>NC_074665.1:26560413-27160413 GCF_029448725.1 Salvelinus fontinalis
CTATTCTAGGGAAGGGGGGGGGGGGGGGCTGGTCCAAATCAAGGAGTCATAAAAAACCTAATCTTAAAATTTGACAAAGACACATCATGTTGATCAAGCTAAATTAGATAGCTACCATATACCATGCCCATATAAGACATGTTTTTGATATATTTTTTTATTTCACCTTTATTTAACCAGGTAGGCTAGTTGAGAACAAGTTCTCATTTAAAACTGCGACCTGGCCAAGATAAAGCAAAGCAGTGCGACACAAACAACAACATAGAGTTACACATGGAATAAACAAGCGTACAGTCAATAACACAATAGACAAAAAAAGAAAGTCTATATACAGTGTGTACAAATGGCGTGAGGAGGAAAGGCAATAAATAGCCCATAGTAGCGATGCAATTACAATTTAGCAAATTAACACTGGAGTGATAGATGTGCAGATGATGATGTGCAAGTAGATATACTGGTGTGCAAAAGAGCAGAAAAGTAAATAAAAACAATATGGGGATGAGGTAGGTAGAATGAATGGGCTATTTACAGATGGGCTATGTACAGCTGCAGCGATGAGTGAAGGAGGCTTTGTTGCGAAATAGGAAGACAATTCTAGATTTAATTTGGGATTGGAGATGTTTAATATGAGTCTGGAAGGAGAGTTTACAGTCTAGCCAGACACCTAGGTATTTGTAGTTGTCTACATATTCTAAGTCAGAACCGTCCAGAGTAGTGATGCTCGTCGGGCGGGCGGGTGCGGGCAGCGAAAAGTTGGAAAGCACACATTATTAGTTTTACTAGCGTTTAGGAGCAGTTGGAGGCCACAGAAGGAGTGTTGTATCGCATTGAAGCTCGTTTGGAGGTTTGTGGTACCCCCATAGAGACTGCCAGAGGTCCGGACAACAGGCCCTCCGATTTGACACACTGAACTCTGTCTGAGAAGTAGTTGGTGAACCAGGCGAGGCAGTCATTTGGGAAACCAAGGCTGTTGAGTCTGCCGATAAGAATACGGTGATTGACAGAGTCGAAAGCCTTGGCCAGGTTGATGAAGACGGCTGCACAGTACTGTCTTTTATTGATGGCGGTTATGATATTTTTTAGTACCTTGAGAGTGGCTGAGGTGCACCCGTGACCAGCTCGGAAACCGGATTGCATAGCGGAGAAGGTACGGTGGGATTCGAAATGGTCAGTGATCTGTTTATTAACTTGGCTTTCGAAGACTTTAAAAAGGCAGGGCAGGATGGATATAGGTCTATAACAGTTTGGGTCTAGAGTGTCACCCCCTTTAAAGAGGGGGATGACTGCGGCAGCTTTCCAAACTTTAGGGATCTCGGACGATATGAAAGAGAGGTTGAACAGACTGGTAATAGGGGTTGCAACAATGGCGGCGGATAATTTTAGAAAGAGAGGGTCCAGGTTGTCTAGCCTAGCTGGGTCCAGGTGTTGCAGCTCTTTCAGAACATCTGCTATCTGGATTTGGGTGAAGGAGAAACTGGGGAGGCTTGGGCAAGTAGCTGCGGGGGGTGCTGAGCTGTTGGCCGGGGTTGGGGTAGCCAGGAGGAAAGCATGGCCAGCCGTAGAGAAATGCTTATTGAAATTCTTGATTATCGTAGATTTATCAGTGTTAACAGTGTTACCTAACCTCAGTGCAGTGGACAGCTGGGAGGAGGTGCTCTTATTCTCCATGGACCCAAAACGTTTTGGAGTTAGAGCTACAGGATGCACATTTCTGTTCGAAAAAGCTAGCCTTTGCTTTCCTGACTGACTGCGTGTAGTGGTTCCTGACTTCCCTGAAAAGTTGCATATCGCGGGGACTATTCGATGCTAGTGCAGTACGCCACAGGATGTTTTTGTTTTGGTCGAGAGCAGTCAGGTCTGGAGTGGACCAAGGGCTATATCTGTTCTTAGTTCACATTTTTTGAAAGGGGCATGCTTATTTAAGATGGTGAGGAAATTACTTTTAAAGAGCAACCAGGCATCCTCAACTGACGGGATGAGGTTAACTTCTCCTTGCACACAATCCCGGATCCGGGAGCACCCTCATCAGTAAAAAAGCTGACTAGCATAGCCTAGCATAGCGCCACAAGTAAATACTAGCATCTAAATATCATGAAATCACAAGTCCAAGACACCAGATGAAAGATACACATCTTGTGAATCCAGCCATCATTTCTGATTTTTAAAATGTTTTACAGGGAAGACACAATATGTATTTCTATTAGCTAACCACGATAGCAAAAGACACAACTTTTTTTTCTCCACCATTTTTTTCCTGCATAGGTAGCTATCACAAATTCGACCAAATAAAGATATAAATAGTCACTAACCAAGAAACAACTTCATCAGATGACAGTCTGATAACATATTTATTGTATAGCATATGTTTTGTTCGAAAAATGTGCATATTTCAGGTATATATCATAGTTTTACATTGCAGCCACCATCACAACTCTCACCAAAGCAACTAGAATAACTACAGAGAGCAACGTGAATTACCTAAATACTCATCATAAAACATTTATGAAAAATACACAGTGTACAGCAAATGAAAGACAAAGATCTTGTGAATCCAGCCAATATTTCAGATGTTTTAAGTGTTTTACAGCGAAAACACAATATAGCATTATATTAGCTTACTACAATAGCCAACCACACAACAGCATTGATTCAAGCCAACAGTAGCGATAACGAATAAACCAGCAAACGATATTAATTTTTCACTAACCTTCTCAAACTTCTTCAGATGACAGTCCTATAACATCAAATTACACAATACATATATGGTTTGTTCGAAAATGTGCATATTTAGCGGCACAAATCGTGGTTATACAATATGAATAGTAGCCAAAATGCCATCAAAATGTCGGGAGAAATCTTGGGAGAGGCACCTAATCTAATCAATAACTAATCATAAACTTGACTAAAAAATACAGGTTGGATAGCAAATGATAGATACATTAGTTCTTAATGCAACCGCTGTGTTAGATTTTTAAAATTAACGTTACTACGACATACAGCGTTAAAGCGAGACCGCACCGAAATTAATGGCGGAATAATAGTTTAACATTTTTCAACAGAACAACGAATTAACATCATAAATAGTTCTTACTATTTGATGAGCTTCCATCAGAATCTTGTGCAAGTTGTCATTTGTCCAGAATAATCGTTGCTCGGTTGTAGATTGTCGTCTTCAACTTTGGAATTAGCAGCAAACATTAGCCATGTGGCCCAGACGTGTCCAACTCACCATAACGCAACACAAACAAAATACAGAAAATCGCAATATACTGATATAAACTGATATAACTCGGTTTAAAATAACTACATTATGATGTTTTTAACACCTATATCAAATAAAATCAGAGCCGGATATATCTAACGCCTATAACGAGAGCTTTTCCGAATACAATCCTGAGGTCTGTCTTGCGCCATGACGAACGTTGAAAAGACTGCACACCCGGTTCCAAGAGCTTTTATACGGCCTCAGATCTACATAGACACCCCATTCCAATTCTCACTGCTTACTGACATCTAGGGGAAGGCATATGCAGTGCATGTCGACCCATAGATTACATGCAAATTAATAAACTGACCCTGGAACAGAGTGCCCGATTTCAGATTTCTCACTTCCTGACAGGAAGTTTGCTGCAAAATGAGTTCTGTTTTACTCACAGATATAATTCAAACGGTTTTAGAAACTAGAGAGTGTTTTCTATCCAATAGTAATAATAATATGCATATTGTACGAGCAAGAATTGAGTACGGGGCAGTTTAATTTGGGAACGTTTTTTTACAAAGTCGAAATGGCGCCCCCCTATTGAGAAAAGGTTTTAATATCCTTCCATGATACCCGGGTCAGGTCGATTAGAAAGGCCTGCTCGCAGAAGTGTTTTAGGGAGCGTTTGACAGTGATGAGGGGTGGTCGTTTGATCGCGGACCCATTGCGGATACAGGCAATGAGGCAGTGATCTTGGCTCTCTCTAATTTTCTCCTTCTCTCTTTCTTTCTCTCGGAGGACCTGGGCCCTAGGACCATGCGTCGGGACTGCCGCCCGTGGTGACTCCTTGCTGTCCCCAGTCCGCCTGGCCTTGCTGCTATTCCAGTTTCAGCTGTTCTGCCTGCGGTTATGGAACCGCCACCTGTCCCAGACCTGTTGTTTTTCAACTCTTAATGATCAGCTATGAAAAGCCAACTGAAAATTATTCATGATTATTATTTGACCATGCTTGTCACTTATGAACATTTTTGAACATCTTGGCATAGTTCTGTTATAATCTCCACCCGGCACAGCCAGAAGAGGACTGGCCACCCCTCATAGCCTGGTTCCTCTCTAGGTTTCTTCCTAGGTTTTGGCCTTTCTAGGGAGTTTTTCCTAGCCACCGTGCTTCTACACCTGCATTCTAGCTGTTTGGGGTTTTATGCTGGGTTTCTGTACAGCACTTCGAGATATTATCTGATGTACGAAGGGCTAAATGAAATAAAATTGATTGATTGATTGATTGATTGATCGCTGAGATCCTGGTTGAAGACAGCAGAGGTGCATTTAGAGGGCAAGTTGGTCAGGATAATATCTATGAGGGTGCCCATGTTAACAGATTTAGGGTTGTACCTGGTGGGTTCCTTGATAATTTGTGTGAGATTGAGGGCATCTAGCTTAGATTGTAGGACGGTTGTGGTGTTAAGCATATCCCAGTTTAGGTCACCTACCAGAATGAACTCTGAAGATAGATGGGGGCAATCAATTCACATATGGTGTCCAGGGCACAGCTGGGAGCTGAGGAGGGGGTCTAAAACAGGCGGCAAAAGTGAGAGACTTACTTCTGGAGAGATTCATTTTTAAAATTAGAAGCTCGAACTGTTTGGGCATAGACCTGGAAAGTATGACAGAACTTTGCAGGCCATCTCTGCAGTAGATTGCAACTTCTCCCCCTTTGGTGGTTCTATCTTGAAGGAAAATGTTGTAGTTGGGGATGGAAATCTCAGAATTTTTGGTGGCCTTCCTAAGCCAGGATTCAGACACGGCAAGGACATCAGGGAGTGTGCTAAAGCAGTGAGTAAAACAAACTTAGGGAGGAGGCTTCTGATGTTAACATGCATGAAACCAAGGCTTTTTCGGTTACAGAAGTCAACAAATGAAAGTACCTGGGGACACGCAGGGCCTGGGTTAAAGTCCACATCACCCGAGGAACAGAGGAGAAGTAGGATGAGGGTACGGCTAAAGGCTAGCAAAACTGGTCGTCTAGCGCGTTGTCTATGTCCCGGAAAGTTGGCTGTTGTATACAACGTCATTGTAGTCACATTAGCGCATGTTAGCAACAACCGTCCCGGTTTAGGGACACGGATCCCGTACAGGTTTTAATACTCTGTAATTTACAAGCAACAAGAACGTAAACAAACATTGTGGAAAAACAATTGGATTTCTGGTTTCTTGAGTTTGACATGCCTGAGCGTGAAAACAGTGGGTCCTCCCATTTTGCCTCCCCTACATAGTGTTTATACCTTCCACTCTGCAAGAAGAAGGATTCACAACATCAAACCCCAACCAGAGCACTCCATTCTGTCACATTTGGTCTCTTGGCCCTCCCCCCCTATGAGGGGCCAGTTTTCCCTCATCCCAGTCAAAGCTCTTCTGTCCTGGCACCCAAATGGGGGAACAAGCATCCCCCTAATGTCAAGCATCCCCCTAACAGCTGAGTCCCTGCCCTTCTTGCACTAACACTTGCCCTTGTCTTTTCTTACCAGCACTGACTTTGTTAGCTGTTTTATTGAGGGAAAATGTATTGTGACTGATGATATGTAGTTGCCTTACCTAGCTACCTTAAGTTGAAAGCATTAACTGTCAGTCGCTCTGGATAAGAGCGTCTGCTCTAAATGTAAAAATGTAATGTGAATGTAAAGCTCCAGAATATGATTGAAACTATGTCTTGGATGTCATGGACTGTCAGTCTTTGTCTCTAGAATGTTGTTTGAGGATAATTTAAGAGGGGTTACATTTCCTTACATGTTCCACCCCTCAGTTGTATACCAAAATACAAATACAAATGTTTTTACCAATAATCTGTAAATGCTTTGTAAAAAGTCTCTATTACACTTATCTTTGTTCACAGCTGTGATATTCTATTTCAGATAAATCAATTATGAAGGATCCCCCCCCATGTAAATTCATAATCATCACCACAGGGAATGTGGATGGCCACAGGAGGGCGATAGAGCCTCACTAGTCAGAGACCTCCAGATGCTGCTGCAGCTATTACGCCATGATCATTGAAAACCATGGCCATATTTTATCGTCTGTCCTTGATCCCTTTCTGTCAGGTCTTTGTCATGGTTTGTTAGAGGCTCACCTTACCTCTTAAAAAAAAAACATTACATTTGAGATGTATTGTATACCAAGGCAACAAATTCACCATCAACATATAAAATGAAATAGTCTGACATATAGCAACCATCAGCCCGCATGTTAGTTAGTGCTATTTACACATCAGCTCTTTGGGAATACGGGGCAGTGGAGAGCATTTTGGGTATTCTACCCAAAGAGTAGTCCAGCTTAGATGTAATTTTTCTCACTTGCATTCACAGTGGTCCATGTCAGAGCGTTTTGATGGAGTTACATTAATCATCAATTTTTCTAATGATTTGTTGTTCTAAAAGTAGGCATGCCAGTTAAAAATGTAATCTGAAACGGTGAAATAGCCCACATCCAAACTGCTTGAATTCCCAAATCAGTGTCTGAAAAAAATTGAAGTAGTTCTTCCCCCTAATTTCCCCCATTAACTAATTTTAGAGCTAAAGTGTAAGAAGCTACCAGATGAGTTTAAATACCTTGCAAACAAATTGGAGTCATTAGGATATTCCTATAAGCAGAGCTTTGAGGATGATTTTTTTACCTTTTTTTTAGGCTTTATTTATTCCCACCAAAGAAAACAAGTGAAAGACATAACAGTATATATTTTTTTTAAACTCCAAAAACGCTGTGCAGGTGAGGTTGGAAACTCAAAAGGGCTTATATGAAAACCACACCACAAAACCAATATACAAATCTAAATACAACTAAATGTGTTCAATCAGTTAAACAGAGCATATAAATGTACATGATATACTCAGTATACAAGACATAACATTTGTGTGTGTGAGAGTTAGGCTACATGGAGGAGACTACTGGGTAGTCACGCTGACCCCTAGTCTTCGCTTGAAGTTATTGAGGGATGATGATGTTTTGGCAATGGGAAGATTCACAGAGAATTGACTATGCGAGGTGCAGCAGTGGCTCCATCTGTGAAGGGTATCACAGTGTGTCGTATGCATAGATTTGGGAATTAACCTGGAAGAATCCGTTGAAGGGTTTAGGTAGGCTGTCTGGGAGGTATGTGTATTTGTAGATGAATGTTCATAATTGGAGTATATTAATGTTGTAGATAGACAATATATTGAGTTTCTTAAACAGAGGGGCAGATGGAGCCAAGTAGTTAGATGAGCTGGATAGTCTTGCACATTTCTTCTGTGTGATGAGTAATTTGTGTAAGTAGGAAGCATATGTACTGTCCCAGACAATATTGCATTCAATTATATATGGGCAAATTAAGCTGTAGTATAGTCTTGGGAAGCAAGCCTGATGAACCAAACCACTAATATTTCTGTTGATACCAACGGACTTCACCACTTTGCTGCAGACAAAGTGAATATCTTTCCAGGACAACCTTTCATCAAGTAGAACACCTACAAATCTAGTGGATGCAACTTGGTCCATTTCATTTCCACCTATTGAGATTATTTTTTTTTATTTATTTTTTTTCGACAATATTTCTTGGTCATACCAGTGAATACAATGACGTTGGATTTCTCATTTAAAAAACTTGGCCATGCTTGAGTTGGCTTCATTGATTAGTGATCCACAATTCTTGTGTGATAAAATCAAGTTGGTATCATCAGCAAAAGGAATGGGAAGTACGGTAGAAGACACAGCAGCAAGGTCACGGGGGTGGGTGGAGGAGGGGATACTAATCTATAGACTTAAACGTGGCTGGCTGCACCACACAACTCAATCTATGTGCGTAGACAATATTCATATAACCATTCGTTTTAGAATGATTATACATTATAAACATTCATATAATTATACAGGGCATACTAGTCAAAGATGATATGCTTCTAGATTTCATATTGTGACTGTATAAAGGTTATGATGGCTGTATTGGATACAGTAATGAGGCCCAACACCCAAAATCTCATGTAGCTAAGGTAATACGTCTCTAGACACTGTTGTCTAAATGTTGACTATGTTGTCACACTAAAGATGAATGAAGTTGACAATGCCAGACTATCACATTTCATAATTGCAGCCGTTGAATAGCTACTGTATGTAAACAGCAATACTAAATCATTCTCCAAATACTGAATGTTTTCTCCTGTAAAACCATTTAAAATGCCCAAAATGTTACAGTTAAGACACTAGTTCCATTCATTGTTTAATGCTTCAGTATTTGAATAGGAAATAGATTAATTCAACTAAACGTGAACATAAACCCGTTTTATAATCTCTGACAGTGTTGTATATATATGCTACTTTTCTTATTCCCTTAATGAAAGCAATCTGGACTTTATGTACATTAAATATGTTTTAGATGGTTTATTTAAAGTGTTTGCTCTTAAATGCTTTACATGCTTTACGGGTCAAAGGATTTTAGCGTTAAGCATTACCCTTAAACATACATTTTTATTGATGCCATGTTGGGCAACGGTACAAGCAAAATTGAATTGATGTATTTCCTTACAAATATATGGTACTACACATGTATAAGTTTTATCAAGTTATTGATCACTCTCAGCACAATAATCCGTTTTCCCTTTCCTCTATCAACCATTGCCAATGTTGGAATGATTCTGTTTCCCCTGACTGTTCCAAACGGAATGTGTTTTCCCCCTCGATATTGGCTTCAGGAGCCTCCAATAAAGAGAGCACTTACAATCCTGTCTGATTAGGAATATCAGGCCATACACTTGACAAGATTATCACCCCAACACAGAAAGACTAAACACAGAGTAATGGGGACATATTTTAAAAGAGCTGAATTCATCCAGCTATTCATTGTTGTGCAGACGTCGTTCACTGCACTGGTTTGTTCAGTGAAGAAGTACTTATGAAGGTATTGATTTTCTTTGGAGCCTGAATGATCACATTTGGCTACAGATCCAGATAAAATGCTGTTTGATGATTGAGGAAATGCTTCAGCGTTTACAAATGGTTTGAAGGACGTTCGTAACAATTCTTCACTTAAAACGTCCAGGCATCACTATTATTATTGTTTTTTTCCCCTAACCTTGAACGGAGTGTGTTCATTTTGTCTGGTGATAGTGATAGACCGGGACAATGATACACATTAAATGAAAACAATACACCTCATTTACATTAAAGGGGCAATCTGCAATTTTTGGACAGTTAAACTAATGATATATAGCCATTGATTCTTGAAGAATATAACTTAGAAATGCCTCATGAGCTTAGTTCAACTTTCGTACCCCATTAGAACCCCGAATATATTCTTGTTTTACTCCAATGTTTGTAAACAAAGGCAATGTAAACAAACACTGTATAGCTTCAAAACATGGTTACATCTATAGTTAAGGGGCTCAATTCAATCCGTATCACGGAAGTTCAGCATTACAGCGTGACTGAAATTCAAAGGCAATGTTACATTTCTTCAATTCTATTCGCTTCTGTGATACATATTGAATAGAGCCCTTGATCTCATGGATGTTCAGTCCTTGCATCCTTAGCTCTGTCTATGAATTCAAGAGTGGTTATATTTCTCAAGCCCCATCCCTAAGCTGTTTACCAAAACAGGTGACAGGGTGCCCGCTTTGTTTTTTGTTTTAACAGCTGATTGCAGCCTTAAATGCTGTCATGTGTAATTGTTTCTGTTTTCCACCCTTTTCTATACTCTCTGGCATGTTTAGATAGCTGGGATGTAAACCGTATCTGATTTGATCATATCCTCAAAAGTTGAGAGTAAAGTTCCTTTTAAAATCGTAGCCTTGAGAGTTATAGTACAGTATATCAGCAAGCTCACTCTTCGAACCGTATCCCTGGTAATTTCGGGGGCAAAATGATTTGATTTGATCAGATATGTTTCATTAGATCATCATAGCGCTACTTATTCCTCATTACAAGACTACAGTGTTTCCTTAAGTCTTAATGAAATCAGATTTCTTATTCGTTGTTTTTTACTCATGTTCTGGCTTGATGAAGGCATCTCAGGCCTCCATGTGACCACTCATGCTGTTGGTCACAAGATGGTGAGGAAAATTCAAATTGACACCTTGTTTTGACAGTCAGCCTACCTTCCATTAATATCTTTGTGTTGAACCAATTGTGCTGTTGTCTTCCGAAGCATGGTGTTACATCACTCCACGTTAGTATGATTAGGCCCACAATCGAGTTAATCATAACTGTCCAGTGTTTCCAGATTTCTATGAAATATGACCTATAGTTAATTATAATGAAATACTTACAGTTAATTACACTGAAATACTTTTCCTTCCAAAAAAAATGTAAATAAGTATGTTAAAAAGCAGATTTTCTGTGTAGGAATGGTGTGGGCGTGTACCAGTCATTAAAAATATTCATGCAAGTAGACCGCTGATTGGCCAACTCAGACAACGAGACAGGATGACATCATTCTCCATGAGGAAATTGTAATAATTTGTTTAATGGTCTGTTTGAGATACAAGTTTGAGATGGGGTTTTTAAAGTGAGATTTTCACTGGACAGTTACTTTAAATAAGGGGTGTCAAACTCATTCCATGGTGGGCCCAGTGTTTGCTGGTTTAAATGTTTTCCTTTCAATTAAGACTTAGGAACTTCCTTCCCCTGGTTGTCTTACTAGTCAGTGACCTTACGTTCACCAATCAAATACAAGGGAAGAGCTAAAACCGGCAGACACCCGGCCCTCTGTGGAATGAGTTTGACATGTGCTTTAAATGAATAAAACCATACATTTTTGGAAAATATTAATATTTCACATTGACAGCTGTATCTTTCAATATCTGGATATTCTGAATAGTCAGGATGCTGGTATATAAAAAGAAAGAAAACATCACAGTGTTCATTCACTAATCTACTATTAAAAAGCTATGATGAAGCCAGTATGGTCCTTAGATTTTTCTACAGTATTCCTGAGTGGTTTTAGATAGCACTCTTTGTCCTATATAATTCATCATTGTAGTAATTGCTACAGGTGTAATTTGAGCAGTTTCTTTGTATCTCTGGAACAGTTATGTGCCAATGTCAGTCACTGTGTACCTTTAGCCTAAGCATGACAGTCGTGATGAAAAGACCCATAAAGGCTTTCAAAATAGATAATTTTCCCACCCAACAATGGATGTCATTCAGGCGCGCAGATGGATTTTTGGGGTAAATCTTTGTGAGTGTTTGGAAACATGGGAGACCGAGCGGGGACGGCTGTGGTGCTCTACGTTTAACATCATCTTAACTGTATTGCATGATAGAGAATTACAAAGGATAACTCTGCTGTGAGTTGTACCGATTATACAGTGTACAGTTTTAGAACAGTCACTACATAGAGACAGGCCCGATATGTGATGAGGGCCTACCTATTGAAATAATCCCCTCACTCTCCCTCTCTCTGGCTTTTGTTCCTCGTCCTCTCCCTCCCCCTCACTGAGCTCACAGAGGGGCGAATAGGTCTCACAGTAATGCTTTGGTGGAATATGAATTGGGTATGATTATGTTGCCTAATTACTGATTCATGACATGAAGCATAATTTATTTAGGCCTTGTTAAATGAAACATCAGTACAACAAGACATTATTAGATATCAAGACATTAAGTTATTTTCTCTCTCCTTATTTTCATTTATATGCTACATTTCAGTGATGGTGTAATATGTACAGTGCCTTCGGAAAGTATTCAGACCCTTTGACCTTTTCCACATTTTGTTACGTTACAGTCTTATTCTAAAATGTATTAAATTGTTTTTTTCCCTCATCTATCTACACACAATACTCCATGATGACAAAGTAAAAACAGGTTTTTAGAAATGTTTGCTAATTTAAAAAAAATCACATTTACATAAGCATTCAGACCCTTTACTCAGTACTTTGTTAAAGCACCTTTGCAGTGATTACAGCATCGAGTCTTGTTGGGTATGACGCAACAACCTTGGCACACCTGTATTTGGGGAGTTTCTCCCAACCTCTCAAGCTTTGTCAGGTTGGATGGGGAGTGTTGCTGCACAGCTATTTTAATTTCTTTCCAGAGATGTTTTATCGGGTTCAAGTCCGGGCTCTGGCTGGGCCACTCAAGGAGATTCAGAGACTTGTCTCGAAGCCACTCCTGCGTTGTCTAGGCTGTGTGCTTATGGTCATTGTCCTGTTGGAAGGTGAACCTTTGCCCCAGTCTGAGGTCCTGAGCGCTCTGGAGCAGGTTTTCATGAAGGATCTCTGTACTTTGCTCCCTTCATCTTTGCCTTGATCCTGACTAGTCTCCCAGTCCCTGCCACTGAAAAACATCCACACAGCGTGATGCTGCCACCACCATGCTTCACCGTAGGGATGGTATCAGGTTTCCACCAGACGTGACGCTTGGCGTTCAGACCAAAGAGTTCAATCTTGATTTCATCAGACCAGAGAATCTTGTTTCTTTAGGTGCCTTTTGGCAAACTCCAAAAGGGCTGTCATATTCCTTTTACGTCTGGCCACTCTACCATAAAGTCCTGATTGGTGGAGTGCTGCAGAGACGATTGTCCTTCTGGAAAGTTTTTCCATCCCCACAGAGGAAATCTGAAGCTATGTCAGAGTGACCACCGGGTTCTTGGTCACCTCCCTGACCAAGGCCCTTCTCCCCCGATTGCTCAGTTTGGCCGGGTGGCCAGCTCTAGGAAGAATCTTGTTGGTTTCAAACTTCTTCCATTTAAGAATGATGGAGGCCACTGTGTTCTTGTCTTGGTTTTTGTTCTGACATGCACTGTCAACTGTGGGACCTTATATAGACAGGTGTGTGCCTTTCCAAATCATGTCCAATCAATTGGATTTACCACAGGTGGACTCCAATCAAGTTGTAGAAACATCTCAAGGATGATCAATGGAAACTCAATTTTGAGTCTCATAGCAAAGGGTCTGAATAGTTATGTAAATAAGGTATTTCTGTTTTTGTTTTTTTATACATTTGCAAATATTTCAAAAAACCTGTTTTCGCTTTGTCGTTATGGGGTATTGTGTGTATTTTGTCTTTATAACCTGTTGATTGAGAAAAGGCGTAAGATATCTGACATCCCCTCTCTTTGAGAACAATGGAGCAGCTAGGACCTTTAAGAACATATGGTGTTTGTGTTGAAGCCAACACAAACCCATAATCCCAATTAATAGCGCAGTTGTCACAATTGGTCATTTTTAAACTGTCTCAAAATGTTGAGTATAATTGGGAGGAAAGTTTGTTTTCACAATATCACTTGGAACCACATGGCTCAAGGGTTTTGACAAGAAGAAAAAAGTAAATGTCAAACCAGCTATAAACCACACAATACTCTCCAGCTCAGCCACCTGTGCAGGCCCCTATGTACCTAGAAAGAACAAGCTCCTTACTACATAATTCAGTTTGGGTAACAGCTGGGTTTACTACTATAAGGAACATAATCATGCTAATTGTAAACGTAAAACTCTTTCAATGCACATGTTTACCTTGAATTAACACATTTTGTATAACTTGCCAAGGCTTATCCCCTGGTAGCAAGTTAACTTATATTAGAGGCTTTGTTAGAGGGTGCCAAGTAACATTACCAAAAGAAAATACTGGGAAGCTTGTTAATTAGGCATCAATGACCTATTAACAAAAATATAGTTCTCGGGTTCTCTCTGTTGACCGAACTTGCTCTTCACTAATGCCAGGAGTGCCTTTGCTTAGGCAGCATAAAGGACTTCGAATATAAATACAAATGGATGTTATTGTCTGGTCTGTATCAACATTTACCATTTCATCTTCCAGATCGCTACAAATGTCACACCACATCATGCCACCCCAATTGAACTGATTTGTATTTTATGTGCAGGCCTATTTGATTTCCGGGTGCCTGTTTGTGAAACACATTGATTTCTATCCAGGCATAAATGTGTTTAGTTTAAACCTCCAGTTTTCTGCCTTGATTGACAGAAGGATATTGAAATGTCGTCTCTCTGTTTCCCAATCCATTACACTGTACACACACACACACAATCACACTGAAAGAGCAAGGCTCTGATACTGGACCTTCCCACTAATCACGCTGGCTGTGATCATGATGAATGTGTTATCGCTTTACTAGAACTGCTAGTGGTAGTGTCCCTGCTTGCACTTGGCCTTTTCTGTAAACAGTCGCTAGCCCACCCATGATGACCAATATGTATGGTTAAGAGCTTCCAGTTGTGGGCTGCGGCTATTAGGTGTTCTGAGAGAGGCTCTTGATGGAGCTACAGATGCATGTTATATGAAGGGATAGTGTTAAGTGGGATACTGGTGACACAGGTTGAGGGGGAAAATGAGGGGTAGTTTCCCTACCACCTGCCATAGAGCTATACATGTAGATACATATACAAATAATGTGTACCACAATTTTCTTATTTTAAAAGAACCAAATTCAACCCACACAATTTGGAACATTTTGACAATCTTATAACCAATTGCTTCTTACAAGCAAAGTAAGTCATTCTAAGTCTACAAAGGCCTCTGTCCCGTTTTCTTCCACCATAAATGGGTGATTCTTTTGTCTGTGATTCTTATAAGCAGAAACCACTGTATTTGTGGGAGGATAATGCTATAGTGCTATCTCCGTTGCAAAATGTTACTATTACTAGGACTGTTATGTCTCTCGATGAATAATGCCCATTATTGGGAGGGATGTAACCTTCTTTTTGGATAGAGTGGAAGTGACAAAATCTGCAGCGCCATGGGGTGCAGCCTCTAAATGTATTCATTTAGCTTTTACAATCTTACCCGAGGGCACCCTGCATTGCCAGGACTGTTACTGGGGAAGACCATCCCCCTTTAATAACCACAGCACAACCACTGCCTCTTCATATTGTGCCCAACCATTCCCAATTTGACCAGTATTAGCGCGTTCGCTGGTCCTGGTAACACTTTACATTAACTTGCTCTTATACCTGTAAATGAACCATGTTATTGCACTAGTACCAGCATTTAAGTTGTTGCAATCTGATTTTTGATTGTTGCAATCTGTTCCTTATTTCACCAACAAAAATGCTCAACTCCATAACAACGGCATTATATAGTGATAAATTAAATCACTAAATTAAACTAAATCACCACGTAACAGCATGTTAATACAATGTTGTTGCTATAGTAATTACAACATTATTGCACAGGTATAGAGCAACTGTTACTGTTGTACTGTTTTGCTATCTTGTTTGATGTATACAAAGCTTTCAAGTGAGCTCATAATTAAAAATGAGAAACACAACTAATACATTGTGATAAAAACATTGGAATAAAATCAAACTAGCTGTGACGCCTGTGAAAAGACATGCAGCAGCTAAGTGTCAAAAAGAGAATAGTGCATTTCATTTCTCAACAAAGCACACCCATCGATTTTTGAATACTCAACCTTTTGAATGTACATACTATTTTCCTATTACATGGATTTTGAATTTTCACATTATATTCACACTAATTTACAGTGTATTTGCAATATTGCTGTAGAACTAGCAATTGGGGACTGGATTTTTCAAGATGAGCCATTGTTGGAACCCGAGAGGCCACAGGGCTGCGTGTACAAGCTGTTTCCCAGGCTGAAGCTCAGCAACACAGCTTGAGAAACAGAATTCCCCTTCAGTCGCTCCCTTTTTAGCCCCCTTTTACCTTTCTTTAACAATCGCTGCTTCTCCACTCCAACCAGCCGTCCCCAAACACTCAGTGAATAAAGTTAGTGCAACATGCGGCCCTTAAACCCACCCCAAGACTGCTGCCTGGCAGCCACACTGACAGAATTGTTTGTTAATAGTCCAATTAGATAATTGCCATCTTTCACTACTTTTCCTCTCTGTTTCCCATAAAGGAATTATTGGTGTTCAGGGAGGGGGGCAGCTTGAAGAGGGCTTCTGGCCCCGCAAGGTGACGAGAAGGGCCGGAGAATGTTCCTTGCACAAGGCCATTGGTTTGAATTGAATCATTGTAGCCTAATCAATGGTCTTATTGGATTACTCCCTGAGATATTGTTGCTCTAACAATGGAAATAGCTAAGAGTTGGTGGGTGGGTGGGTGGAGAGTGGGATGGAAGGAAGTGCTGGAGAGGGGGGCCGTTCCACTGGTGTGAGTGCAGAGGCACTAATGACAAGTTTTGTCCCCTTTTTGTGTTTTTCAGATTAAGACTAGAAATGCAGCAGACTGCTTCTTATATGAATGGTGGGGACACTGCATTAATGACTAGGACCTGTGGGCAGCTCTTCCTGCTGTTGTTCGTCGTGCTGAGTGACGTGGGACGACACAGGAAACTTTAACACAGTTCCTGTTAAGCAGAGCCAGGTGGTTTTTGTGAATCAGCTGTCTTGGAGAGTACAAATTCCGATTGTGGTGGATTCAATTTTCTGTATCCTCTGTCTCTCCGCCTCTGCTTTATTCTCGCTATCTCGGTCTCCCTCCCTCGCTCTCTCTCTCTCTCTTTCTCTATCCTTCTCTTACTCCCACTCGCCTGTGAAAGTACTATATCGGCAAGAGCTCTATGTTGCCGAGGGACGATCATTGGCAAAAGACACAATAAATGCGATTAAAGTTAGCCATCGTGGCCAGACAACCAACTCCGGAGACACGTTGAAAATGGCTGGCCATGTTCCAGGGATCAAAGACTGAAGTGCCTGGGAACTTTTCTGGAACTGTCGTGCCCCTGTGATTGTGTCTGTGTGCTCAGGGAGGCTATTTTGCAAAGCGAGACCAATCATTTCTCTTGATTCCCTGACTGAGAGCTGGCTGACAGATGAGGACGGAGTGAGCGAACCCCTCTATTAGGACCTGATATATTTCCCAAACAATTTAGTGTATTCATGAGGCAACGCAAATGTGGAAGCAGCAAAATTACCGTAATCAATTGAAACAGCGAGCGTGTCGATCCATCGCTCTGATTATTTGGAGATGATCTATCAGCCTGATGTGTATGTAACAAGGCGAGGTGGCATTACATCGCTTTTAAGTTTCAGTGATAAGTCCATGATCATTGGGCAAGTGAGTTGGACAATGAAAATAGGGCACCTTGGCGGGTGAGGCAAGCGTTCCCCGAACATTAGGTAGGTGACTCTCTGGTCTAAAAGGTGCTGTTTTAAAACAAAGCCACACTGTTGAGACAACACAACGCGCAATACTCTCTGCAATCCCTTTTTTCATCTAAAAAAAGAAAAGAAAGTGGGGGAAGAAAGAATTATCGAAGAGGATAAGTGATTATGGAGGTCAGATACAACCAGGAGACAGAACCGGGGATGGGGCTGAAGAATGGACTAAAGGATGGGAAAGACAGCAAGGATTCCCAGGCGAACCTTTCCAAAACCTTCCTAAAGGATCAGCAGGAGTCCTTCTCACCATCTGGGATGGTGGAGAACTGTGAGAAGAACCGGGCGAGCACGGGGGACCCAGACTACTGCCGGAGAATACTTGTCAGAGGTGAGAGGATTTCTACTCATATGTTCTAATACTGCAGCGTATGGGGTCTATTTACTCATTGCTTTACTTTATATGTACTCACAGGATGAAATAAGATAATTTGCTATGTGAGATATTCAGAATGTTTTTTTAAAAATTCAGCATTAAGAGTAAATACAAATATAAAAGAGTAAATAAAAACGTACATTTTGAACACTTTTGTAAAAATGAACTATGTCCATATTTTCACGACTTATGTAACACTTGTGACATACTCATTCTATCAAAATTATTTACATTCCCAACAATTGTGTATCTTCTGAAATTGAATTATAGGGCACGCTAAAGAATCATAGCAAACCTTTATTTAAGATTTCTAAATACTTTTGTTTTTTAAATTAAGAATAGATTTTACGCTGCTATATACTATACCATTTCTCCTTTTGAAAAACACCTTGTATTTGAAAACAATATTCAGAGAAGCTGAAAAGAATGATACACAGGTGTTCGCTATCTTATTCAGATACAGATGTTGAATGACAGTACTAATGGACGTAAAATGTATTTGCTTATATCATCTTTGATTCAAGCTATTTCATATGTAGTTAATAAAAATAAATGTGTCAATTGTTATGAGCGTCGTCTGGCCTCGGGTAAATTGCAGCAGAATAAGCACACATTATTTATCTACTCTGTTTAACACAGTTGGTCAAACATAGAGACTGTTTAAAAATATGAATAATCCTTGCTAATTGGTATAGATATCATTTAGCAACTGAAATGAAAACTACATTCAAAGATAAATGTTTATATTTTCAGGTTATCTTTTGCTGCTTTTAGATGATGAAAGAAATAATAATACTTTAAATACATACATACATAATACATTTAAGTTCATTGAGAAATAACCTTTTCCTACTATATTTTCTCTCTTTTCTATTAAGTCAATAAAAGCTAATACAGCTATGGAATTAATATCAAATCAAATGATTTAAATGTAGATCCTTGAGTTATTTTCCATTCACATGACAGAAAATACAACTTTTTAAATACTGTACACATTAGATTTGTATTGTAGAAACCTAGAGGAAAAAAACACTCTTGAGGTTAGTTGACTCATTTTAGGTGAGAGTTCTGATTGACATTATAAAATATGATCATTTAAAGTATTGATGCAATAAATGAGTTGGTAAAAGTCAGTTATCACAATGAAATAAACGGATAATGTCGCTGTATTTTGGAGATGTTTTGTACTTTTAAAAAGAAATCAACTTTCTTCTGTAAACTGCACTTTTCAAATTAATTTTTTATTTTATTTTTTTTATTTCACCTTTATTTAACCAGGTAGGCTAGTTGAGAACAAGTTCTCATTTGCAACTGCGACCTGGCCAAGATAAAGCATAGCAGTGTGAACAGACAACAACACAGAGTTACACATGGAGTAAACAATAGACAAGTCAATAATTAAAGACTGTTCTTTTTTTAAACTGGTTTTAGTGCACTGGAGGTTACCCGTAGTTAGTCTGCAAAGTGCAGTAGTTGGTTGGGAAAATGTCAATGTATCAACTGAAGTAATGCATAGAACTGTGATTGATATTGTGCATTGTATGCATTCATATAAATAATGCACCATATTCATGTGCGTGGATGGTTCATTTTTTAATTTGGCAGACATTCTTAATTATCAAAACATATTGGATTGTGTAATGTAATTAAATAGAGATGTACAGAGATCCTCAGTTTTATTAGTCTAAAAGGATGTATTTTATTTTGAAAATATAGTAAAACCATCATAGATTGGTTCATACAGCTTCATGCTGGGCACTTAAACAAGACCTAAGTCATTCATTGAAGACATTCATTAATTTCATGGACAATAGTAGGCATACAGATATTACAAAAATGATGAATGGTCATTCTGATGTGATTAAGTTCAGACTAAGAGATCACTTTATTGGTCAAAAATCTGACTTCCACTTTTAACCCAACCCCTCCAAAAGACACACATACACAGGTTTTTGGAGAGGTGCAGGGGGGCTGTTAAGTGCTTTGCTCAAAGGCAGGTAATGGCATCAAGGATTTCATACCAGCAACCCTCTGGTTGCCAGCTCACTTCCCGACAGACCGAGGATTCGAACTCTCTAACCCCTAGGCTACCCGATGACCCACAAGTGTTTCTAAAATTGAAAATATCGATCATTGATAAAGCTTCAATGGTCACTTGTTCCTTGTTGTAGATGCCAAAGGGTCTATACGAGAAATCATTCTGCCAAAGGGACTGGATTTGGACCGTCCCAAACGAACCCGGACCTCTTTCACCGCAGAGCAACTCTATCGTCTGGAGATGGAGTTCCAGAGGTGCCAGTATGTGGTTGGGAGGGAACGAACAGAACTGGCCCGCCAGCTAAATCTATCTGAAACTCAGGTAATTCAAGCAATACATGTGCCTATTTCCCTCTGACCATGAGTAAATAAAAATGGCAAGTGTAATACTACATCTATGTTCTGTGGTATCATAGATAATATGTTATCGGACTGTTCAATGAAGTGCCTTTTGGGTAGTGTAATTTTGTCAATAATAATGATTTATTTCACCTGATTTTAACATTCTGTCCTAAAAAAAACACATGTTCAACTTCATGAGACACACGTTTTCCCATCTCAAGGGGTTAAATTAAGAAAAATTAAAAGGCCAATTAAAGTAAAAGGGTTGACTATAACAGGGTTAACAGTTTCATCTTAAATCAGCCGTAGCTCCCATTGTGACAGGGAGCATGGAAGCTTGTTGTTTGCAACAATTGAATGCATGTGTAACAAAAAAGAAATTATTAAAAAAGGCTTTCCACTCGATGTTGGAACATCAGAATGCTGCGGGAACTTGCTTACATTCAGCCATAACAACATTAGTGAGATCGAGCACTGATGTTGGGTGATCAGGCTTAGCTCGCAGTCGGTGATCCAATTCAACCCAAATGTATTTGATGGGTTTGAGGTCAGGTCTCTGTGCAGGCCAGTCAAGTTCTTCCACACCGATCTCGACAAACCATTTCTGTATGGACCACGCTTGACGCACTGGGGCATTGTCATGCTGAAACAGGAAAGGGCCTGCCCCAAATTGTTGCCACAAAGTTGGAAGCACAGAATCTTCTAGAATGCCATTGTATGCTGCAGCATTAAGATTTCCATTCAGTGGAACTAAGGGGCCTAGCCCGAACCCTGAAAAACATCCCCAGGCTAGTATTTCTCCTCCACCAAACTTTACTGTTGGCACTATGCATTCGGGCAGGTAGCATCTCCTGGCATCAGTCAAACACAGATTAGTTCGTCGGACTGCCAGATGGTGAAGCGTGATTCATCACTCCAGAGAATGCGTTTCCACTGCTCCAGGGTCCAATGGCGGCGAGCTTTACAGCACTCCTACCGATTCTTGGCATTGTGCGCAGTGAACTTAGGCTTGTGTGCGGCTGCTCGGCCATGGAAACCAATTTCACGAAGCTCCCGATGAACAGTTCTTGTGCTTGACGTTGCTTCCAGAGGCAGTTTGGAACTCGGTAGTGAGTGTTGAAACCGAGGACAGATTATTTTATGCGCTACACGCTTTAGTACTCGGCGGTCCCGTTCTGTGACTTGTGTGACCTACCACTACGCGACTGAGCCGTTGTTGCTCCTAGACGTTTCCACTTCACATTAACAGTACTTACAGTTGACCAGGGAAGCTCTAGCAGGGCAGATATTTGATGATCTGACTTGTTGGAAATGTGGCATACAATGACAGTTCCACGTTGAGAGTCACTGAGCTCTTCAGTAAGGCCAGTCTACTGCCAATGTTTGTCTATGGAGAAATGGCTGTATGCTTGATTTTATACACCTGTCAGCGACGGGTGTGGCTGAAATAGCCGAATCCACTAGTTTGTAGGGGTATCCGCATACGTTTGTATATATAGTGTGTGAGACAACTGTTAAATGTTCTGTTTTATCCAAATCTACACACAATGACATAAAAGGCACTCGTGGAACGACCCTTAGGTATTTTCAAATCTTATCTCAAATGTGAAAAATTATGCTTTCCATATTGTCATCATACTTGTTGTCATATCCCATTCCAATACAATCTATTTAATTGTTACTATAACCGAGCTGACATTTTATTTAGCATACTAGTTAGTTAATTGTTTCTAACTAAAATAATTTAGAAGATAATTAAGAAATGTGGAAAACTGTTTCACTGATCATATAGCTCAAGCAATACTATTGTTAGGTAATGATCATATACAAAATTCAAATAAAATATATTTTGTTCTATTTTGCATAGTGAACTATGCAATCTCAGTCAATTCTATTGCCATGTTAGCCATATTTTCAGTTTTCTAGTCCACAGGCCTTAGCTGTGAGGTCAGGGAAAGGTCACGCTGCGCCCACTGTCGGTGAACTGTATTTGCACTTGTCTGCTCGCTCTCAACAAGAGATACCAAACTTAGTTACCCTTCAATGTATAATTTTCACTTCAGGGAAACCCTGCTCTCTGCTTCAGAGCTCAGGCCGACATATTTGCAGCACAATTTTATATATTTATTTATCTTGCAAGCTGGCTAATGGCATGGTCAGCCACATTTGCATATGTTTGTTACGTATGTCATGAATGCTTAATCGGGCCTAAACTAGCTTGACTTTGGACAGATGTTAGACTGGAGCATTATGCTCAGGTATTTTCTGTGAGTCACAACATAGTCATGTGTTTCTCTCACACATTTCTGATCATTACAATAAATATTCATAATGATCTAGCATATACATACATAAAAAAAAGTTAAAATTCATTTTTTTCTGACATATACATTTGATGCTTTTATTTTGAATGTAGCTACAGTATACAGTACATGTGGTTAACCATGTCAGCACACATTGAATTCAGAATTCTTTGGTGGTTTTTAATAGAGAATAATGGTACTTTAGACTTCACACAGCCGTTAGGTCCCCATTCACGGGGAGGACAATAGGCTTGAATTTCTTAACGTCTTTTCACATGCAACATTAAATGTTCCACGCAGCCACGCTACTTGATTACTTTAAATCTTCAAATGTCGCGTACATGCATTGATGAAGTGGTCTCTAATGACGACATCATGAAATACAATTTTTGTTCTGATGCACTCTTGGGGTGTTACATTAAGAAAGGACAGCCATTTGCTGAAGTGTGCGCACCTAATCATCTTTGTTTGTGTTGTTGGCTTTAGAGTCCCTCGTTGGACGTTGTTGAAAATGTATCCTCTCAGATAAAAGATGTTCACCAATTGTTATGGTTATCATACTGTAATTCCTTACTTACAGCGTGTAAAATAGATTTGCGATTGACCCACTAACCTTGTGAATTTACTGAGTTGTTTGTCTACAACCACAACAACAACATGAGGGAAAACATCCTATTCAGATGTGATTGAAGTAGCTGCCGTTTGAGGTACTGTAGCTGGAGGCTCATTGATTGAGACACATTCACTCTAATTATGGTACATATGAAAGCAATCAGATTTGATTGCCACAGACTTGATAGAGGTGGGGGAAAACATGAAGAAAATGCAAAAAAATACAAACTCCTGTTATCATTTTTTTAAAGGAATTTATTATAGAAAATGTATATTTATAAACCCCAAATGGGAAAAGATAGTCATTCAACAATAAAAATAGACCTATCAAACGTGGAATAAAAACGCATTTGCTTTACTTTGCATTTACTTTACTAATTTCTCTACTTGATTAGGAATACAATAGCCATGTTTATCTGTCATACACACTTTACTTTGTTATACCTCAGTCCTTGTTATACTTCAGACACATAGATGCATATAAACTCATCAGGGCCGGCCCCAGGCATACTGTTGAGAGTTAGAATAGTAGAATACACAAGGTGGAATTTAGGCGTTCAGGGTCTCAACTCAATCCATTTCTCAATATACTGTTGAGAGATAGAATAGTAGAATACACAAGGTGGAATTTTGAAATTTGGTTGTGCAGTTTTCAATTGTTATGTCAGTCACTGCCAGTCATTCAATTAGTCATGTCAGCTTACTTAATTTTTTTCTATCTAAACTTGAAGTAATTCTGGTAAAAATACCGACCAGGCATGCAGGCCATGCAAGGCATGTGCTCCGGGGCCCTGACCTCCAAGGGGCCCCCATTGATTTTGTAAGTCATCATCAGTCAGATATCATTAACATGGCATAAATCATGGCGAAATATGTAGAATTGCAGAAAAGTAGCTTTAAAATAGGAAACATGTATTTCCACTCCATGGCAAAATTAGTAAAATTGTATGAAATTTGTTATAAAATTGCTAAATGTTTTCGCCACTCCATGGCAACTGCAACACTTTCTCTACGCCCCATGGCAAAATATTTAGAATTGCAGGAAATTAACAAAAATATATTAATACGTTTTTTTCTCGCCCATGTATTATTATTTTTATTATTATTATAGAGCGGGTCCACTAAAAAGTTCTTCCAGCAAGGGCCCCCAAACCAAATCTTGCCTAGGGCCCCCAAAAGGCTAGGGCCGGCCCTTATACTCATTACTATCTGACCCTGCTTTTGTTGCTTTCATGTCCTTTAGTTCATTCATTATTTAATAAACTAAAGATTTTAAAGGTCATGGAAATACATTTGATTAATTTCTTACTACTTTATCTTACATTCTGCATTTTACCAGGAGACAAATATGTGATTGAGTTATTCATGCCTCCCGTGACAACATATTTTTCTTTACGGAAAGTTTAGTTCAAGTTTAGACCCCAAACAACGTACTGTATAGTGTATGCTCATACCTACTATGAAAAATACAAATTATGTGTGACTCTGATAACATCCATTAATGTGACATTGATACATAAATATTTATATGGCATTAGGTTGTGATTTCATCCGTGTTTCTGTAAATTAGCTACTAAATCTGTCAAGGGGTGGTAGTTGGGCCCCCTGGTCTCATTCCCTGATCATGCTACCAATTTTATTACTATCACAATTCAAATCATGTGGACATCAAAGTGTGACCTATACTGAGACCACAGGGGAATTCGGAATTATTCACAACAATCCTTCAGTCATTTTCTGAAAATGTTGGTGTTGCAATAAATGCCTACAGAGATGATAAAAAAGACATATTATCCAAAGTATATTCATTTGGAAAATAGGCCCTATTTTGCTTAATTAAGGTCTCTAATGCTTATATTCTGTCTGAATTTGGTTTTGTGTCCTCCCTCAAGGTTAAAGTTTGGTTCCAGAACCGACGCACAAAGCAGAAGAAGGACCAGGGCAAAGATTCAGAGCTGCGCTCGGTGGTGTCGGAGACGGCGGCCACCTGCAGTGTATTAAGACTCCTAGAGCAGGGCCGGCTCCTCACGCCGCCAGGTCTGCCGGGGCTCCTGCAGCACTGTGGCAACGGCACCTTGAGTGCCGCCCTGCGAGGGCCCTCCATGGGCATGGCCAGCAATGGAAGCAGCAGCAGCAGTAGTGGTGCCAGCTCAGGGACGGCCGGTGGCAGTCCCCCTCTGCCCATAGTGACCAGTTCAGGGACGGTAGCGGGCCTCCAGAGCTCCCCGTCAGCTCATGGACTGTTCAGCTTCCCCATGCCCTCTCTGCTGGGAAGCGTGGCCACCCGCATGTCCTCCAACCCGCTTTCTATGGCCGGGAACCTACAGGAACTGTCTGCCCGCTACCTGAGCTCTTCTGCTTTTGAACCTTATTCACGGACCAATGGCAAGGAGAGTATGGACAAAAACGTTTTCGAATGATGTTTGATTCGTTTCGTTGCTCTCCTTGCTTTTTATTGTCTTGGTTTTGTTTGTTTCGCCCTCTTTTGTCCTGTTTGTGTTGTGGTTGTCGTTCATGTAAATCCAACTGAACATCTGATGCCTCTCAGAGGGAGGAAAACAAAGACATACATTTCATTCTTATAAGAACAGGGTGATTGTTTTAAAGCTTTTGCACTAAATTAAAGTTGAATCTCCATGTTGTGAATTTCAATACAAGTACTCAGAGAAACAAATATCCATGAGATTGCAAAGGGGAAGCATTGATTTTTTTTGGCCACATTTTCTCACATTTATTTTGCCGCAATAGCAATCACAAAAAGAGCCACAAAAATGAGTCTGTTAATATTTTGGTAACACGTCACACATGTTTAGCTGCTGGAGGTAATTGGCACATTACACACAAAGCTTTTCAGTGATTGGCCATGGATGTAACATGATGGTACCTTTTTGATTTTGTGTTTTATTATTTGATTGTTTGGGTAGACAGTGTCACAGTGTTTCGAAGTAGAGAGTTATCAAGCATTACAGCTTGTGAAGTTCAGGTGACAGACTGTCAGTTCAGGATGGCATGGTGAACTTGGAGTTCGGCCCTTGTCAAATATGACATTTCAGTTTACGGAAATATCACAGGTCTCTTTTTCCATTTGCAGATACTCATGAGGAACACAGGCATTTAACATACAAATGCATTTACATATGCAGATGTTTTGCAATATTAAGCTACAATAACAGTATTTTATACCAGTTTGTATTTGTTTTTATGTTTGGGCCAAAACAAACTAAAGAAAAATGTTGTCAATAGTTCAATTGTTCTGTGTTAGTTGTTTTATAAATGGGTTTGTGAGGGTTTTCCCAATATGATTTTAAACACAGTCTACATTTGTGACTTTTATGTCTTAAAGCTGCAGTATTCCACTTTTTCGTCTGTGATTTTAAGAATACTGGAGTGGTAGTCCAGATTTCCATGTAAGAGTTGGAGAAAAGCTTGGAAGTGTGGAGCTGGGCAAAGAGAGGATGGAGGAAAGGGTTCTGGAAAAGCTTTTGAACTACAGTAAGCAGCTTGCATAGTTGGATATACAGAATTGAACTTGATGTTACATGATTGAAAACAGTGCAGAAGGTCTTGCAGTCTTTTAAGACCTTTTCCCGTGTGAAATGTTTTAAGATCAGTCACCATGGCGTGAGGTTTAGTAGGAAAGGAGCATGAGGTGACTGAGTGAAATTACTGTAGTACAAAAGAAAGAAACATGAGAATTGTACCTAAAATTGTTATTTTATTGTAAATTATTAATGTCCGTAATTAATAGATGATTAGTATGTATATCTGAAAAATAATGAATGAATGAATGAATGTAAGGGAGGAGGTGATAAATCAATCAAAGCTCTTTGGTGCTGTTGTTGTGAAATAACTTGAACTTGTGACATGTGTGGTAAGAGTGTGGATTCATATTATATACAGTATATATGCCTACCAAAAAAGACAAGTGTGTTTTTTATTATTTTTCTTTCATACATTCATCATGATGATAATCCAGTTATGATTAAAAAAAAGGCCATGTTGTACCCTCATTGACAATGGGTTCGAATAGCAGTTTACTTAAAAAAAAAATTGTATTCAAATGAAGTGTTATGCCCTATGGAGAGGACCTTTGTCTGTATTATTCTAGGTAGCAACTGAAAGGTTGCAAGATTGAATCCCCGAGCTGACAAGGTAAAAATCTGTCGTTCTGCCCCTGAACAAGGCAGTTAACTCACTGTTCCTAGGCCGTCATTGAAAATAAGAATTTGTTCTTAACTGACTTGCCTGGTTAAATAAAGGTTAACATTTTTTAAATAATAACCAGGGTCGTGTTAAATAGTAGCATGCGTGTTTGGGGGGAGTGTTTTTGTTTGCTACTATAACCCTAACATAAACCTCTAGCTCATGGGAAAATGTACATACATTCACAAATGTGATTGAAGAAGGCTTGGGAAGTGATATTGAAAATATGGTTTGACTCACCTCTATAAAGTTTCGGTACTAGATGGGCTTCGTTGAAAAATGACAATTGTTAAGAGAGTTATAGAACTGTCAAAATGGACACTGGAAAAACGTTGTCTGGAAGCCAAGCTATGCACCGAAAACTACCTTTGCAATGTCTGTATTTAAGAACCCTTGGAGGCCTTTTCAATAGTGTTTTCTATGCAATAGGAAAAAAAAACACTCTGGCCTATGAAAAGAATTGAGTTAAACCATTCAAAGCACACAAAAAAAAATGTCACACAAAGAGGGGAATTGTCTCTTGAAAAACTAGTTGCAGTGGTGAAAACCATGGAAGTCTGGGCACAAAAAAAATGGGGATGAATGTGATGATAGCAACAATAAAGGTCATACAGGGTTTCCAAACAAATAAGCACACAGCCCACCATGTGGATTAATGGCATAATGCTCCTGGGATGGCTAACGCTCTACCCTACTATATGTCTATCAAATTGTACGACTGTGTGTCGTACAGCTTAATGTTTGAGTCAATGGAAATAACATAAAAATATGATTGTACAAGAAATACAATATAAGAAATGTATTAGTGTTAGCTTATGTTAGCCAAGTTCATTAAGTTGCACTTGGTACACTGGTGTCAAACTGTGCCAAATTCTCTAAAACAATGTCGGAGGTGGCTTTTGGTAGAGAAATTAACATTAAATTATCTGGCAACAGATCTGGTGGACATTCCTGCAGTCAGCATGCCAATTGCTTGCTCCCTCAAAACTTGAGACATCTGTGGCATTGTGTTGTCTGACAGAACTGCACATTTTAGAGTGGTCTTTTATTGTCCCCAGGACAAGGTGCACTTGTGTAATGATCATGCTGTTTAATCAGCTTCTTGATATGCTACACCTGTTAGTTGGATGGATTACCTTAAGCTCATTGTGTTAATGGAACATTTCTGGGATCTTTTATTTCAGCTCTTGAAACATGGGACCAACACTTTACATCTTGCATTTATATTTTTGTTCAGTGTGTTTCCCTGTGTGCAGAGGGAATTTGATTATATATATTTATATTTTAAAATTAGCATTTTAGCCATGTGTTACCGTGAAATATTTCCTACAAGGAAATCTAATGATACGAGAACAGTCTATGTTCATTTAGATATTTGAACTTGGAGTGCTGATGCTGAAACTCCTATTAGGTCTGGCAGGGCCATGCACAGACCTTTTGGGGGACATAAAAGGGCACCCCACCAAAATAAATCCCACAACCGCAGTCACAGACGTGTTACAAGAAGATGGGAAAGCAGCACAATCTGATGAGTAAAGTATTTTGATAAACTATTTTGAACTGGAATAAATTCTGCACTTATTAACAATGACCAATCCCAGTGGTTTTCTAACATTTTGACCCAAACCCCCCCAAAAGGAGTGATATAAAAACTTGTGACATCCACGCAAGCACATGCAGGTGTGCACACGAAGATGTATGCACAATCGCTGCGCAAATGTAACTTGTCATTACAGCCATAAACGTCATGCGTTTTCAAAATGCAAGACAGGCTACAGAAATAAATAGCATTTTACACCTGCATTTGGAGTCTTTCGTGTTAACAGCCATTATAAAGTAAGGATATAGGCTATCACGTCACTTCTCTGGAGTCCAGAGCAATCAAAATCCTCTGGCCAGGCAAGGGCACAGATAGGGCTATACTTATGCAGACCATGTGCCCTTTTGTCCACAGTCTCCATAGTGCCATTTTCGGTGGTGGTAATTTACCCATTTTGGGGGGAGAAATGTTGCCGTTGTTCTTGTTCTGAACCCACTGACCACAAGTTGTCGTTTACTTCTCATCTATACTTCAGAACCAAAAAGTGCCGCTCTTGATTGTTGACCAATGACCATTCATCAGCATTTGCACCAGTGGCGATTTTAGCATGTACATCTTGGTGGGGCAAACATTCTTTTTTTCTGTGAATGCCAGCAAAGACATTACACAACACAACACTAAACAATACATTAGTTGCTCTATAACGGTGACAAACGGTGCCCACAAACAGTTAGGGCCTACATAAAGCAGTCCCAACAACAGAGCTTTCCTTTCAGCACTATGGAGTGAATCCTTACCACTGCTACACCTGGCTATCAGCGGAGCCTTGTCTGGCAGCATTAACAGATAATTCAGTCTCATTTACTGCCTTTTTAAAAACATAGCTGATATGCCTGACTTGCTTTAACAAATGTACAGTAGTTACTACTCACTCCTTGTGGATTTGTGTAAGTCGATAAGAACCGCATTCTCCTTCAGTAATAACAAACGCCAAAATGAGTTGTGACTTTTGAACCATACACAAACATTATTACATTTATGTGCAGTAAATTCATAATGTTTATTCTTATTTCATTAACACTTAGCTCGAAGTATAAGCAAGTGGAAGCAAACGAGCTGCGACGAGGTAGGCCTGTTTGTTCAGCGCTTTCAAAATGGACACCGACAGAAATTCAGATTGATGTTAGTTCAGATCAATTCAGCAAGATGTTGAGGCCTTAACTTAACTATTCTTTAAGTCACCACAGAGAGAGAGAGAGAGACTCAGTTAGCCCACCATTTGAAGTATTTTATTAGGTCTATGTGGTCTAAAAAGGAAGGGAAATAAAATCATGAGGATCCACTTGCGCACTGCGCCAAAAAAAAATGAGTCTATTAGTGAACTTTTTGTTGAAAACAAATATTTGAATGGGAAGAGACTGTCACTGGCAAACATGGTTACAGACCCAACAACATTATATAGTATCTCCTCCTTGTTAAGAAAAGAACATGAGCTAATTATAATACACAAAGTATAATCAGACAAAGAAAGCTCTTATAATATTAAATGATTTCTCTAAAACAGGCTATTGGCTACATGTGCACCACATAGTCAGAACAGTAGATTAAGTTCTGAGGGGGAAAGGGACCAAATTATTAGGGTGAGGCACATGGACTACTAACAGCTTACTACACAACACACACTTAGTATTACTTTCTTAGCTACAGTATACATATCTACCTGGCATATTACATCATTTATGCAGCAGCAAACAATACATTTTTGGACCATTGTTGTGGTGCTGTGCTCACTTGAACAGGAAGGTGCTGCGGCGATCCTTCTTGTGGGCAAATTTTGTCATCAAAGTCTGGCATTCTCTAGATTTATGGTGCTTCACGACAACTGGGAACTCGGAAATAAACAAGGTCGAATCATGACGTCAGTGATCTTCAGGTTGGAGCTCTAGAAATAGGCCAGAGTTCTCGACTTGGGATTCCGAGTTGGATGACCGTTCAAAATGTATTTTCCCAGTAGGAGTTTCCAGTTGTCTTGAACTCAATGAAGTCTGAGATTTCCCAGTTCCGAGTTTCCAGTTGTTTTGAATGAGGCAGAAGTCATGCTGGATTGACAGCATGGACAATGTTTCCAACCTTTTCTGGCCCATTGTGTTCGTGTAAATGTTTATACTTTTAAGCTTGGAAAAGAGACCCTTTCAGAAAGACGTTTTAAATCCTTAAACCCAGACTTGGACCACACACACTCTCCACCAAATAGCAGGCAGGGGAAGCAAAATAGTGATTTCTTTGCAACGCTTGCAGTTAGCCATTGATTCCTTCCAAACCACTCATTGTTGAATTTGAGATTTCTAGCTTGTTGTGTAATGTTTATGTTCAATGGCCGATGAGCACCGTTTTATCTATAATTTCTATTCATATGACAAGGATTGAAAAGGATTTGCCGGCAGATTGTCAAACGTGATTCATGAAGATGACTGCTTGTCTAGCTTGCTAGCTAAGATTTTGAAAGCATGATGTTGAAATGATCATTCCAATCAAAGCTACGGTAGATATATGATTTGACATCATTTTATCCTGTGGCCAATGACCTTGAGCCTTCTTGGATGGGCACTTCTAATGTAAATCTATGGCAGCACCCAAGGGGGCTTGAACTGCCTAGCTTTCCCTGTAGATTCTGCGGTTACGTAGTGTCCCCATGAGTGACAGAACACTGAGCCAATCACGGTGCAACTAGAGAAGATTACCAATGCCTACACTCTGTATTTTCTGGTGGCTGCCCCTCGATGACAGAAAGCATTTTGGAGCTGCCTTCTCCAGAAAGCATGTTTGTATGTGGCTTAATTCACTCAATAAATGTGCCATTACATTGTTTTCAAACTGATATGTGTCATGAATTAATGCCATAATAAAAGGCAAAACAGGCAACAACAATAAAACATATATATATAAATAAATACAGTTGAAGTCGGAAGTTTACATACACTTAGGTTGGAGTCATTAAAACAGGTTTTTCAACCACTCCACAAATTTCTTCTTAAAACAAACTATAGTTTTGGCATGTCGGTTAGGACATCTACTTTGTGCATAATACAAGTCATTTGTCCAACTATTTTTTTACAGACAGATTATTTCACTGTATCACAATTCCAGTGGGTCAGAAGTTCACATACACTAAGTTGACTGTGCCTTTAAACAGCTTGGAAAATTCCAGAAAATTATGTCATGGCTTTAGAAGCTTCTGATAGGCTAATTGACATCATTTGAGTCAATTGGAGGTGCACCTGTGGATGTATTTCAAGGCCTACTTTCAAACTCAGTGCCTCTTTGCTTGACATCATGGGAAAATCAAAAGAAATCAGCCAAGACCCCAGAAAAAAAATTGTAGACCTCCACAAGTCTGGTTCATCCTTGAGAGCAATTTTCAAAAGCCTGAAGGTACCACGTTCATCTGTACAAACAACAGTATGTTATTTTTTAAGCTAAACAGGTGGGGTTCAAAACAGGCTCTGCCCCACCTGCCCTGAATGACGAGTCGTCACTAACTTACACGCAATGGTGGCACACATATCCAGATTAGTGACCAGAAAGAAGAACTTGTTTAATTTCATTTCCAGTTTTGTCTGGCAAATACAGAGTGGGCCTACATTTATCATCCATATAAAATACAGTTTAGCAATCTACTATTGCCTCATCTTTGCCAGAACAATAGGCTATGTGGCATTTTGATTGATCATTTTCATATTTCAGCCTACCCACTGGACACATTTCAATTCATTGTCTATTCCACATTGGTTCAATGTAATTTCATTTAAATGAATTTAATTTAAGTGGAAACAACGTTGATTCAGCCAGTGTGTGTTGAGTGGGTAGTTTGGGTGGCTACATGTCTAAATTTAAGCAGCCCTAACATCACACTGCCTCCCGAGCACGTGCCCCTTTGTTCTGCCAGTCTCAAAATTGCCCTTTTTGGTGGTGGTATAATTTCCTTTTTTTATATAATTTTTTTTTTGTTTTGAACCCACTGACCACAAGTTGACTTTAAAATCTCATCTATGCTTCAGAACCAAAACGTTGTGTGTCTTTATTGTTGATCAATGACCAGTAATCAGCATTGGCTTGCGAAGGCGGTGTATATATCCAGATTAGTGACCTGAAATAACTTGTTTAATTTCTTCCAGTTTTGCCTGAAAAAGAAGAGTAGAGGCAGCCTTCCTGCAGAGTGCTTATTGCCAACCCTGTTCTTTCTCACAAGTATGGTAAAAAGGTCATACGAATGTTACATCTTTATCTTATAATATGGGAGGCAGTGTGATGTTAGACCTGCTTATCTTTATAAAAAGGAAATTATACCACCACCAAAAAGGGCAATTTTGAGACTGGAAGAACAAAGGGGCACGTGCTCTCTGGTAAAGTCCTATCTGGGCAGTGTGCACATGCCTGAAGTCTGATGTAGCACTCCATCACTCTCTGGGAACACAAGACCCTGTTCAGATTTCACATGCCATACCGTTATGTCGTTTTTCAGGGCATATTTGCCTTTGGTCGGAAGTAAAATTTTAAGACACATTTCCATTCCATCCATCCCTCTCTTTTCTGTGGATGAGTAAAGTAATGCTTCAGTGGCATTGCAAACTGACGGTCTTTTGTCTATCAGAAGTATGAGCATAGGCAGAAAATCTTACCTTCCCCACTGTGTCTTGGGAATATCCCAGGAGAGAGAACAGTCACATTTATGCCCACTCCCCTTTTCTACCCCCACCCATTCTCTCTCTTCTCCTGCAATCCAATTAGACAGAAGGTCGGGAGGTTTTGTAAATGGGGGGTTAGGGACCCGGTGGATTTGTTGGGGGGATTGTCATAGCTTGAGACCACCAACACATTTCTCCCAACAGTCTTTAAAACTAAGGCTTTGGGAGGAAATAAAAACTGCAACCAGTCTGTTTTTGTTTGTTTTGTCCACCTCTTTCCTTTTCCTATTTGTACATACAGTACCAGTCAAAAGTTTGGACACACCTACTCATTCAAGGGTTTTACTTTATTTTGACTATTTTCTACATTGTAGAACAATAGTGAATACATCAAACTATGAAATAACACACATGGAATCATGTAGTAACCAAAAAAGTGTTTAACAAATCAAAATATATTTTATATTTGAGATTCTTCAAAGTAGCCACCATTTGCCTTGAGAACTTTGCACACTTGGCATTCTCTCAACCAGCTTCATGAGGTAGTCCCCTGGAATGCATTTCAATTAATAGGTGTGTCTTGTTAAAAGTTCATTTGCGGAATTTCTTTCTTTCCTTAATGCATTTGAGCCAATCAGTTGCATTGTGACAAGATAAGGGTGGTATACAGGAGCCCTATTTGGTAAAAGACTAAGTCATATTATGGCGTGAACAACTCAAATGAGCAAAGAGAAACGACAGTCCGTCATTACTTTAAGACATGAATTTCAAGAACTTTGAAAGTTTCTTCAAGTCCAGTTGCAAAAACCATCAAGTGCTATGATGGAACTGGCTCTCATGAGGACCGTCACAGGAAAGGAAGACCCAGAGTTACCTCTGCTGCAGAAGATAAGTTCATTAGATTTACCAGCCTCAGAAATTGCAGCCCAAATAAATGCTTCACGGCGTTCAAGTAACAGACACATATCAACATCAACTGTTCAGAGGAGACTGTGTGAATCAGGCCTTCGTGGTCAAATTGCTGCAAAGAAACCAATACTAAAGGACACCAATAATAAGAAGAGACTTCTTGCCATGTCTTTGTGAGATGCAGAGTAGGTGAACAGATAATATCCGCATGTGTAGTTCCCACCGTGAAGCATGGAGGAGGAAGTGTGATGGTGCTTTGATGGTGACACTGTCTGTGATTTTCTTTAGAATTCAAGGCACACTTAACCAGCATAGCTACCACAGCATTCTGCAGCGATACACCATCACATCTGGTTTGCGCTTAGTGGGACTATCATTTGTTTTTCAACAGGACAATGACCCAAAACACAACTCCAGGCTGTGTCAGAGCTATTTGAGCAAGAAAGAGAGTGATGGAGTGCTACATCAGATGACCTGGCCTCCACAATTACCCAACCTCAACCTAGTTGAGATGGTTTGGGATGAGTTGGACTGCAGAGTGAAGGAAAAGCAGCCACCAAGTGCTCAGCATATGTGGGAACTCCTTCAAGACTATTGGAAAAGCATTCCAGGTGAAGCTGGTTGAGAGAATGCCAAGCGTGTGCAAAGCTCTCAAGGCAAAGGGTGGCAACTTTGAAGAATTAAAAATGTAAAACAAATATATAAAATATATTTTGATTTGAATAACACTTTTTTGGTTACTACATGATTCCATATCTGTTATTTTGTGGTTTTGATGTGTTCACCATTCTACAATGTAGAAAATAGTAAAAATAAAGAAACATCCTTGAATGAGTAGGTGTGTCCAAACTTTTGACTGGTACTGTATGTATGGGGATTAGAAAGTACAGGCCTTATCAAAGCTCCAACCCTCTCATGCCACATAAGACTAGCCAAGAACTAGTGACCCCAGTTCCTGTAGTGGGTCAAATCTAGAGAATTTTCTAGGCTTCCCAGCCTGTTAAGTGACCTGTCTACCTTTGACAAGCTGTTAACCTGTTTGCATTATGAGACTACGTTGAGTAGTGGGGTCACAGCCAAGTTGTATTCATTCTAGCCTCTATGCACTCCCCTCCTCTAACCTTTTCCCTTCGTTTGTAGACGTCAATGAACAACACATCAGCTGTATGTGACCAGGCGAAAAAAACGTTCCAAGTCAAACCATGTCATAGCCGCTACACACAGCCTACATCGTTGTCCCCATATTAGCTAAAGTAACGTATTAGTCAACATAGCTAATGGAACTAATGCGTTTAGTAAATCTGCTATTGTTACAACCATGTAGTAACGTTACAGTGTATATATAGTCAGAAAGCAGTTAGACCTCTGTTTGAGCCGGGTGTTTGAGTAACTAACCTATCCGTGCAAGGGTAGCATTCCAGAGAGACATCAGAGACTGTAACGTTCTTTGCTTCACGGAAACATGGCTCACTCGAGAGACGCTAACGGAGTCGGTGCAGCCAGCTGGTTTCTTCACGCATTGCGCCGACAGAAACAAGCATCTTTCTGGTAAGAAGAGGGGCGGGGGGGTATGCCTTATGATTAACGAGACGTGGTATGATCATAACAACATACAGGAACTCAAGTCATTCTGTTCACCTGACTTAGAATTCCTCACAATCAAATGTCGACCGCATTTTCTACCAAGGGAATTCTCCTCGATTATAATCACAGCCGTATATATTCCCCCCTAAGCAGACACATCGATGGCCCTAAACGAACTTTATCTGACTCTATGTAACCTGGAAACCACACATCCTGAGGCTGCATTCATTGTAACTGGGGATTTTAACAAGGCTAATCTGAAAACAAAACTCCCTAAATTCTATCAGCATATCGATTGTGCTACCAGGACTGGTAAAACCCTGGATCATTGTTATTCTAACTTCCGCGACGCATATAAGGCCCTCCCCCGCCCTCCTTTCGGAAAAGCTGACCACGACTCCAATTTGTTGCTTCCAGCCTACAAACAGAAACTAAAACAAGAAGCTCCCGCTCTCAAGTCTGTTCAACGCTGGTCCGACCAATCTGATTCCATGCTTCAAGACTGCTTCGATCACGTGGATTGGGATATGTTCCGCATTGCGTCCAACAACAACATTGACGAATACGCTGATTCGGTGAGCGAGTTCATTAGAAAGTGCATCGGAGACGTTATACCCACAGCAACGATTAAAACATTCCCAAACCAGAAACCGTGGATTGATGGCAGCATTCGCGCGAAACTGAAAGTACGAACCACTGCTTTTAACCAGGGCAAGGTGACCGGAAACATGACCGAATACAAACAGTGTAGCTATTCCCTCCGCAAGGCAATCAAACAAGCTAAGTGCCAGTATAGAGACAAAGTAGAGTCGCAATTCAACAGCTCAGATACAAGAGGTATGTGGCAGGGTCTACAATAAATCACAGATTACAAAAAGAAAACCAGCCCCGTCGCGGACCAGGATGTCTTGCTCCCAGACAGACTAAATAACTTTTTTGCTCACTTTGAGGACAATACAGTGCCACTGACACGGCCCGCTACCAAAACCTGCGGGCTCTCCTTTAACACATTTAAACGTGTTAACCCTCGAAAGGCTGCAGGCCCAGACGGCATTCGGAGCCGAGTCCTCAGAGCATGCGCAGACCAGCTGGCTGGTGTGTTTACGGACATATTCAACCCTTTTCCCAGTCTGCTGTTCCCACATGCTTCAAGAGGGCCATCATTGTTCCTGTTCCCAAGAAAGCTAAGGTAACTGAGCTAAACGATTACCGCCCCATAGCACTCACTTCCGTCATCATGAAGTGCTTTGAGAGACTAGTCAAGGACCATATCACCTCCACCCTACCTGACACCCTAGACCCACTCCAATTTGCTTACCGACCCAATAGGTCCACAGACGACGCAATCGCAACCACACTGCACACTGCCCTAACCCATCTGGACAAGAGGAATACCTATGTGAGAATACTGTTCATCGACTACAGTTCAACATTTAACACCATAGTACCCTCCAAACTCGTCATCAAGCTCGAGACCCTGGGTCTCGACCCCGCCCTGTGAAACTGGGTACTGGACTTCCTGACGGGCCGCCCCCAGGTGGTGAGGGTAGGTAACAACATCTCCACCCCGCTGATCCTCAACACTGGGGCCCCACAAGGGTGCGTTCTGAGCCCTCTCCTGTACTCCCTGTTCACCCACGACTGCGTGGCCATGCACGCCTCCAACTCAATCATCAAGTTTGCGGACGACACTACAGTGGTAGGCTTGATTACCAACAACGACGAGACGGCCTACAGGGAGGAGGTGAGGGCCCTCGGAGTGTGGTGTCAGGAAAATAACCTCACACTCAACGTCAACAAAACAAAAGAGATGATTGTGGACTTCAGGAAACAGCAGAGGGAGCACCCCCCTATCCACATCGACGGGACAGTAGTGGAGAGGGTAGAAAGTTTTAAGTTCCTCGGCGTACACATCACGGACAAAGTGAATTGGTCCACCCACACAGACAGCGTTGTGAAGAAGGCGCAACAGCGCCTCTTCAACCTCAGGAGGCTGAAGAAATTCGGCTTGTCACCAAAAGCACTCACAAACTTCTACAGATGCACAATCGAGAGCATCCTGTCGGGCTGTATCACCGCCTGGTATGGCAACTGCTCCGCCCACAACCGTAAGGCTCTCCAGAGGGTAGTGAGGTCTGCACAACGCATCACCGGGGGCAAACTACCTGCCCTCCAGGACACCTACACCACCCGATGTCACAGGAAGGCCATAAAGATCATCAAGGACAACAACCACCCGAGCCACTGCCTGTTCACCCCGCTATCATCCAGAAGGCGAGGTCAGTACAGGTGCATCAAAGCAGGGACCGAGAGACTGAAAAACAGCTTCTATCTCAAGGACATAAGACTGTTAAACAGCCACCACTAACATTTAGTGGCTGCTGCCAACATACTGACTCAACTCCAGCCACTTTAATAATAGGAATTGATGGACATTTATGTAAAAATGTATCACTAGCCACTTTAAACAAACCACTTAATATAATGTTTACATACCCTACATTACTCATCTCATATGTATATGTATATACTGTACTCTATATCATCTACTGCATCTTGCCTATGCCGTTCTGTACCATCACTCATTCATATATCTTTATGTACATATTCTTTATCCCTTTACACTTGTGTGTATAAGGTAGTGGTTGTGGAATTGTTAGGTTAGATTACTCGTTGGTTATTACTGCATTGTCGGCACTAGAAGCACAAGCATTTCGCTACACTCGCATTAACATCTGCTAACCATGTGTATGTGACAATAAAAATTTGATTTGATCCAGCTGCATTTACTGCTAAGTAAGTGAAACTGAAAGTGAAAAAAAGTTACGAAATCTCTCTTGCTTCTCCTTCATTAAAAAAATGGATTTGTTGAAAACTGTTAAACTATTGTCTTTCTCTCTCTTTGAGTGAACTACTCACCACATTTATGCACAGCTTATGCTTTAAGTAAATTCATTCTCTGATTCTTTGATTGGGTGGACAACATGGACGTCCTCCAGAAATTGTCATAATTACTGTTTAAGTCTATGGAAGGGGGTGAGAACCAAGAGCCTCCTAGGTTTTGTATTGAAGTCAATGTACCAAGAGGAGGACAGAAGCTACCTGTCTTCTGGCTACATCATGGTGCTACCCTACAGAGTGCTTTGGAGGCTACTGTAGACCTTCATTGCAAAACAGTGTGTTTTAATCAATTATTTGGTGGCGTGAATATATTTAGTATAGTTTTATCTAAAAAGGATATATTTTTCCAATGTTTCACAATTGACATTTTTATGAAATTCACTGAGGAGGATGGTCCTCCCCTTCGTCCTCTGAGGTGCCTCCACCGCCTTGGGGATAGTGTATACCCCAAAAAGTAGACTTCTAAATATTGTGATGTTGGTGAAATCAAGCAAATAACAGACGTTATGGTTACATGACATTTACATTTTTGGGGAGACTGAACATATTAGAAAATGTCTGTGAGTTTGTAAGTCTTAGGTCAAAACATGGATAACCATTACGAAGGAAAGGCTCAGCAGAACAATTTGTTGACATCTGGAACATTTGTAAGTGTCAGCAGAAGCCATAATACCTTAGAACTAAATAAAGGTAGCTTGAACTGCATACTGCATAGGCTAAAGCCAGGCACCACATCTGAATAGAGCATATTCACTTTTTCCATATTTTGTTACATTACAGCCTTATTCTAAAACGGATTAAACTTCTCTAGGATATGTGGGACGCTACCGTCCCACTTGGCCAATAGCCAGGGAAAATGTAGAGCGCCAAATTCAAAAAGATGACAAAATCAAACTTTCATTAAATCACACATGTAAGATACCAAATTAAAGCTACACTCGTTGTGAATCCAGCCACCATGTCAGATTTCAAAAGGGCTTTTCGGCGAAAGCATAAGATGCTATTATCTGATATGCAACAAAGAGAGAGTAGCATATTTCAACCCTGCCGGCGCTACTCAAAACGCAGATATAAAATATAAAACATGCATTACCTTTGACGAGATTCTTTTGTTGGCACTCCAATATGTCCCATAAACATCACAAATGGTCCTTTTGTTCGATTAATGTTGTCCATATATATCCAAATTGTCCATTTATTTGGCGCGGTTGATCCAGAAAAAAACAGCTTCCAATTTGCGCAAAGTCACTACAAAATATCTAAAAAATTACCTCTAAACTTTGCCAAAACATTTCAAAGTACTTTTGTAATACAACTTAAGGTATTTGTAAACGTTAATAATCGATCAAATTGAAGACGGGTCTATCTGTTTTCAATACAGGAGATCAACAAACTAACGCTACTTTTTTTAGTCTTGCAACTCTCAAACAGTACACATGACGTTACACTGCTTCCTGATGGCCTTCTTCTTCATTGCACAAATGAATAACCTCAACCTATTTCCTAAGACTGGTGACATCCAGTGGGAGCAGTAGGAACTGAGAACAGAGTGATTAGAAATCTGGCTTCCCAATGAAAACTCATTGAACAGACAGTGACTTAAAAAAAAGAAAAAAATGTATGGTTAGTTCTCGGGGTTTTGCCTGCTACATAAGTTCTGTTATACTTACAGATATGATTCAAACAGTTTTAGAAACTTCAGAGTATTTTCTATCAAAATCTACTAATAATATGCATATCTTATATTCTGGGGATGAGTAGAAGGAAGTTGAAATTGGGCATTTATCCAATAGTGAATTTGCTGCCCCCTATCCTATTGAAGTTGTTAAATAGTATTTTCCCCTCATCAGTCTACAAACAATATCACATAATGACAAAGCAAAAACAGGTTTTAGACATTTTTGCAAATGTATTAAAATAATGAACTGAAATATTACATTTACATAATTACTCAGACCCTTTACGCGATACTTTGTTGAAGCACCTTTGGCAGCTATTACACAGCCTTGCTTCTTCTTGGGTATGACGCTACAAGCTTGGCACACCTGTATTTAGGGAGTTTCTCCCATTCTTCTCTGCAGATCCCTTCAAGCTCTGTCAGGTTGGATGGGGAGCGTTGCTGCACAGCTATTTTCAGGTGTCCCCAGAGATGTTCGATCAAGTTCAAGTCTGGGCTCTGGCTGGCCCACTCAAGAACATTTGGAGACTTGTCCCGAAGCCATTCCTCCATTGTCTTGGCTGTATGCTTAGGGTCATTGTTCTGTTGGAAGGTGAATCTTCTGAGGTTTTGAGCACTCTGGAGCAAGTTTTCATCAAGGATCTCTCTATACTTTGCTCTGTTCATATTTCCCTCAATCCTGACTAGTCTCCCTTTCCTTGCCGCTGAAAAACAACCCCACAGCATGATGCTGTCACCACCATACTTCACCGTAGGAGCAGGTTTCATCAGACTAGAGAATATTGTTTCTCATGGTCTGAGAGTCTTTAGGTGTCTTTTGGTGAACTCCAAGCGGGCTGTCATGTTTCTTTTACTGAGGAATGACTTCCATCTGGCCACTCTACCAGAAAGGCCTGATGGTTGTCTTTTGCTGGTTCCAAACTTCTTCCACTTAAGAATGATGGAGGCCACTGTGTTCTTGGGGACCTTCAATGCTGCAGACATTTCTTGGTACCCTTCTCAAGATCTGTTCCTCGACACAACCCTGTCCCGGAGTTCTACAACAATTCCTTCAACCTCATGGCTTGGTTTTTGTTCTGACATGCACTGTCAACTGTGGGACCTTATAGAGACAGTTGTGTGCATTTCCAAATCATTTATAATCAATTGAATTAACCACAGGTGGACACCAATCAAGTTGTAGAAACATTTCAAGGATTATCAATGGAAACAGGATGCACCTGAGCTCAATTTTGAGTCTCATAGCAAAGGGTCTGAATACTTATGTAAATAAGGTATTTCTGTTTTTATTTGTAATACATTTGCAAAAATGTCTAAAAACCTGTTTTCACCTTGTCATTGTGGGTTATTGTTCCTTGAGGATAATTAGGAAAGTGGTTTCATTTTGATGAATCCCCAAAAAATCTCAGATTGACATTCCGCTGGAATTGCCCTAATACCTACATAGTTTGTTTAAAATGTTCTCAAATGTGGGCAATTTGGACCAAAAGGTGACCACTGCATATATTCTTACATGGTGTCCCCCACACATCACACTTTGTAAGAAAGTTATAACCACTGGGGTTGGCTATAAACAACGTTCGCTCTAAGCTGCGCAAGGGGAGAACACAGAAGAAATATCAGCCCGCACAGAGAAAAACGATTACTGACCTTCACTCAACTTATACCTTCCCTATATATGTCATTCCCTGTGGTTCCTTCCCCAGGCGTCATAGTTTCTGTTTCAGTTTCATGTGTGTGCGTTGTTCATGTTTCGTTTATTGATTAAAATCACTCACTCACTAGGTCACCAGGCTACGGCTATGGCGCACACCTGTCACCATCATTATGCGCACCTGCACATCGTCAGACTCACCTGGACTCCATCACTTCCCTGATTACCTTCCCTATATATGTCACTCCCTTTGGTTCCTTCCTCAGGCATCATTGTTTCTGTTTCAGTTTCATGTCTGTGCATTAGTCGCACATCGTTACAGCTTTAAACATTTTCAAGGAATTCTGTGTATGTCAATTGGCCTTGAGGTACAAGATTATAGATATCTTTGTGTAGTCATGTCAATACATATTAGTCAAATGAACTAATACAAGTGTGGTCACTAACAGCCATTATGCCTTGTTTTATCCATTGCACATTTTTCATTCAGACTCATGGCAAAATGTGTAGAATATCAGGAAATAAGCTAAATTAAATAAAAAACATTTAGAGTTAGATTTAACATCAACTAACTCTAAAAGTTGTGATCTTATATATCAATTACCACAAAGTGTTGGTTTATCTAACACCAAATGTGCAGTGGTCTCGTCTTTAATGTAACACAATAAGCCAGACAAAATATAACAGCACTATAATTGCATCTACAGTATTAAGATTCCAGGTAGCTTAGGTAGGTAATAAAGGTGTTTGCGTGAAATCCTATCTGATAAATGAGGGCAGTGCTCCTGTGGGCGGGAGCCCTTCAGTAGTATAAATGTGCTATTTTTTGCATGCAGTCTAAAACTTTTGGATAGGCTCTCCAGGGATTACGGGAATGGGTTGTGTTGTCAGATTCCCCTCTGTAAAGCTTACCCACTTCAATTTGTAGTGCTTTTTCTGCCATCAGAGAGCTGGAGTGAGTGTGTGTGGGGGGAGGTGGGCAGTTAAGAGCGCTGGGCCTGTAACCGAAAGATTGCTGGTTTGAATCCCTGACTCGACTAGGTGAAAAATCTGTTGATGTGCCCTTGAGCAAGGCACTTAACCCTAATTGCTCCTGTAAATCGCTCTGGATAAGAGTGTCTGCTAAAATGTAAGTGTGTGTCGGTTGGGTAGGAAGCAGAGGTTCAAAACCAACTTCAAACATTCACTTTTTAACCAATTGTGCTGGATGTGCTGCTTTAAGTGAAACAGGATCAGTGATGTTTTTACCTGGCACTCAAAATAAGTGATAACGCACTCACCAGGACAACGTGTCAGTGTGAGACACATGTGGTTTCAGAAATCTGGAGCAAATACTCAAGCTAAGGTCACAATGCACTAGCAGGTCACCGATTTTGATAGATCACTAACTCGTGTACGGTAGCAATAGGTTATGTGGAATATACAGACAAAGCCTCTCACTTTTGCCATACATTATATCAAACTAAATTACAAGGTGAGAAGTCATGATTTTCATTCATGACTCATGAGATTCTAGTGGGCATTGCATTTTGCTGTTCTCTCATAATTTTCTAATATAGTACCTGAAAAAACAAAACATCATAGTGAAAAGCAAAAAAGTTAAAATAAAATAATTTTCACATGCCTAAGATATTAGATATTGAACGTTCAGTGAGGCTTTACTGCCACACTGGCGGTGAGAAGTCATCCAATTAGGGTATTTTGTAGCACTGTTTTAAAATGTAACCTTTTTTTTATTTATCCAAGCAAGTCAATTAAGAACAAATTTTTATTTACAATGATGGCCTGGCCAGTGACGACTTGGAAGTGCGGTTCAATAAAGGTGTTCAGGTATTCAAACTGAAATAGCCTACTTTCAAGGGCCTTTTAAACTATATGCACTCAATATACAAGTACCCTTGCCCGATCCTGGCCGTTCTACTGCTGTAGGCTAGGCAAAAAAAACGCTACTCTCCTATACCCTGCAAATCTACAATGGTCCCAGTAAGCAAAATGTCATTGAAAAGATGTCTAAAATATGTATTTTCCAGATGTTGAAGTTAGGTTCATTTTAGGGTCTGAATGAAAGGTGAATAGACGTATTTTACAGACGTTTAAGACACAGTAACAGTCAAACGTTTGAACACACCTACTCAGGGTTTTTCTTTATTTTTACTATTTTCTACATTGTAGAATTATAGTGAATACATAAAAACTATGAAATAACACATATGGAATCATGTAGTAACCAAAAAAGTGTTAAACAAATACATTTTATATTTGAGATTCTTCAAAGTAGCCACCCTTTACCTTGATGACAGCTTTGGACGCTCTTGGCATTCTCTTAAACAGCTTCATGAGGTGGTCACCTGGAATGCATTTCAATTTACAGGTGTACCTTGCTAGAAGTTAATTTGTTAAACGTAATTTAATGCATTTGTGCCAATCAGTTGTGTTGTGTCAAGGTAGGGGTGGTATACAGAAGATATGTCACGCTCATCATAAAGATTGGACCAAGGCGCAGCATGGTATGTTTCCATCCTTTTATTTGGAATGGAAAACTCAAAGGGAAAAAAAACTAACAAACGAAACATGAAGCTCAAAATAGTGCTCACAGGCAACTATACCTAGACAAGATCCCACAAAACAAAATGGGGAAATGGCTATCTAAATATGATCCCCAATCAGAGACAACGATAAACAGCTGCCTCTGATTGGGAATCACATCAGGCCAACATAGACATACAATTCCCCTAGATAACCCACCCTTAATCACACCCCGACCTAACCAACATAGAGAATAAACAGCTCTCTATGGTCAGAGCGTGACAAGACAGCCCTATTAGGTAAAAGACCAAGTCCATATCATGGCGTGAACAACTCAAGTAAGCAAAGAGAAACGACAGTCCATCATTACTTTAAGACATGCAGGTCAGTCAATCCGGAATATGTCAAACTTTTAAAGTTTCTTCAAGTGCAGTTGCAAAAACCATCAAGTGCTATGATGGAACTGGCTCTCATGAGGACCGCCACAGGAAAGGAAGACCTATTGCTGCAAAGAAACCACTACTAAATGACACCAATAATAAGAAGAGACTTGCTTGGGCCAAGAAACATGAGCAAAGGACATTAGACCGGTGGAAATGTGGAGAATTTGGTTCCAACTGCCGTGTCTTTGTGAGACGCAGAGTATTTGAACGGATGATCTCCACATATGTGGTTCTCACCGTCACGCACAGAAGAGGAGGTATGTTGGTGTGGGGGTGTTTTACTGGTGACACTGTCTGTGATTTATTTAGAATTCAAGGCACACCTAACCAGCATGGCCACCACAGGATTCTGCAGCGATACACCATCCTATCTGGTTTACGCTTAGTGGGAGAATCATTTATTTTTCGACAGGACAATGACCCAACACACCTCCATGCTCCATGTAAGGCAGGGGTGTCAAACTCATTCCACGGAGGGCCTAGTGTCTGCAGGTTTTTGGTTTTTCCTTTCAATAAAGCCCTAGACAACCAGGTGTGGGGAGTTCCTAACTAATTAGTGATGTTAATTCATCAATCAAGTACAAGGGAGGAGCGAAAACCCGCAGACACTCGGCCCCCCGTGGAATGAGTTTGACACCTGTGATGTAAGGGCTCCATAATCACCCGATCTCAACCCAATTGAGATGGTTTGGGATGAGTTTGACTGCAGAGTGAAGGAAAATCAGCCAACAAGTGCCCAGCATATGTGGGAACTCCTTCAAGACTATTAGAAAAGCTTTCCTCATGAAGCTGGTTGAGATAATGCCAAGAGTGTGCAAAGCTGCCATCAAGGCAAAGGTTGGCTACTTTAAAGAATCTCAAATATAAAATATATTTTGATTTATTTAACACTTTTTTGCTTACTACATGATTCCATACGTGTTATTTCATAGTTTTGACGTCTTCACTATTATTCTACAATGTAGAAAATAGTTTAAAAAAACTTGAATGAGTAGGTGTGTCCAAACGTTTGATTGGTACTGTATGTATTTTTCGGACACTGAAATCAGATACATTTTAGATTCTGAATGAAAGAAGAAAACAATTATTGAAAATATGTATTTTCCCGGCGTTGAAATCAGGTTCAATTTCAGTTCTGAATTAAAGTAAGAAATAGGTAATTTGCAGATATACATTTTTGGACAAACTTAAAGCTGGTCCAGACCGGACCAAATCTGAACCAAACATTGACGTCTATGTTTGTGCCAATTCAAGGCTGATCCAGACAGGACCAAATCTGAACCAAACATAGACTTCTAAAATTGGATCAAGGCCGGTACAGACCGCACCAAAAAAAAGACAGCCGTTCTGGTCCGTGCTTACTGGGGTGTCGTCTACACTGTTGGCCACAATGGAATTTTATGAATGTTTATCCATGTGGTAGGGCAATGTTTGTAAAACACCAAAAAAGTAATCCGGACAGGACCGAAAAAAGATGTCCAAAAGACGTTAGCGTCAGTCCGTGCTTACTGGGGCGCAGCATTGAGTGTCAGCCCACAATGGAATTGTATAAATGCCCATCCATTTGGGAGGCCTACTGTTTGTAAAACAGGCAGTTGCATTGACTTTATTAGTCATTATTTCTGTGACTAATCAATTTGTCTGTTTAAGCTTTGAATATCAGCTACCCAACTTAACAGGAATTATCCTGAGTCTATTTGCAATGTGTTTACGCAGTGGGAAATGCAGAAGTATTTTCTTTTTCGCTATGATCAGCCTGATACAAACTTTAAACCACGGATAATTCCTCTCACGGGGTAAAATTCCTGGACAGCCGTGAGTAGCCTGATTGTCCATTCCATATTGTCCATTTTACTCTGACCTGTTTTCATGAAATGGTGTTTGTTAACATGTCAGCACATTTTTTATGTGATCAGGCGCCATTTAGGTTACAGGCTGACTACACTGTTTGCGTCACGTGCGCGAGCATTGCAATTATTTTTGTTGAAATCTATATTATTCAATTATTGCGCCCACACTATTTGTGCGCTCCAACGAGCTTCTGCGTTGCCAAGGGTAAAAATAGATGTCAGTTCTATTTCTGACGCAGATTGCGCTGCAAGTCCTGCCTCTCCAATCTCCTCATTGGTTATACCCACGTGGGTGACTGAAAGACGGATGAGGTCAGTGGCGGTAATGCACCTAATTTATGAAAGTTGCCAATCGCAATATAAAGTCAAGAGAAGAAAAAGCCTAGAAGGAGGAGAGATGACTAGAAACAATTAGGGTTGACCGTTTTATGTGTGGATTAATATTGTGTGGATTAATAGGGACAGGTCGAAAAGCATGAAACATTTATGGCAATTTAGCTAGCTAGCTTGCACTTGCTAGCTAATTTGTCCCATTTAGCTAGCTTGCTGTTGCTAGCTAATTTGTCCTGGGATTTAAACATTGAGTTGTTATTTTGCCTGAAATGCACAAGGTCCTCTACTCCGACAATTAATCGACACATAAAACGGTCAACCGAATCGTTTCTAGTCATCTCTCCTCCTTCCAGGCTTATTCTTCTCTGGACTTTATATTGTGATTGGCAACTTTCATAAATTAGGTGCTACCGCCACCGACCTTGTTCGTCTTTCAGTCACCCACGTGGGTATAACCAATGAGGAGATGGCACATGGGTACCTTCTTCTATAAACCAATGAGGAGATGGGAGAGGCAGGACTTGCAACGCAATCTGCGTCAGAAATAGTACTGACTTCTATTTTAGCCCATGGCAACGCAGACTCTCATTGGCGCGCGAGAGCAGTGTGGGTGCAATAATTGAACAACATAGATTTCAAAATTTATTTTGCAATAAATTAGTCAGCCTGTTAGGCTATTTAATCAGAGAAACGTGCATGATGTAAAAATGTCTTTATTACATTGTCATACACTTTATCTACAGCCTGTAGAACACAGAAAGAACACAAATTATTTATACCTTAGGCTACAGTATATTTTGTACATGATTTATGTTAGATAATTTTTTGATGGAATGTTGCTGGCGCGTCTCTCCAACCTGGAGAGGCGCGCTGGGAATGGACAAGCGTTATTTTTCGCACCTGCTTAGAGGGCACTGCTTATCACAGGGCGGCTCAGCACTCACCTAAAAAGCCCAAATGCCACTGGTTGAAAGAAATGTTCATTATTTTTGAGCAGAATTATGTGATGTTTTATGTGTTGTTGGAGGTGAGTATTGGTCAGTTTAGCTTGGAAAATGCCCCCCTCATCATAGGCGGCAGCCAAATCTTGTCTAATGTGCAGGTTGGCCCTGCAAGTACCAGTGGACTCCTTTTGTGAAGAAAATGATAACAACAATATAATTAAAATAATAATAATTTCAGGGGTGTACTGCAGCACCCTGCGCATCCCTATTTCCCACGGCTATGGGCATGCTGGGTGTCACGCCCTGACCTTAGTTCCTTGTTTATGTCTCTATTTTGGTTTGGTCAGGGCGTGAGTTGGGGTGGGCATTCTATGTTTTGTTATATGTTTTGTATTTCTATGTGTTTGGCCTGGTATGGTTCCCAATCAGAGGCAGCTGTCAATCGTTGTCTCTGATTGAGAACCATACTTAGGTAGCCTGTTCCCACATGTGTTTGTGGGTAGTTGTTTTCTGTTTTGTCTGCACCAGACAGAATTGTTTTGTTCACTCTCTTTGTTGTTTTTTGTTGTTTCAGTGTTCAGTTTATTTATTAAATTAAAATGAACACTTACCACGCTGCGTTTTGGTCTCCTCCCTTAGACGATCGTTACACTGGGAGAATGTCAATGTCTTGATACCATACCAAAATGTAATCCCCATAGGTGCTGGGAAAAACAACCTACACTGAACAAAAATATAAACGCAACATGTAAAGTGTTGATCCCATGTTTCATGAGATAAAAAAATCCATATGCACAAAAATCATATTTTTCTCAAATTTTGTGCACAAATTTGTTTACATCCCTCTTAGTGATAATTTCTCCTTTGCCAAGATAATCCATCCAACTGACAGGTGTGGCATATCAAGAAGCTGATTAAACAGTATGATCATTACACAGGTGCACCTCGCACTGGGGACAATAAAAGGCTACTTTAAAATGTGCCGTTTTTCACACAACACAATGCATAGATGTCTCAAGTTCTGGGGGAGCTTGCAATTGGCATGCTGACTGCAGGAATGTCCACCAGAGCTGTTGCCAGAGAATGTAATGTTCAGTTCCTTGACAAAAGCTGCCTCCAACATCATTTTTGAGAATTTGGCAGTAGGTCCAACCGTCAAAACCACATGGGGGGGGGGGTATTTCTGTCTGTAATAAAGTGTTTTTGTGGGGAAAAAAGTGGCCACTGCTTATCACAGGGTGGCTCAGCACTCACCTAAAAAGCCCATAGTGTTTTTGTGGGGAAGAACTCATTCTGATTGGTTGGGCCTGGCCTATGCCAGCCAAGGCCCACACATGGCTGCACCCCTGCCCAGTCGTGTGAAATCCATAGGTTAGGGACTAATTAATTAATTTCAGTTGACTGATTTCCTTATATGAGCTGTAACTCAGTAACATCTTTGAAATTGTTTCATGTTGCGTTTATATTTTGGTTCAGTACAGATCATCACATTTTAATTTGGAATTATAAAATCTATCAAGTGTGTGTGTGTGTAAAAATGTTAACTTTCCTCCAATTCTTCGGTTGAGAGTCGTGTTAATATCATTATTTAGTATAGGATCGGTCTGTATCCCATATTCACTATGTAGCGTATATTCAAAAAAATGTGCCTGTGATACAGAGGCGCGCGCAGGCAACCGCAACGATCATGTGAACGCGCCCTCTGTCGTGGCTTCCAATGTCATATGACTAGCCGCCGCAGTGTCATTTAATACCATACAGAAATAGCTAGCTTGTTACCAGTATCTTTGAGTTAATACCCTTAGCTACTAGCACACCAGCTATACTGTAGCTCAGGTAGAGGATTTCGTTTATGGCAACCTTGGTGGGAAACAGAACAATGGACATCAACGGTCCTGCTGCGGCAAGGACACACACACAAGCTGTGACCAGAAACTACATCTCTCAACCAAGGCTGAGTACGTAGCTAGCTACCTAGCCAGATGCTTGATTCTCCATAGCTTGCTAACTACTGGATTGTTTGCGCGAAAACAAATCTTAGTGTATGTGAAATATTCGATATAAAATGCATTACCATTGAACCGACTGTCACTGCAGCGACATAAGTAAAACTGCTTAAAGGTGTGTAATGGCTAGCTTGCAAACTAATATTAGCAAGCTAGCTAACCTGTGTGCGGAGCTGTCTTGCAACAGTCCATTTATAATATTGCTTGTATGTTATGTAAAAGTATACTCTACCAGTTTAATATTAGAGTACACTTATAAATATAGCTATGCATGTAACTATTTACTATATTTGTTAATCATCAAGCGTTGTGCGAACATTAGCTAGCTAGTTTAAGGTAAAGACAAAGTAAGCTAACTAGCTAGCATAGCCAAATCAGCTGACTGCGCCTGACAGCAAAATTAAGCGTGTCACGCAATCAACGCCTTTACTCTAATGTACAGAAGATTGATGCATGTCATGGAAATTGAAACTATGTAGCTAACTAATCGTATTGGTTTGTGGTGTGGAAGTTATTGCTAGGAAGATATAGTTATAGACTGACAAATGGGTTGATTATCCCACTAAGACGTAATCACGTGAGGCTGAAGGCACAGAGAACAATGAGACCGATGTTTCACTGGATGTACAAATGTGACGCATCCGGTTGGCTTTAACTCACTACCAAATATGGTAGTGAGAGGAAGCCAACTGGCGTGCAGTGGGAGAAGATGGATTTTGGCCGATATTCAGCAAATCTACTCCTCAATTAAACATTTTAATCTCAATACAGCTTTCTGTTCCCCAAACTAGAATCTGTTATAAACAGAACGGACTAAGTTTTGTAGACTTCACCCGTTGCAAAATAAAAAGTGCGCTGTTTAGGAGTGTGAAGGTGAACTGAGTTATTGCGCACGGTCACCTCAGAGTAGGCGTTCCCTTACAGAATATGCAGATGTATACTAGAACGCGCCAATAGGATATAGTTATTGCTTGTTCTGCCCACTGACTCATTTGTTCCTATTGGAAATGACAAGCTGTGGTCTCTTGGTCTAGTTATCACTGTACATAGATTTTTTCCTATTGTGTTATTGACTGTACGTTTATGTTTAACTCTGTTTTTGTCGCACTGCTTTGCTTTAACTTGGGCAGTTGTAAATGAGAACTTGTTCTCAACTGGCCTACCTAGTTAAATAAAGGTGAAATAAAAAAAACATAATAAACAATCTTTGTAATAGGCCTGCTGCTGGTAGTCATTAGATATCACGTTTTTGGTTTTTGCCCTAGCAGTACACAACTGACTCCAATAACCAACTCATAATCAAGCTTTGATTATTTGAAATTACTTGTCATGCTAGGGCAAAAAACAAAAAGTGCACCCCAGGGTGGGTGGGGGCAAGACAGAGTTTGGGAAACCCTGATGTAGACCACCATGGCCAGTGAAATGCTACTTACGGCCTTTCCCAACAATGCATCGAATTTTAAATCACTTAATAAAAGATACAGTGAGTAATGATAACTTGGCTATATACAAGGAGTGCCAGTAACGAATCGATGTGCAGGGGTACGAGGTAATGGAGGTAGATAAAGTGCATTTGGAAATTCATACCCCTTGACTTCTACATTTTCCTACATTACAGCCTTATTCAAATTGATTAAATAGTTTCCCCTGATAAATCTACACACAATACCCCATAATGACAAAGCAGAAACAGGTTTTAGAAATTTGAAAATGTATTAAAAATCACATTTACATAAGTATTCAGACCATTTACTCAGTACTTTGTTGAAGCACCTTTGCAGCAATTACAATCAAGGCTTCTTGGGTATGATGCTATAAGCTTGGCACACCTGTATTTGGGGAGTTTATCCCATTCTCTGCAGATCTTCTCAAGCTCTTTCGGTTTGGATGTGGAGTGTCACTGCACTGCTGTTTTCAGGTCTCTCCAGAGATGTTAGATCGGGTTCAAGTCCGTGCTCTGGCTGGGCCACTCAAGGAGATTCAGAGACTTGTCCCGAAGCCACTCCTGCGTTGTCTTGGCTGTGTGCTCAGGCTCATTGTTCTGTTGGAAGGTGAACCTTCGCACCCCCAGTCTGAGATCCTGAGTGCTCTGGAGCAGGTTTTCATGAAGGATCTCTACTTTGCTCTGTTAATCTTTCCCTCAATCCTGACTAGTCTTCTAGTCCCTGCCGTTGAAAAACATCCCCACAGCATGATGCTGCTACCACCATGCTTCACCGTGGGGATGGTGCCAGGTTTCTTCCAGATGTGACACTTGGCATTCAGGCCAAAGAGTCCAATCTTGGTTTCATCAGACAATCTTGTTTCTCATGGTCTGAGAGTCCTTTAGATGCCTTTTGGCAAACTCCAAGCGGGCTGTCATGTGCCTTACTGAGGAGTGGCTTTCGTCTGGCCACTCTACCATAAAGGCATGATTGGTGGAGTGCTGCAGAGATGGTTGTCCTTCTGGAAGGTTCTCCCATCTCCATAGAGGAACTCTGGCGCTCAATCAGTGACCATTGCATTCTTGGTCACCTCCCTGACCAAGGTCCTTCTCCCCTGATTGCTCAGTTTGGCCGGGTGGCCAGCTCTAGAAAGAGTCTTGGTGTGTTCTTGGGGACCTTCAATGCTGCAAACATTTTTGGTACCCTTCACCAGATCTGTGCCTCGACGCAATCCGGTCTCGGAACTCTACTGACAATTCCTTCGACCTCATTACTTGGTTTTTGTTTTGACATGAACTGTGGGACCTTATATAGACAGGTGTGTGACTTTCCAAATCATGACCAATCAATTGAATTTACCACAGGTGGACTCCAATCAAGTTGTAGAAACATCTCAAGGATGATTAATGGAAACAGGATGCGCCTGAGCTCAATTTTGAGTCTCATAGCAAAGGGTCTGATTATTTATCTAAATTCATGTTTCTGTTTCTTGTTTAAAAAAGAAAACAAACATTTTGTTAAAAATAAAACAATGTTTTTTGCTTTGTCATTAAGGGGTAATGTGTGCAGGTTGAACATTTCTATGTATTTAATCAATTTTGGAATAAGGCTGTAACGTAACAAAATGTGGAAAAAGTCAGGGGCTCTGAACTTTCCCAATGCACTGTATGTACATATTTCTAGGAATAAAGTTAGATTGTTAACAGCAGCAGCAGCAGCATATGATGAGTTAAAGTTTATACAAAAAGGGTCAATGAAGTTAGCAGACTTATGGCATGGGGGTATAAACTGTCCAGGGTCCTGTTGGTTGCAGACTTGCATCGGTTCTGCTTGCCATGCTTAAGCAGCGAGAACAGTCTCTAACTTGGATGGCTGGAGTCTTTGACAATATTTAGGGCCTTCCTCTGACACTGCCTGGGCTGTCCACAGCGCTTTATAGTTGGATGCCAAGCAGTTGCAATACCAAGCGGTGATGCAGCAAGTCAAGATGCTCTCAATAGCACAACTGTATAACTTTTTTAGGATCTGAGGGCTCACTTCAAATAATTTCAGCCTCCTGAGGGGGAAGAGGCGTTGTCGTGCCCTCTTCACGACTGTTGGTGTCTTTGGACCATAATAGATCCTTAGTGATGTAGACACAGAGGAACTTGAAGCTCTCGACCCGCTCAACTACAGCCCATCGACGGAGGGCCGAGCACGCCCCCATTCACGTTTCCTGTTGTCCACGATCAGCTGCTTTGTCTTGCTGACGGTGAGGGAGATGTTGTAGTCCTGCCACACCACACTGCCAGGTCTCTGATCTCCTTATACGCAGTCTCATTGTCGTCGGTGATCAGGCCTACCACGTCGTGTTGTTGGCAAACTTAATGTTGGAGTCATGCGTGGCCACACAATCGTGGGTGAACAGGGAGTACAGAAGGGTATTAAGCTCGCACCCCTGAGAGGGGGCCCAGTGTTAGGGTCAGTGTGGTGGATGTGTTGCCTACATTCACCACCTGTGGGCATCCCGTCATGAAGTCCAGAATCCAGTTGCAGAGGGAGGTGTTCAGTCTCAGGGTCTTTAGGTTAATGATGAGCTTTGTGGGCACTATGGTGTTGAACAGCATTCTCATTTTGGTGTTCTTTTTGTCCAAGTGGGAAAGTGCAATAGAGATTGCATCATCTGTTGGGGTGGTATGCTTATTGGAGTGGGTCCAGGATGATGGTGTTGATGTGAGCCATGGCCAGCCTTTCAAAGCATTTCATGGCTAAAGATGTGAGTGCTACGGGGCAGATAGTCATTTAGACAGATTACCTTGGCGTTCTTGGGCACAGGGACTATGGTGGGACTATGGTGGTCTGCTTAACGTAGGTATTCAGGTGTCGCGTTTTCGTAAAAAAAAAAACAACTCGTAAGAAATATCTTGCTTCATTTTGCAAATGCAGATCTAAAATGCTTGTTATTGTAATTTCAGCTCGACATCACTCATGTTGTACTTCAGTTGCACTTCTCCACTCGGAGGATAATTCACCTATGGCAGCGCTCTGACAGATGTGTAGCTACTTTTCTCGGCATAGCCTACTTTTCTCTGGTGAATTGTAAGATTCACTTCAAACATAACATTAGGAAATGTAGCTGGCTTCATTCTTTCTATGATAAACATTTCGTTTTTTTTTTTTAAATTGCTCATTGTAAGCTCATTTACTTGTGGCTGCTAGCCAAATAGCATTACAATTCTGTCATCTGATGAAAAGGAAGCTATATTCAGCTGAATGTGTTACAGTAATATATTTTCTGTGAAGGAAAACTTTAGTTGCACGCCACTGATCACTATTGAAGCAAAAAAAAAACACTGACTTTTAATATAAAACACAGGTGAAATGGATTAAAACACATATGTTTGAAAATTCGTAACTCTAACGCGACCCCTGAGTATTAGACTGGGTCGGGGAGGTTGAAAAAGTCAGTGAGGACACTCGCCAGTTAGACAGCGCATGCTCTGAGTACGCGTCCTGGAAACCCGTCTGGCCCTTTACCTTTGTAATCCGTGATAGTTTGCAAGCACTACTACACCCAACAAGCATCAGAACCGGTGTAGTAGGATTCCATCTTAGTCTTGTGTTGACGCTTTGCATGTTTGATAGTTCGTCGGAGAGCAAAGCAGGATTTCTTATAAGTGTCCGGGTTAGTGTTCCGCTCCTTGAAAGGGGAAGCTCTAGCCTTTAAAAAAAAGAAAACTGTAATCCTTGGCTTCTGGTTGAGATATGTACGTACGGTCACTGTCGGGATTATGTCGTCGACGCACTATTTAATGAAGCTGGTGACTGATGTGTTAACCTCTTCAATGCCATCAGATGAATCACAGAACATATTCCAGTCTGCTAGCAAAACAGTCCTATATCTTAGAATCCACTTCATCAGACCGTGTCCGTATTGAGCACGTCACTGGTACTTCCGGTTAGATTTTTTGCTTGTAAGCAGGAATCAGGAAGACCGTTATGGTCAGATTTGCCAAATGGAGGGCAAGGGAGAGCTTTTTGTGCGCGTTTGTGTGTGGAGTAAATGTGATCTACAGTTTTTATTTTTTGTCTCTAGTTGCACAGGTAACATGCTGCTAGAAATAGGTAAGACGAATTGCCGTTTTCCTGTATTAAAATCACTGGCAGCATCGGTTTGTGGTGGTAAATATACGGCTACGAAAAATATATATCTAATTTCTTGGTAAATAGTATGGTCCACAGCTTATCATGATTCAAGCATTAAAAAGCAAATTCCTTCCCAAACCATACATTTCAACAAAACGTGATACTACATTCACTAAAACTGTCAAGTGCAATTTTAGGCATTCTCTGGTCATTAGTTCTATTCGTATTAACTGCCATGTAAAGCAAAACTACCCAAGCTCTGGTTGATAGTTCCAGAACTTTGCAGGTTCTTATGGCAAACAAAAATGGTTGCTGTAGAGTTTCCCCCCCCCCCCCCCCCCCTGCTAGCTAGCTAGCCAACTACACAGCCAACACAATCACTCCAGACTGAAGTTGGGAAGACGGCAAACTACCGTAATTTCCGGACTATAAGCCGCTACTTTTTCCCACGCTTTGAACCTCGCGGCTTATACAATGACGCGGATAATTTAAGGATTTTTCCCGCTTTCACAAGATTCATGCCGCCAAAAAACTGAGCACCGTCACATAATGTGACGTAAATCGAGCGCGCTCTAACTACCCATCATTCTGATTACGGTAGTCATTTTGTCACCATCATGGCAAAGACATGGAGAAATGCATATGATGCAGCTTTCAATTTGAAGGCGATCGATCTGGCTGTTGGAAAAGGAATTAGAGCTGCTGCACGGGAGCTTGGCCTTAATGAGTCGATGATAAGATGTTGGAAACAGCAGCGTGAGGAACTGACTCAGTGCAAAAAGACAACAAAAGCTTTCAGAGGGAAGAAAAGCAGATGGCCCGAACTAGAAAATGAGGCTTGGATGACAAGTGGGGAGAAATCCTTCACTAAAACGGGCCGCATGCGAAGAGCAACTTATGGTCAAGTCTGCCAGTGGGTCCTGACAGCGTGGAGCATTGTCAAAAAATCCACTATAATCAACGGGTTTCGAAAGGCTGGACTGCTGCGTGTTGAAGAGGGCAGCATGAGCTCAGCGGGGAATTTGCCTCCGGATGAAAGTGACGAGAGCGACAATGAAAACGATCCAACATCGGATGAAGCAATTCTGAGGCTATTCAACTCCGACACCGAAGGAGATGACTTCAGTGGTTTCAGTGCACAGGAAGATGGTGACCAATGACTTTCTTGGTAGGCTACTGTTTACTGCTATTTTTTTTATTTTTGTTACAAGCCGTGTTTTCGTTAAAAATAAATAGGCTTTTAGTTACAAGCCGTGTTTCGTTTAAAGGCTGTGTAAAGTTCATTTGTTTCAATGTACCGGTAGGCACCTGCGGCTTAGACATGTGCGGCTTATTTATGTACAAAATACATATATATTTTTTTTAATTCAGTGGGTGCGGCTTATATTCAGGTGCGCTTAATAGTCCAGAAATTACGGTATCTACGTTTCGTGTTACCTGTTTCTATTGGCATTGCTTTTTATATATCAATTCAACTTATGCTGATTCAGTCTCATCCTGACACTTTAATTATTATGGGACACATTGTAGATCAAATATCAATATTGCAACAGTGTTGCAAATGTCGGTGATGGTGTCTAGATGCTTTTTTTCAGTGGATATCAAGTTTATAAATTGCCTGGCTGGGTAGATGAGACAGTGGCTCTGTAGAAGTAACAGTTGCTAGGTAACATTGTCAACAATGGCGCTTTTTAGGAATGTACTGGCCATGTGTATATGTTGTCTAGTATATCATGTGCAGGATAGACTCTAACAATGGGAATTCCAAATCAGCCGTTGTTTAAATCAAGATGGTTTACCCAGAGGCGCAACCTCGCTAGACTTTCGGGAACACTTGTGAAACAGACCAAGCAGATCAGGCTTTGAGAAGTCAGAGGGAAGTGAACAATTCTTACTTAGATCATTTTCTCAATCTAAAGGCACAAGCTAGATTCGAGCCAATATCTTAAGTACTTCAACATGTTATTACTCCAGCCCTGTGAAAGTGACAAACTGACATGTTCTTCAAAAACAAATAATATCGAAGTAGTGCCTTTGATTTGACGGCCTGCGCAGTTAGGCTCAAGATGACAGTTAGACCCGATGACGTGTTCCTGCGCATAAGCTTAGCTAGCCATCGTTGCCATGACATCGCCCACAAGTGAGGTCTGGGATTTCTATTGGAGAAGCATTTTCTGTCCATCTTCATACGGTCTTTGGTTTACCATTGATTGAAAATAAAATTTGCCAGTTCCGGTCTACTGTACCAGGTTGGGTCTCCCATAAACATCAATGCAATAGCAGCTTGGTCTGGTCTACTTAGTTCATTTACTTGAATTGAACCAGAAAAAACTGCGGGTGGGGCATCTAGCTTCCTTTAAATCTCTGAATGTGTCATGCATTCATTTTTTCATTGATTCATTCCCTCTTGTATTGCCATCCTGTGTGTGTGTGTGTATATATATATATATATATATATATATATATATATATATATATATATATATATATATAAACATGTTTGACAATGACTTTGTCTATGACACTGCAAATATTAAAACTAATCATCTAGCTGATGCCCCGTTCTAAAATATCCATTCAATGGTTGAAAAAGGCCCAAGATATAGCCTAGCCGACTGCAATTTAGGTGAATTGACTCATGTTAGCAGTAGGGCAATTCCATGGTAATGAAATTACGCTGACTCAGATTTTTCACTTTACAATGTATACCAGACGAACAATTGATTTAAAAGTTGAACAAACCATAGAAATCTATGCACTATGACTACTTTTAACAATTTCCACAGAAAATTGTACATCACATTTACAGGAAGAACTGTGCAGATACAAAGTTTGGTTTCTGTTACCTAACCTTTCGTGCTCAGGGGTTCCGCTAGCGGAACACCCACAACATTCCGCTGAAAAGGCAGCGCGCGAAATTCAAAGATATTTTTTCTAAATATGTAACTTTCACACATTAACAAGTCCAATACAGCAAATGAAAGATAAACATCTTGTTAATCTACCCATCATGTCCGATTTTTAAAATGTTTTACAGCGAAAACACAACATATTTATGTTAGATGAAAAGCAGAAATAGAGAGAATTAATCACTAACCGTTGATGATCTTCATCAGATGACACTCATAGGACATCATGTTACACAATACATTTATGTTTTGTTCGATAATGTGCATATTTATATCCACAAATCTCGGTTTACATTGGCGCCATGTTCAGAAATGCCTCCAAAATATCCGGAGTAATTACAGAGAGCCACATCAAATAACAGAAATACTCATCATAAACTTTGATGAAAGATACATGTTTTACATATAATTAAAGATACACTGGTTCTTAATGCAACCGCTGTGTCAGATTTTTTTTTTAAACTTTATGAAAAAGCATACCATGCAATAATCTGAGACGGCGCTCAGAAATACACAACATTTCTCAGCCATGTTGGAGTCAACAGAAATACGAAATTACATCATAAATATTCCCTTACCTTTGATCTTTCATCAGAATGCAGTGCCAGGAATCCTAGTTCCACAATAAATAGTTTTTTTGTTCGATAATGTCCATTACTAGTGTCCAATTAGCTACTTTTGCTAGCACTTTTAGTTCACATGTCCAAACACTGGCGCTGGTCCAGGCGAACTCGGACAAATACTTCAAGTTATATTCCAGGTCGAATAAACTGGTCAAATTAAGTAGAGAATCAATCTTCAGGATGTTGTTATCATATATATATCCAATAACGTTCCAACCGGAGCATTTCTTCATGTCTGTATAAGTAATGGCACACATTGCCATTTCATGACTAGCGCGCGTGACCAGGAACTAGCATTCTGCCAGACCACTGACTCATTCCCCTCCCATCCGGTCCCACAACACAGCATAAGCTTCATTCCACATTCTACTGACTGTTGACATCAAGTGGAAGGCGTATGAAGTGCAAACAGATCCATATATTACAGAGAATTGAATAGGCGATGACTTTTACATCGACCCTTCTCAGAATTCTCACTTCCTGTTTGGAAGTTTGCCTGCCATATGAGTTCTGTTATACTCACAGACATAATTCAAACAGTTTTAGAAACTTCAGAGTGTTTTCTATCCAATAGTACTAATAATATGCATATATTATCATCTGGGACAGAGTAGGGGGCAGTTCAATTGGCACCAATTCATCCAAAAGTGAAAATGCTGGAATTGCCCATTATCAAATTATGACTAGCTTTATCAATTGAACTGGAGCTTGCAAATCTTTGTTCTTGTCTGTACAAAAATAGCTGTCTGCATTGTGTTGCTAAATAATAAATTTGTGCAGCTCAGCTTTTACTTACATTTTTATGAATCTTTTTGCCTAAAAATGGATAACATGTGGTATTTGATGTGTTCTTAAGTAGTGGCCAAAATTTAATACAGGATTATATGAAAGAGAACAGAGAGAAATCACATCCCCATGTTATTATTTCATGGTACAGTTAATGGGGTCACCATCCATCTGTGATATGCCTCCATCTCGCAGGCCTTTTAGCAGTGGTGTATTGGGAAAGGCTGCCTTTCAGAGATCTATTCTTCACCACAGTGTGAAAATAGGCCTGGCCATCATCCTGCTGTCTCTGATTCCGGCTAAAGGCAGTACACAAACAACCGTAGAACCATATTAGGAACACAAGCATTTCTCTACACCTGCGATAACATCTGCTAAATATGTGTATGTGACCAATAAAATAATTTTATTTGATATTGTAGTCTGAATTCAGCCTTCTGCTCTTGGTGACCATATGCGACCCGTTTCAAGAAACTTAATAAACTTGTATGCCATCTGTTAATACGAATGAAATGGGTAAATAACGAGCATAGTTGGTTTACCCACGGAAAAATACAGGAACCTTCCTGCCAGCCATGATTGGCTGGAGATAATGGATGGGCTGGAGATGTCGAGAGGTGAGTTCAGATTGGTCTGCCATGTAGCATGCTTCTGTCTATAACATTAGCTGCTAAGTATGTGTGGATAATTCGGTCTAACCCAGCTTATCATGAAGAACTGAACGGTTTGCTACTGCTCTCAACACTGCTGCCCTGAAGTTAATAGCGCTATCGACAAAGCTCAGTGGGAAAAACGTTGGAGTACTTTCTAGAGGATGATCGTGCCATGCTTACTCTCACTGACTCTGAAAATGAATCAGCCAATGAGGAAACCCCTGATTTAACATTTTTATTGAACCAGACATTATAGTGTCTTCTGATGACAATGGTGGGGAAGGCTGGCTCGCTAGCTAACGATAGCTGGCTGGCTCGCTAGCTAACGATAGCTGGCTGGCTCGCTAGCTAACGATAGCTGGCTGGCTCGCTAGCTAACGATAGCTGGCTGGCTCGCTAGCTAACGATAGCTGGCTGGCTCGCTAGCTAACGATAGCTGGCTGGCTCGCTAGCTAACGACAGCTGGCTGGCTCGCTAGCTAACGACAGCTGGCTGGCTCGCTAGCTAACGACAGCTGGCTGGCTCGCTAGCTAACGACAGCTGGCTGGCTCGCTAGCTAACGACAGCTGGCTGGCTCGCTAGCTAACGATAGCTGGCTGGCTCGCTAGCTAACGATAGCTGGCTGGCTCGCTAGCTAACGATAGCTGGCTGGCTCGCTAGCTAACGATAGCTGGCTGGCTCGCTAGCTAACGACAGCTGGCTGGCTCGCTAGCTAACGACAGCTGGCTGGCTCGCTAGCTAACGACTGCTGGCTGGCTCGCTAGCTAACGACTGCTGGCTGGCTCGCTAGCTAACGACTGCTGGCTGGCTCGCTAGCTAACGACTGCTGGCTGGCTCGCTAGCTAACGACTGCTGGCTGGCTCGCTAGCTAACGACTGCTGGCTGGCTCGCTAGCTAACGACTGCTGGCTGGCTCGCTAGCTAACGACTGCTGGCTGGCTCGCTAGCTAACGACTGCTGGCTGGCTCGCTAGCTAACGACTGCTGGCTGGCTCGCTAGCTAACGACTGCTGGCTGGCTCGCTAGCTAACGACTGCTGGCTGGCTCGCTAGCTAACGTTTACGATCTGTGTAGGACCCCCCCAGTTGGATGACTGTTCAAATTGTATTTTGTTTTTCATTTTTTCCCCCCAGTCATTTCTCTCTCTCTCTCTCTCGTTCGTTCGTTCGTTCGTTCCCAGTTATTTTCAGCGCGGTATTAGAGTTGGGATTATGGTTCATTGTTTAGCTAGCTAGCTAGCTACATGTCTTAATATGGCTACAAGCCCTAAATCGGGATCAATATGACAACAGCCAGTCCAAGTGCAGGGCGCCAAATTCAAAAACCATAAATCTCATAATTAAAATTCCTCAAACATACATGTGTCTTATATCATTTTAAAGGTAATCTTGTTGTTAATCCCACCAAACTGTCCGATTTCAAATAGGCTTCTCAGCGAAAGCACTACAAACGATTATGTTAGGTCACCACAAAACTAAAAATAATCATAGCATTTTTCCCAGCTAATGATAGCATCACAAAACCAGAATAGAGATAAAATGATTCACTAACCTTCGATTATTTTCATCAGATGACACTCATAGGACTTCATGTTACAATACATGCGTGTTTTGTTTGATTCAATTCATATTTATATCAAAAAATCTGAGTTTACATTGAGGCTACAAGAATCACTAAATGCAAAAACATCAAGTGACTTTGCATAGCCCGTTGTTTCAACATGAATACTCATCATAAATATAGATGATAATACAAGTTATACACATTGAGTTATAGATATACCTCTCCTTAATGCAACCGCAATATCAGATTTAAAAAAAACTTTAAGGAAAAATAACTGCACGCTATAATCTGAGACGGCGCTCAAATTAGCATATCACAGCTGCAAAGATAGCGTCACTATAAACAACAAAATATATTATAAATATTTCATTACCTTTGTTGGTTTCGATCAGAAGGCTTAGCAGAAACTCCAGGTCCACAATAAATGTTTGTTTTGTTCGGAAAAATCCGTTATTTATGTCCAATTGTTAGCGCGTTTGGTAAACATATCCAAACGCTAATTCTGGTCAGCTGCATATCGGACAAAAACTTCAAAATGTGATATTACCGGTCGAAGAAACATTTCAAACTAAGTACTGAATCAATCATTAGGATGTTTTTAACATATAGCTTCAATAAAGTTCCAACCGGAATATTCCTTCTGTCTGCGTGAGCCATGGAACGGCAGTGGCTTGCATGCGGAAGAGGGATGTTACACGAGTGGCCGCTTGATGGACACCTGACTGATTCTGCTCTCATTCTCTCCCAGAACACCATAGAAGTCTCACTGGAATTTCTATTTATTGCTGACATCTAGTGGAACCCCTAGGCAGTGCAGCCCCTGCCATACGTCATTTGGAATTCTTTTGGGACTCTGTCTGTATTCAACAATCTCAGATTTCTGACTTCAGATTTGATTTCAACTCAGGATTTTGCCTGCCAATATGAGTTCTGTTAATCTCAGAGAAATAATTCAAACAGTTTTAGAAACTTTGGAGTGTTTTCTATCCCATATTAATAACAATATGCAAATATTAGGAACTATGACTAAGGAGCAGGCCGTTTGAAATGGGCACCTTTCATCCAAGCTACTCAATACTGCCCCTGCAGCCATAAGAAAAGACTCCACTATGGAAGTAACAATTTCACTGTACTGTTTACACTTACTGTATCCTGTGCATGTGCGTTTAGGGATCCTGAGTGGCGCAGCAGTCTAAGGCACTTCATCACAGTGCTCTAGGCTTCACTACAGACCTGGGTTCGATCCCGGGCTGTATCACAACCGGCCGTGATCGGCAGTCCCATTGGGCGGCGCATAATTGGCCCAGCGTTGTCCGGGTAAGGGGAGGGTTTGGCCAGGATAGGCTGTCATTGTAAATAAGAATCTTTTCATAACTAACTTGCCTGTTTGAATAAATAAAAACTTGACAAACAGATTTGATTTTATATAGTATATGTTTACCAGAGACTGTAATGTGAAGAACAGCATTTTGTTGTTACATCCTGAATTTAAAATTGATTAAATATTTTTTTCCTCACTCCTCTACACACAATACCCCATAATGACAATGAAGACATGTTTTAGCACATTTTTTGAAAAATAAAATTAAGAAACCTAATTTGTACTGTACAAAAATATAAACGTAACATGCAACAATTTCAAAGAGTTTACTGAGTTACAGTTCATATAAGGAATCAGTTAATTGAAATGATTAAATTGAAGACCTAATCTATGGATTTCACATGACTGGGAAACCAGATATGCATCTGTTGGTAAGATACCTTAAAAAAAAGTAGGAGCGTGGACCACCACTTGCCTCATGCAGCGTGACACATCTCCATCGCATAGAGTTGATCAGGCTGTTGATTGTGGCCTGTGGAATGTTGTCTCACTCCTCTTCAATGACTGTGTGAAGTTGCTGGATATTGGTGGGAACTGGAACACTGGTGGAATATTCAATTCAAGTGAGAGAGACTTTGTCATGTCTTCAAACAATCATCTTTATTTAATATCGATACATTTTTGCAATGATGAAACAGGTCAACTCCACAGTCTTCACTGTTTGGATGAGCAGCCTAACTGAAAAGGAACAAACAGATATTATATAGGACCTAAAAATGCTTAGTCAGACTGGTTCCAACCTTCCCATAAGCCACCTTGGTCCATCTCCTGGTTATCTGCACGGGATGTTGTTTGACTTCAAACCCTGCTTAGTTTCCCAGATGCCAGGAAGATGAGACGATGAGGCATTGTTCTAAACTCTCCCAGGCTATCTCGGGTCACACACACCACAGGTTTATATCACCAAGTCATTGTCAGCTCAAGCTATCTCTAGCAAAACCTATTTGTCTTGACCATACGCCCAGCATAACTGCAGGAAGCTAGAGTGGAAACCACCTCTTTATAGAAACGCAGTTTTAAACAGAGCAGGATAGGCCTACTATTTAAGTATTGATTGCTTAAGAATAGTCTCAACATAGTACACAACTTCTTTACCCATGTCATCATTAGCATAACAACAATCGATCCATAATACATTCATTGTGTCACAATTCCAGTGGTGGAAACAAGAGTCAGGTGCAGAGAGCAGGAATCTCTTTCAAAAAGTGGAATTTTATTTCCTTAACGTAATCACCTAACAACCGGTGACGCCACACTAAACACTGGGCGCGTAAAGAGAAATGTCCAAAGTCAATTGAATAACAAAATCCACAAAATCCACACCACAAACACGAAACAGAAAAACAAGCCCGCACAAAAGGGAGCGGGCAAACTGGGTTTAAATAACCCCTAATCTAAACACACAACAGGTGAAACAAATTAGACAAACTAAAAGGAAAACAGAAAAGGGGATCGGTGGCAGCTAGTAGACCGGAGACGACGACCGCCGAGCGCCGCCCGAACGGGAAGAGGCACCATCCTCGGCGGGACTCGTAACACATTGCTCCACTCACAAAGTTATCATACAAAACGTACTCAAATGAGTCATTAAAAAAAAATCATTCTGTTTCCAATTCATAATTAAAACACCAATTTAATTATCCAACCCAAATTTAGAAGGACATTCCTCATTGGTTCTATCACTCAAAATGTAAAACCCTCAATGTAAAACCCTCAACTTAACACACATCAACACTGGCAGAATGGACATTTATATTAACATACAATACATTCACCTTATTAACCCAATAAACTTTCTCATCAGGGTTATAATTACAGATCAGTAGCAGTGTATAGACCTCAATCAACCTGATATTATAAATCAATTACGGGCACAGTTGACCAACCCCCTCCCTTTCCCAGCACTCAATCTTCTGGCATTTCTTCATTTTTCTTCTTCAGATACCTTAAAAGTGGATGGGCCATGACAATGCCCCAATTTCAATGTCTCACCTGAACCCCACCAAAATGATTATGTCTTGTCAACCAGTATACCAGCAATGTGAGAACTTTTGGAACGGATCTCTCTTCATGCTCACTCCACGTGGACTTCTTTTGCACTCCTGATAGAAAAGGCAGTTGATAGCTTCAACTGGATGCTGTACACCGGTTGCTGGCTTGGACTCAGATCTCTCGATAGAAGTGGTGTAGGACAAGGCTGTATTGAATGCCATTTCTTCAGCTGGTTAGAGGGGGTTTTGAGGTCCACACCCTGTTTGGTCAAATGATCCCTTCCATGCATCTACAGTGGTTCCTCCTTTTAAAAGTTGCAATCTTACACCGCAGGACTTAGAGGTAATTTGTGGTTTAGTACGGTACCCTGCGTCACCACTTCATTGCTCCAGACCGGCGCAAGGGGGAGTTAGAACACTGATTATCCTTTTGGGTCCTACTGTGTCTCTAACTGACAATGAATGGGTGACATAAACCTAAATAGAAACTGATAATTGTGCACAACTTCAGTATTACTTACTAAAGCTGTTAGACTAAGATTTGTATTTTATTTTGTTAGCATTATTTTGGTTTTACTGTAATACTGTAGGCCACTCCCGACCAGTCACGTTGTACATGGCACAACGGTCTAAGACGCTGCATAGCATACTGTGTTGCTGCAGATGCTGTTTCAATACCTGTGCCGGCCTCAACTGGGAGACCCATGAGATGACTAGGTTTTTGTTTTTTCTCCCTCTTAAAAACAGAAATAAATAATTCTAAATAACAAACTGGCTTTATTTACAAATTAGTAACAATGTCTCACCTATTCAACAATGGCCTTTTTTATTATTGATTTAGAATTATATAAAAGCCCGTTGGATATTCTCACAAATATACTATTAACCCTGTTAGTAGCAGGACAATATATTTTGGTCATGGCTCCCGAGTGGCGCACAATGGGACTGCCGTGCAATTCTCCAGCTGTACCCACTGAAAGCGTGCGACGTTCAAGGCACGAGGGCAGGGGGCACGGGATGGGCCGCAGAGCCGCGCACAGAAGACCGACCTAGCCCATGGGGAAGGGAGGGGGAGGACCTCCACACTGGCAACACTTTAATTAAAGGGCATTACACTAATAATGGCGCTGACTTGGGAAACGTTCCGTGTTAGGGCCAGTCTGCACGTTCAAACTAAAACCATGTAACTAATAATGGCATCTTTATGCTTTCGTTAATAAAATAATCATAAAAATACTTTCAAAATGTGGATGTTTATTTAGTTATGTATCCATAACAAATTACTATGGGAATATATATCACTGAATTACAGAAATATCTTTCTTCTATGTAATTATTGGCAGAGTCACATATTTTTCAATATACTGTAGGCCTACCGTAGACAACATGAGTCTCAATAGTGTTGTGTAATGTGCTGTTAAAAGTGGTGTGGGTCTTATTTATTTAAAGAGCATATTGAAGGTAGAAGCAATATGATTTAAGGCGATAGCCTACAACTATTTTAGCCCTGTTTCGCGCTGCTCTGAGACAAGCATGGAAACTGGTCTTGATAAATCAATGAGATTTTTATTTTACATTTACATTTACATTTAAGTCATTTAGCAGACGCTCTTATCCAGAGCGACTTACAAATTGGTGCATTCACCTAATGACATCCAGTGGAACAGCCACTTTACAATAGTGCATCTACATCTTTTAAGGGGGGGGGGGGGGGGCAGAAGGATTGCTTTATCCTATCCTAGGTATTCCTTGAAGAGGTGGGGTTTCAGGTGTCTCCGGAAGGTGGTGATTGACTCCGCTGTCCTGGCGTCGTGAGGGAGTTTGTTCCACCATTGGGGTGCCAGAGCAGCGAACAGTTTTGATTGGGCTGAGCGGGAACTGTACTTCCTCAGTGGTAGGGAGGCGAGCAGGCCAGAGGTGGATGAACGCAGTGCCCTTGTTTGGGTGTAGGGCCTGATCAGAGCCTGAAGGTACTGAGGTGCCGTTCCCCTCACAGCTCCGTAGGCAAGCACCATGGTCTTGTAGCGGATGCGAGCTTCAACTGGAAGCCAGTGGAGAGAGCGGAGGAGCGGGGTGACGTGAGAGAACTTGGGAAGGTTGAACACCAGACGGGCTGCGGCGTTCTGGATGAGTTGTAGGGGTTTGATGGCACAGGCAGGGAGCCCAGCCAACAGCGAGTTGCAGTAATCCAGACGGGAGATGACAAGTGCCTGGATTAGGACCTGCGCCGCTTCCTGTGTGAGGCAGGGTCGTACTCTGCGGATGTTGTAGAGCATGAACCTACAGGAACGGGCCACCGCCTTGATGTTAGTTGAGAACGACAGGGTGTTGTCCAGGATCACGCCAAGGTTCTTAGCGCTCTGGGAGGAGGACACAATGGAGTTGTCAACCGTGATGGCGAGATCATGGAACGGGCAGTCCTTCCCCGGGAGGAAGAGCAGCTCCGTCTTGCCGAGGTTCAGCTTGAGGTGGTGATCCGTCATCCACACTGATATGTCTGCCAGACATGCAGAGATGCGATTCGCCACCTGGTCATCAGAAGGGGGAAAGGAGAAGATTAGTTGTGTGTCGTCTGCATAGCAATGATAGGAGAGACCATGTGAGGTTATGACAGAGCCAAGTGACTTGGTGTATAGCGAGAATAGGAGAGGGCCTAGAACAGAGCCCTGGGGGACACCAGTGGTGAGAGCGCGTGGTGAGGAGACAGATTCTCGCCACGCCACCTGGTAGGAGCGACCTGTCAGGTAGGACGCAATCCAAGCGTGGGCCGCGCCGGAGATGCCCAACTCGGAGAGGGTGGAGAGGAGGATCTGATGGTTCACAGTATCGAAGGCAGCCGATAGGTCTAGAAGGATGAGAGCAGAGGAAAGAGAGTTAGCTTTAGCAGTGCGGAGCGCCTCCGTGATACAGAGAAGAGCAGTCTCAGTTGAGTGACTAGTCTTGAAACCTGACTGATTTGGATCAAGAAGGTCATTCTGAGAGAGATAGCAGGAGAGCTGGCCAAGGACGGCACGTTCAAGAGTTTTGGAGAGAAAAGAAAGAAGGGATACTGGTCTGTAGTTGTTGACATCGGAGGGATCGAGTGTAGGTTTTTTCAGAAGGGGTGCAACTCTCGCTCTCTTGAAGACGGAAGGGACGTAGCCAGCGGTCAGGGATGAGTTGATGAGCGAGGTGAGGTAAGGGAGAAGGTCTCCGGAAATGGTCTGGAGAAGAGAGGAGGGGATAGGGTCAAGCGGGCAGGTTGTTGGGCGGCCGGCCGTCACAAGACGCGAGATTTCATCTGGAGAGAGGGGAGAGAAAGAGGTCAAAGCACAGGGTAGGGCAGTGTGAGCAGAACCAGCGGTGTCGTTTGACTTAGCAAACGAGGATCGGATGTCGTCGACCTTCTTTTCAAAATGGTTGACGAAGTCGTCTGCAGAGAGGGAGGAGGGGGGGGGGAGGGGGAGGAGGATTCAGGAGGGAGGAGAAGGTGGCAAAGAGCTTCCTAGGGTTAGAGGCAGATGCTTGGAATTTAGAGTGGTAGAAAGTGGCTTTAGCAGCAGAGACAGAAGAGGAAAATGTAGAGAGGAGGGAGTGAAAGGATGCCAGGTCCGCAGGGAGGCGAGTTTTCCTCCATTTCCGCTCGGCTGCCCGGAGCCCTGTTCTGTGAGCTCGCAATGAGTCGTCGAGCCACGGAGCGGGAGGGGAGGACCGAGCCGGCCTGGAGGATAGGGGACATAGAGAGTCAAAGGATGCAGAAAGGGAGGAGAGGAGGGTTGAGGAGGCAGAATCAGGAGATAGGTTGGAGAAGGTTTGGGCAGAGGGAAGAGATGATAGGATGGAAGAGGAGAGAGTAGCGGGGGAGAGAGAGCGAAGGTTGGGACGGCGCGATACCATCCGAGTAGGGGCAGTGTGGGAAGTGTTGGACGAGAGCGAGAGGGAAAAGGATACAAGGTAGTGGTCGGAGACTTGGAGGGGAGTTGCAATGAGGTTAGTGGAAGAACAGCATCTAGTAAAGATGAGGTCAAGCGTATTGCCTGCCTTGTGAGTAGGGGGGGAAGGTGAGAGGGTGAGGTCAAAAGAGGAGAGGAGTGGAAAGAAGGAGGCAGAGAGGAATGAGTCAAAGGTAGACATGGGGAGGTTAAAGTCACCCAGAACTGTGAGAGGTGAGCCGTCCTCAGGAAAGGAGCTTATCAAGGCATCAAGCTCATTGATGAACTCTCCAAGGGAACCTGGAGGGCGATAAATGATAAGGATGTTAAGCTTGAAAGGGCTGGTAACTGTGACAGCATGGAATTCAAAGGAGGCGATAGACAGATGGGTAAGGGGAGAAAGAGAGAATGACCACTTGGGAGAGATGAGGATCCCGGTGCCACCACCCCGCTGACCAGAAGCTCTCGGGGTGTGCGAGAACACGTGGGCAGACGAAGAGAGAGCAGTAGGAGTAGCAGTGTTATCTGTGGTGAGCCATGTTTCCGTCAGTGCCAAGAAGTCGAGGGACTGGAGGGAGGCATAGGCTGAGATGAGCTCTGCCTTGTTGGCCGCGGATCGGCAGTTCCAGAGGCTACCGGAGACCTGGAACTCCACGTGGGTCGTGCGGGCTGGGACCACCAGGTTAGGGTGGGCGCGGCCACGCGGTGTGAGGCGTTTGTATGGTCTGTGCAGAGAGGAGAGAACAGGGATAGACAGACACATATTTGGCAGGCTACAGAAGAGGCTACGCTAAAGCAAAGGAGATTAGAATGACAAGTGGGCTACACGTCTCGAATGTTCAGAAAGTTAAGCTTACGTAGCAAAAAATCAATAAAATTACAAATCTTATTGACTAAAATGATATAGTACTGCTGGCTGGTGAAGTAGCCTGGCTAGCAGTAGCTGCGTTGTTGAAAGTGAAGCTGGCTAGGTGACCTCGACAGTTTCTCTAAATTTCTCTAAACTACACAATTATCATGGATACAAGGACAGCAAAGACAACTAGCTAACACTACGCTAATCAAGTCGTTCCGTTGTAATGTAAGTTTCTACAGTGCTGCTATTCGGTAGAAGTTGGCTAGCTAGCAGTGTTAGCTAGCAGTGTTGGCTAGGTAGGAGGACAGCAGCGCGGCAGGCGAAACTAGCTGGCTAGCTAACCGATAATTACTCAAAGTTACACAATTATCTTAGATACAAAGCTAGCAAAGAAAACTATGTAGCTAGCTAACACTACACAAAACAAGTCGTTCCGTTGTATTGTAATCGTTTCTACAATGCTCTTCGGTGGCAAGCTGGCTAGCTAGCAGTGATGGCTACGTTGCGTTAATTTCGAACGAAAATAGCTCGCTAGCGAACCTCAATAACGACGCAATTATGTTTGATAAAAGACGGCTATGTAGCTAGCTAAGATCAAACAAATCAAACCGTTGTACTGTAATGAAAATGAAAATCAGACCGTTGTACTATAATGAAATGTAATGAAAAGTTATACTACTATTCGGTAGACGGTGGACGTTTGCTAGCTGCTGGGCAGATAGCAGTGGACAACGAGACGACGAAATACGATAATTACGCAGTTATCTTTGATACACAGACGGCTATGTAGCTAGTTAAGAAGAAATTGCTAAGGTTGGACAAATTAAATCGTTGTACTATAATGAAATGTAATGAAAAGTTATAAAAGTTATACTACCTGCAGAGCGAATGCAAATGCAAATTTTCACTGAATCTCCGTTTGGTTATTGGTTAGACTAGAATTAGAAAATTAGGGTATAGAAATGTTATGCTCTTAGTGTAACCTTTATTTAACTAGGCAAGTAAATAAGAATTTTTTCTTAACTGACAAGGACAGCCTACTCCTTCCTCGCCGTCGGGGAATTGAACCCTGGTGTCCCGCTTGCTTGCAGGACATGGGGATTCTTTAGCTAAATAGCCCAGTACTGTACTCTCGACCGTCACGTTGTACAGAGCCATATTTTCAGTTCCGTCCTAACGGAAACCCAGAGGGTTTTTCTTGGAATCGAAACACTATAATATTAATTTAATTAAGAAATTAACAGTCAAAAGTTTGGACACCTACTCATTCCAGGGGTTTTCTATATTTTTACTATTTTCTACATTGTAGAATAATAGTGAAGACATCACAACTATGAAATAACTCATATGGAATCAGTTAAGAACAAATTCTTATTTACAAGGATAGCCTACTCCTTCCTCTCCTTCGGGGAATTGAACCCCGGTCTCCCACGTGCCCGCATTCTCTAGTACAGCCATTATTGAAGGCTATCAAATGCTTCTCAAAGATGTCCTCTGGTGGTAAAACTAGCACTAACTAGCATTACTGGTACCAGTGGTTCACACTTAAATAACGTGCCATCGAATTCTGCCGCACCATGCAAGCTGCGCCGCAGTACGCTGCAACTTTTAAAGGAGAAACCACTGTAGGCAGGTTACCAAGAGTGATGAAATGCTCCTCGCTCCAGCAAATGGCTCTAAACTGTTACTATGGTGTCATTGTTCTTTCGATTTATAGTAACTGCACCACTCTGCCACCTTTTGCAGAGGCTGTGGGTTTAACCAGCTGTCTCTTTGAATAGGTGTCTCCATCAGTATGCGCCCTGCCAGCAAAAATTATCCCACAGTTTAGTGTTGCCAGCCAATTCTACCCCGTTTTCAAGCCTGATTACACATGTCCCAATCAATGCAGTCAGGTGGGGAGTCCTCTTTACATATTGGGTCCATCTACTTGCAGGGTTAAAAGCCTGCCCATTTGATTGGGTTGTCATCACTATAAGGAGCATTGTTAGAAGAGCCCAGCGTTAGAAACTTGAAAGAGCAAGGTAATGGCAAATTCGGCAGCATCCACATTTTTGGTGAATGCCCTCAGACCTAGGCTATTCATTAATTAAACCTATTCATACTATTTGATTAATGTCTTAATCATTTGCACGCTTACATTTTTGTATGATGACTGTTGGAATATTTCAAGATACTTAAAATTAAACCTCCTTTTCCTTTTTCCTCTCCATCTGTAACAGTATAACTTTACGTTGTCCCCTCGCCCCGACACGGGCGCGAAGTAGGGACCCTCTGCGCACATCAACAACGGTCGCCCACGAAGCATCGTTACCCATCGCTCCACAAAGGCCGCGGCCCTTGCAGAGCAAGGGGCAACACTACTTAAGTCTCAGAGCAAGTGACGTAACTGATTGAAATGCTACTAGCGCGTACCCGCTAACTAGCTAGCCATTTCACATCCGTTACACTCACCCCCCTTTCAACCTCCTCCTTTTCCGCAGCAACCAGTGATCCGGGTCACGGCACCAATGTAACAGTATAACTTTAAACCGTCCCCTCGCCCCGACACGGGCGCAAACCAGGGACCCTCTGCACACATCAACGACGGTCGCCCACGAAGCATCGTTACCCATCGCTCCACAAAGGCCACGGCCCTTGCAGAGCAAGGGGCAACACTACTTAAGTCTCAGAGCAAGTGACGTAACTGATTGAAATGCTACTAGCGCGTACCCGCTAACTAGCTAGCCATTTCACATCCGTTACACATCCATCATACAAGGGTGGATGTTCTATTTGGCTTCTCAGAAACGTGATACTTTCTAGTTTGAGGTTTCAAGAAATTTCCATTTCAAGAAATTAGTCAACGTACCAATGCCTGTATGCAGGCTTTTATAGCCTTGAATGATTTTATGAAGCAGGCTGATTTAGGCTATTCAATGTCATATTCATTTAAATAATACTGTTATACTGTCCTTGTACCATATAATATATTTTTATTAATTGGTTTTTGTTTGTGATCTCTCTTACACTGATTTTAACAGCCATTGAGATTTTACTGACGGTTGCTTTAATTCAGTTTTGCAAGGTCTGTCTTGACTTTTGTCCAATGTTCCCTCTAAGCTGCCACTCATCTCCCCCAGGACTGCTGTTCAGAAATATAAGTCCACAAAGAGAAGCACGAGATTGAACTTCACTCAACTTTCTACAGCAGTGATCACCAACCTGGACTGGTTGATCTCCAAAGCAATTCCTAGTCGGCAAACATTTCTGTAAAAAACCCAACGATTGGCCTCCCGGGTGGGGCAGTGGTCTAAGACACTGCATCGCAGTGCTAGCTGTGCCACCAGAGTCTCTGGGTTCGAGCCCAGGCTCTGTCGCAGCCGGAAGCGACCGGGAGGTCCATGGGGCGACGCACAATTGGCCTAGCATCGTCCGGGTTAGGGAGGGTTTGGCCGGTAGGGATATCCTTGTCTCATCGTGCACTAGCGACTCCTGTGGCGGGCCGGGCGCAGTGCGCGCTGACCAAGTCGCTAGGTGTACGGTGTTTCCTCCGACACATTGGTGCGGCTGGCTTCCGGGTTGGATTCGCGCTGTGTTAAGAAGCAGTGCGGCTTGGTTGGGTTGTGTTTCGGAGGACGCATGGCTCTCGACCTTCGTCTCTCCCGAGCTCGTACGGGAGTTGTAGCGATGAGACAAGACAGTAACTACTAACAATTGGATACCATGAAATTTAATAATACATAATTTTTTTTAAATTAAAAACCCAACGATAAAGCCTTGTTCCTATTTTTTGGTGTTCTTCTCGGGCTGTTAGCGCACGATTCAGCTGACCAGCATGTCGGGTAGGCGGACTGTTTCCATTTTGAGACATTTCATGTCTCTGAAGGTACAAACTCCCTCTTCCCGGTGGGCCCAGAGAGCAAATCAAGTGCACCATACGCCTACCGCTGGCCAAACGGATGGCTCAGATGAACGCGTCTGCAGTAACGTAGCAGGCATAAAAGAAAGCGACAGCAAAGTTGATACTGTGAGATTTGAAAAAGTTATCTTTAAACCATTACTAGAGAGAGACTCAACGAGTTCGTTTAAGTTCTAACTCAGCACTGTCAACTTTTATAAGCCATAAAATGTACGTTCTTCCTATTTCCACTCAGCTACAACAAGCACTGCAGAATTAATGAATTAGTAGGAAAGTGTATCTATAGGCTTGTGTTGTTGTTGTTATTATTAGTAGAGGAAGAGAGGAAGGTTTCACTTTCTCTGTTCATAGGAGTAACAACATGAATTTGTGCATGAGGGAGAAAATGCGGTGCGACTCGAGTTTGGCATCTGGAAGATGTCCCTTTTTGGTCAGTGTCAGTGGAGCAAAGGGAGAGCGAGGGATGTTGAGAGGCAGACCCTCAGTCTGCTACTCTCTCTGTCAGCTGATACTGACCATCAGATGCAGGCACCATCAGTAAAATACCACCACCAGTAAAATAAAAAGCATTTTAATAATAACATAATCACTCAGCTGTGCTTCACAAGTAATGTAACAAGTCTATTACCGGTGTGATCATATCGCCTGTCTCAAATGTTTAAATATATATTTTTTAAAGGCCTGACAACAGTACATTAGCAGGGTAATTGAAGCAAAGCCCATATGTGGTCTTAATGTATTGGGCCTATAGCTTACTGCAAAAATTGGTTAATGTTGCATAGGCTTAATGTTTATAGAGTCATACCCCCCCCCCCCCAACAAAAAATACATGAAAAATATATAAAATATAACACTTAACCTGCACTTTACCCCCCTTCCAGCTCTGACTCTACTGATAGCTACTTTATTTAGGAAACATTTACTTTCTATGCCTGTTAAGATGAATGCACTAACTGCAAGTCACTCTGGATAAGAGCGACCAGCTAAATGACTAAAATGTGTTTTTGTTTTTAAATACAAATAATAATCTGAGCGGTAGATCTTGGCTTGCATTTTGACTCAATCTTGACTCAGAAAATGTTGGAGACCACCATTCTAGTGTTTTCCCTGTTAGGACTATCAACGTTCCCTTTACTGTGGAAATTGTGATCAAATCAAACAATATTAGCCACTTTCAATGCAACATACCGAAACAAAACAAACTATGCAAGAGATCTTTTTGTAGGCAGAGTGCATCAGCGTAGGATTCTATTGCATTGACACACACTAATCAGCCCGGACTCTACACAGACCAGTGCAGCATAAGCAATCAGAGCTTATCAAAGCGAAAGCTGTATGTAGCCACACGTGCACATTTTGTTTATATCCTTTGCTAGTTAGTGTTATTAGCCGAATTCATAGATCATTTGTAGTCAACGATAAGGGAGTGATTGTTAAGAGCACAAAACGTGTACATTTCTAGACATCTTTGACGTTACATCTTTTTTTTGTCTTCTTGACATTTAGTCCTAGTAAAAATTCCCTGTCTTAGGTCAGTTAGAATGACCACTTTATTTTAAGAATGTGAAATGTCAGAATAATAGTAGAGTGTATGATTTATTTCAGCTTTTATTTCAGAAGTTTACATAAATTAATTTAGTGTAACTTTGGTCAAACTTTTCAGGTAGCCTTCCACAAGCTTCCCACAATAAGTTGGGTGAGTTTTGGCCCATTCTTCCTGACAGAGCTGGTGTAACAGTCAGGTTTGTAGGCCTCCTTGCTCGCACACACTTTTTCAGTTCTGCCCACAAATTTTCTATGGGATTGAGGTCAGGGCTTTGTGATGGCCACTCCAATACCTTGACTTTACCGTGTCCGATGTCCAATACCGTGTCCGATTTCAAAAAGGCTTTATGACAAAAGCAAACCAAACGATTATGTTAGGTCAGAGCCAAGTCACAGAAAAACACAGCCATTTTTCCAGCCAAAGAGAGAATTCACTAAAAGCAGAAATATAAATAAAATGAATCACTAACCTTTGATCTTCATCAGATGACACTCATAGGACTTCATGTTGCACAATACATGTATGTTTTGTTCGGTAAAGTTCATATTTATATCCAAAAATCTCAGTTTACATTGCCGCGTTATGTACAGTAATGTTTTGATTCCAAAACTTCCGGTGATCTTGCAGATAGCCACAGATATCCCAGAAATACTCAAGTGTTTTTCACAGAATTAAAGATAAAATACTCCTTAACTTAACCGCTGTGTCGGATTTTTTTTTAAATGTACGGAAAAGGCATAATCTGAGTACGGCACTGAGCCCAATCAAATCCATCCAAAGAAATTTCCGCCATGTTGGAGTCAACAGAAGTTAGAAATAACATGATAAATATTCACTTACCTTTGATCTTCATCAGAATGCACTCCCAGGAATCCCAGTTCGACAATAAATGACTGATTTGTTCCATAAAGTCCATAATTTATGTCCAAATAGCCACTAGTTGTTAGCCTGTTCAGCCCAGTAATCCATCTTCGTGAGCACTAGGTCCAGACAAAAACTCAAAGTTCCTTTACAGGTCGTAGAAACATATCAAACGATGTATGGAATCAATCTTTAGGATGTTTTTAACATAAATCATCAATAATGTTCCAACCAGAGAATTCCATCGTCTGTAGCAAAGCACTGGAACGAGAGGTAACTCTGTCGGGAGCGCGCGTCACGAGCTTGAGACACTCTGCCAGACCACAGACTCAAACAGGTCTCACGAGACCCTCCTTTATAGCAGAAGCCTGAAACAAGTTTCTAAAGACGGTTGACATTTAGTGGAAGCCTTAGGAAGTGCAACTTAACCCCATAGACACTGTGTATTCGGTAGGCCAAGCTTTGAAAAACTACAAACCTCTTCCTGGGAAATCTGAATCACCTGCCATATGAGTTCTGTTATACTCACAGACATCATTCAAACAGTTTTAGACACTTCCAAGTGTTTTTATCCAATACTACTAATAATATGCATATATTAGCATCTGGGACAGAGTAGCAGGCAGTTTACTCTGGGCATGCATTTCATGCAAAAGTGAAAATGCTGCCCCCTATCCCAAACAGGTTAAGTGCCTTGTTCAGGGGCAGAACGACAGGTTTTTACCTTGTCAGCACGGGGATTAGATTTTGCAACCTTTCGGTGACTAGTCCAACGCTCTAACCACTAGGCTACCTGCCGCCCAGGCACATGGCCAGGAATCAGATTTGTATCAGACTTTTGTATTAGGACCACTGTTACCACACCTATGTAGGGGATTTGAATGTGGCTTGAAATATCAGATTACATGTGGTTTTTGGCTGTTCAGAATGCAGGAAAAATAACCAATTGGATTTTGATTCACTTCAAACTGCCAACGTGAACACTGCTTAAGAACCCTGTCTTGGTGAATTACTTTCAAGTTTCAAGTGCTTTTAGATTCTTTGCTTGTTGCTTCATGATTATTGCACAATTTAACAATTTGTTGCATGCTCCGTGATTTGTAGTTGCACAAACATGAAAGGCTCTGAGTTTGAACATTTCTGGGAGTGTGCTTCCTTGAATCCTTTTGTCCTGTAAATTATCATTGAAAGTCTAGGAATATACACTTTCATTTACCATCAAGGACATCAAAATTGAGTTGAAATTGCCTCCCTATTACAAATTGATTGATGCTCTTGGTCCATTTGTCTCCTTTGCCTTGGATTTTGCTCCATTGAAGATTCACCAAAGATCCAACACATCCATCTCAGAGTAGCATATCTGTCCAACTTGAGTTAGCCAGAGCGTTGTTTGGCAATGGGCAAGCCTTTAATTTGCCTAAAGATAGTAGGGATGCTTTCATTCCAACATCCAATAAGCCTATTCTGATACTATACAGGATTTGTACTGTTTGTTTTAAATGCTGCCATATTTATTCTGATGAGTGGCAACAATGAGCTTGTTAGGTTTAGGCTGATCTAAGCTCATTTTTTTGGTTGAGTGTGTTTGTTGGCTAAGAGTTGCATGTTTGAGTTAAGGAGGTTCCCTGGTTTCAGGCTTGGGCCAATTAGCATTCCCATCTCCTGGTGGCCTGTGAGAAGCCTCCTGCTTGTGGTCGGGTAGACCTTGATTGTGAGCCGCATGTCACTGTTACCACTGCTTTGTACCATGTATTCAGCGTTCGAATGATGCTGCGCCCCATCCCAGCACCCACAGAGCCCCCTCTTTTTAGCTGAGAAATTCAATTGTGTTGGAATGCTCTGTGCCTCTTTTCTCTGGTACTTGAATGGGCCCTTTAGTATTTCACACCAAGGTGTCCTTCAGGGTGTGAGGTCAGGCTACCAAAACAGTTTCTAGTGGTGGATTAGGACCAATTAACATCTTTGTACACAAAGGGCTCTGGCAGCTGAACAGGCCGGAGGGTGACCCACACTGCCGTTGCATGCCAAGCCAGGGGGCTGCTGCACTTGAGCTCAAGTAGCAAAAGAGGGGTGGGGAAAGTTTTTCAAACCTAATGAGAAATGTTGCTACTTCACATCATATGAATGTGTAGCGCATTGATTAATCATGATCTTGTGTAATGAGTGGGTACTATATTTCTTTTAGCTGTGTGCAACTGTCTCAGAGGACATCTCTGAGTTGTTTTTTTTTCATTATTAGGGAAGTTCTGGTGGGCCTAGTCTAAACCAGCATTTCAACAATGTGTCAGTGCAATGCACCACAACATTTTATTTGCTTTGTAGGAAGTACTTATTGTGTTCTGAAAGGGTACTATCCACCAGAGGCAACTATAGTCATTTTTTCACACAATGAATATGAAGATGGTCTCTGCAAATAGGGCTATCTTGAAATTGGGCTTATGTTCCCATTTTCTGTTTTCAAATATTTTCCATTAGAGCTTTGTGGACTTGTGGAAAGATCTTAAGAGGTTGATGTACAATTGTACAGCCACAATTTTCTTGCATCAAAATTATTATAACCCTTCAGTAAGTAGCCATATGTATCTCCTTTGAGCCATATATGGATAATTTGTAGGGTAAGTGTAGCTATTAAGTCCATAACAGGTCTAACACGACCAACCAACGTACATTCTGCAATTTGTCTGAGGAGAAAGGGGCAAACAAAAAAAACTGTACAACACATACATTAACCCGCTTTTTTAAAAGGGGGTATTTGGATGCAAGATTTGTCAGAGGCGAAAGTATAATCATGTCAATCATGAGGCTATTCTTTTATTTAATTGACTGTTGAGCTTGTGGGCCAATAGGAGATAAGGGTGTGCTGATGACTAGGAGTATATCACACATTTTTGATGGCCTGCCCTACTCGTTATTTGGGATATTGACGGTGCTTCTGCATATTTCTGCAGTTACGTTTTTGTATTTTTAGTTTTGGGAACAAATTCAAGTGGGAACTCGAGCTTTAGGCTATGGAGTAGAAGTCCATCTGAGATGAGGTCGAATTTTTCCAGATTTTAGATGCAAGGTTTGAATGCAACGTTTTCAGTCTGAGAAAAACTAGTCAATTGGCACCTAACCATAAATAAATAAAAATGATAAAGATTTGCCTATATTTTTATCAACTGGGTAGTTATAACCAAAACTCAAATGCTAGGCTGTATTATGGTGTGGCATAGTTAATAATTCAATATGTCAAGATATCATCTAGGCTAGCCTACATCATGATTATCACCACTGCATTCTTATATTTAATTCATATAGGCCTACTTGCAGATTTTTTTGTTGTGCCAAGTTATGAAATAGAGCTAATAGAGCAGTAAATAGAGCAGTATTCATAGCTCATTAGGAGATCATTTCAAATAAAACAGTTTTGAGGCGGGGATCGTGGTCTCGCACTGAGACTTAGCAATGTTCATTAATCCTAGACTACTCATTAGCCTACGTTCAAGGCCTGTGCCGGAGGGTAGAGCGAGGCCAAACGGAATTAATCAATGGCTTTACTTTCTTTTTCACTGGTAGGCCCTATGTTTCTATCAGGATGACATGCTGCATAATTGTATTGTCGATTTTGGAATCTTTAAGTCTCTTTACGCCTCTACAAATGTCTTTACTCCCAGTGCAGGGAGTTGATAGAGTAGTCCGAGCAGAGGCAGTTTATTTGGAGAAGGAAGGGAAACTAGTGCCCCTCTGTTGGGGTGGTCCTTTTATCACACTTGAGCACTCCCTTTGTCTCTTACACTCTGTCTCACTCTCTCTCACTCTTCCCCATCTCTCTCTTACAGCCTGTCTGGGTAATAGGGGTTGAAATGCAGGTGTGTGTGTGTGTGGGAAATGGCTATAGCGCTATAGTGCATTGACAGGTTATTTGTTGGCCACTGCCTAATTAGTGGCAAAGTGGATGCACCCCGCCAGGCTTTAGTGCTCTGTGTTAGAACCAGTCTGCTCTAATTTCCTTGCAGCTTTGATATTGGCCAAGAGATTGACGGTTCACACAAAAAAAGAAACACAAGGGCATGATGGAAGACCTGGTGAAAACAATGCCCCTGTACTCCCCTTCACTTCGCCTCCTCGGGCTATAGCTGTGCGAGGAGAAGCAGACGGAGGCCCCCGGTTTTTGCAGACACTACCAAATTGGCTCTAATGTCAGCAGAGCTAATGTTTTCCCAAAGAAAGTAAGAGGACAAAGTTTTGGACCACACCTATGCTCTTCTGTTTCTCCATACTTGGGCCTTTAAAGGGGGGCCTGAACTTCCTGATTTTGGCCTAGTTTTTCGTCTTGGTCATTAAGCAATGCAGCGGCCATGACTGAAGCCAAACAAAAGTTGGTGGTTTCAAATCAAATCAAAGCACTTTACAGATTAAATGCTTACTTACTTGCCCTTACCAACAATGCAGTAAAAAATAAATAAATATGAATAAGAAATAAAAGTAACATCATTAAAGAGCAGCAGTAAAATAACAATAGCGAGGCTATATACAGGGGGTACCGGTACAGAGTCAATGAGCAGGGGCACCGGTTAGTCGAGGTAATATGTACATGTAGGTAAAGTTATTAAAATAACTATGCATAGATAATAACAGACAGTAGCAGCAGTGTAAAAGGGGGAGTGGGTGGCAATGCAAATAGTCTGGGTAGCCAATTGATTAGATGTTCAGGAGTCTTATGCCTTGGGGTTAGAAGCTGTTTAGAAGCCTTTTTGGACCTAGACTTGGCGCTCCGGTGCCGCTTGCCATGCGGTAGCAGAGAGAACAGTCAATGGTGGTTGGAGGCTTTGACAATTTTTAGGGCCTTCCTCTGACACCGCCTGGTATAGAGGTCTTGGATGGCAGGAAGCTTGGCCCCGGTGATGTACTGGGCCGTACGCACTACCCTCTGTAGTGCCTTGTGGTCGACGACCAAACAGTTGCCATACCAAGTGGTGATGCAACCAGTCAGGATGCTCTCAATGGTGCAACTGTAGAACTTTTCGAAGATCTGAGGCCCCATGCTAAATCTTTTCAGTCTCCTGAGGGAGAATAGGTTTTGTCGTGCCCTCTTCACAACTTTCTTGGTGCGCTTGGGCCATGTTAGTTTGTTGATGTGGACACCAAGGAACGTGAAGCTCTCAACCTGCTCCACTACAGCCCCGTTGATGAGAATTGGGTCATGCTCGGTCCTCCTTTTCCTGTAGTCCACAATCATCTCCTTTGTCTTGATCACGTTGAGGGAGAGGTTGTTGTCCTGGCACCACACAGCCAGGTCTCTGACCACCTCCCTATAGGCTGTCTCATTGTTGTCAGTGATCAGGCCTACCACCGTTGTGTCATTTTAATGTGTGTGTCTCTTGTGTGTGTTCGCACGTAGCAAAAGTTTGTACATTCACTCTGCCAAAACAGTACACAGTTAGTCACTCACTCTTCTAGATAACTTGAAACAGTCTAACCAGGTCTTGTCTTGAAGTCTCCTAGGCTAGCTAGTGCTAGCCAATTTACAGTTAGTTATGGACCGTCAATAAATTACACAATGTAAATGGGACAATATTTTCATGTTTAGTTGTCTCATTAAATTATTTCAATAGTTGGATATTCATTTCTATAAACAATAGTTGGTTTGAGATTAAGTCATTGAAATTTGGAGCTATTTACATTTTACAATACCGTCCCATGTAATTAACCGACGGTCACTAACTAGCCCCTTAGGGAATTCAAATGTCAACGCAAATTGACCATGGGAATTACAATTGGGTCGCACCCAATTTATGATTACTTACTTACAGCTGCCAGCTGTGGGCAGGATCGAAATAAACCCAACCTAAGGAAAACTGTTAGAGGGCATGAGTGTTTCAGCATGATATAGATCACGTTTAATGGGGTAGGGGAGGGTTTTTTGGGTGGAGGGTGTGGTGGAAATTAGTAGGGATTTATTAGGTTTATATTTTATTTTTGTGGTAGTACAGAATTGGGCAGATCATGATTGATCGTACATTCCAGCACAGTAAGTGGTGGCATGCACTTAAACGGTTGTTTGCGGACCGCCATGATATCATAGAAGAAGTAGAAAACTGTTATGGTACCCTTCATTCCGTGACACAGTTTTTTTCTGGCATCTTGCAAACTTCTGTTTTAGACAAGATTAACTTTATGACAAATTATCCTATTTACACTTTGTAGTCAATTTTGACACTAGATGAAGTGTTTATGACTCATATTGATGCCACATAGGCTGTTTTCAAAATGAGAAGTTGCTTTTTAGGGGCAGTCGCTCTTTAATCATAGCCTCCTGGCCCGCCTCCATCTATTCCTCCACCTGCATATTTTCCCTTGACCGTGACGGCTTGGGCTCCCTAATACCCAGCGTGGTGAGTTTGGTTAGTTAAAAGTACTATTTCAGATGAAAAGATTTAGCAAACATTATTATTGGGTGTTCTGTAAAAAAATGCATGATCGTCTAGTTTGCCCTGCATTGGTTGGCAAAGAGATGGTTTTGATGGGGAGAGCCGGTGTTTGTGTTTTGGAAGCAGGAAATAAATAAAAGAGAACCAAAGCGGCCCACCCGTGCTGTAGTAGAAAGTCGGTTATCTACCATACCATGTGTGTTTGGGAGGGCTCTGATCACTGGCGTGGTGTTGGGCTCCTAGCCCGTCCTTAAGGGAGGGATGTGGCCCTTCAAGTGGTAAGTGTTCTAATATGCGTATTGACAAAGGGGTTAGGATCACGGAACCAATTGAACACGAGGGCTGAATTCTCCTTGATACATCTAAAACTGATGTTATGGAGTTGGATAAAATAAATTTTAAAGATTGAGTATTAGGCTAATCATTAATTGTTTTATTGCACAGACAAAAGAGATGGTGGGAGCCATAAAACCTTACATACTAGCCAAATCCGAGACACTAGGGTGTCATACAAAATTCCCAGTAATTAAGTAACATTCACCTCTACTTGTCTGGCGTATTGTTTAATAAATTGTCAACTTTGGCCTATGTAAATTCCATTTTATCCCGTTTTATCCCAAAGTGCATCATGTTTTCCTTGATATTTTCCTGGTCTTGAAATTTGGCCATGAAATGCATGAAAAGGATTTAAACCCCTTTACGAAAGTATAGTTTTAATTGTTTTTTAAATGTGTTTCATGTTTTTTGCCCTATTCTGATGGTCATTGTTTTGATCAACTACTTGTAAAAAAACAACAACAACAAAAACAGGATTTTAAATATATGATCGATTTTTATTACATTTTTTATATATTTTTATTTATTTATTATTATTTATTTTTACTGTTATTCTCTATTTCAGCATATTCTACTGTGTCTGGAGTGAATGGCCCCCTGGTAATTCTGGATAATGTGAAGGTGACTAAAAATTTAAAATTACTTTTCTATTAGGGCTCACACACCAATAGCATTTCCTGAACGAGTACTTAGCACCTCGATCAGCAGACCCACGCTAGATCCACATTCGGTGCGATGTGTACAAGCCTCTTGTCTCTTGTGGACAGACGCACGTAACATGAATGGTATTGTAGCTTCTGTCAACAGACTGGGATGCGACGACTAAGGAGGAACTTTTTTTCTGGTATGCAGATTTTTTGTCGCTGATCATTTAGAACAAATCACAATTTCTCAATGCTCGCATCATTTCAATTTTGAAAGGGAATGGAACATTTGGCCATAGACTTGCGTGAAACTTGCAGAGTTTTCTTTAAGGAGGGTGGAGACTGCAAATCACGTTTGTATCTTTCCCTTGTGATGCAATTATGCAAGATTTTTGTTCTGTGGGTCTGGCTTGCTTAGTGAAATTGATAGTCTTATTTTCTGCAGGGTAAGCCTAATTGCTGGTCATGTATGTTTTATGTTTTGAAAGACCCGAAATAAACATTTTTGTTAAATGGAGTTTTCCAACCTTTTTTTTATGTGGCAGTTTCCCAGGTATGCAGAGATTGTGCACCTGACTTTGCCTGATGGCACCAGGAGGAGTGGCCAGGTGCTGGAGGTGATTGGCACCAAGGCTGTCGTACAGGTGAGTCCCTTACAACACACACACACACATACCACAAACAACTGAAAGATACCGTTTAATGTCATTTTCAGGTGTTTGAGGGGACATCTGGTATTGACGCCAAGAAGACGGCCTGTGAGTTCACCGGTGACATCCTGCGCACACCTGTGTCTGAGGACATGCTGGGTAAGATGAGCCTTTCACGACGAGCGGAGTGGCATCCGGTGGGCGCTAGGCAGGAGGAAGCATGAAATCCACCACTGATTTAAGACTAATGTTTTCATCACTCTGTATAACTGTTTCCGCCCACCCTCCTTCTCACACAGAAGAAAATACCCTGCAGGCTTTACTCTCTTGGTGTGCTAAATACAATTGTTCTGTTCCATTTTTACCTCGCCTCTGTTAATGCCTCAATTTGAGTCCTGCATTGAGTCTTCTCCGTGAGCAAATTAGGGGAACAAAACATTGAAGAGAATCTTTGAGGCTTGTATGACTTTTTATAAATCTCCCAGTCATACCAACTCAGTGGGACTCAAGGTTAGGTGTATTTGAATAGTTGAGTGAACCATCTGTTGCTAGTATCATTTAATAATGGACCTAAATTAATTGGAAATATAAAATGCAGCATCTCTACTATTGTCTGAAACCTGAAGTAATTGCTCATATTCTTTAACGAATCAGAGGTAGAGATAATTATGTGGATAGCAATCCTTGCAATATGAAATTAAACTAAAAGAGAATGTCTTTCATTTCAGGACGTGTTTTCAATGGCTCAGGCAAGCCCATTGACCGTGGCCCCACTGTGCTGGCTGAAGACTACTTGGACATCATGGGTAGGACGGAGCTATGATTCAGTTCATTCAGGAAGCAAAAGATATTCTTAGATAACATAGTCTGTTTTGAAATGCAATTGACCCTGATGTGCAAAAATAGAAACATGGTACCTGGGCTATATTCTTAGTATACTGAGCTTACACCGATCAACCCCATCTTTACTCTGCTAGTGGACTTAGATGTGAAGCTATACATTAGCTTGTATAGTGTGAGTTCAGTCTTTAGTTGTATCTCACTGCTACAAGGCCAAACACTGTCTTTTTATATTGACTGTTGATCCCATCCCTGAATCCCTTTCACGTGTAGCATACCATTGTGTAGGCATGGCATCCCAATGAATAGATGACTTGAAGAGGGTCATGAGTCTTCCATCTTAAGGTCTGATCCTGACCTCCGGTCTGCCCATTTGTTCCATCTCGGGACCATGTACACCTACAAGTGTACTTACTTCATTTCCTTTTCTAAACCATAGTTTACGTATGTGTGAAACTGCACATACAGTGTAATTGGCTGAATTGAGACTATTATAAGGCCAACTCTACCGTTTATATCCCTAATATGACTACTACCTGGGCAATACCTGGGTTGAAAGTGGCTAACCCTCTGGTATGTGTTTCTGAACCTCTGATGTGACCGCTGCCCTGTCCCAGGCCAGCCCATCAACCCTCAGTGCCGTATCTACCCTGAAGAGATGATCCAGACCGGTATCTCTGCCATCGATGGGATGAACAGCATCGCCCGAGGTCAGAAGATTCCCATCTTCTCTGCAGCCGGCCTGCCCCACAACGAGGTACGATGGAGACGCTTGCTCTTGCGAAGGCTAGGACACCCAAACGCATAAGCTATATGTGCCTTAGGCTGCATTTTGCCATATTATAGCCTCGGTCAATAGCATTGGAGATGGGTTTTCTAACATTACCAGTGGACTAATCTGATCTGAAACCTGAGGCAGTCCATTCTGTTAGACACCTCAGCCATTGGTAATATCGCAGCCAGGTTGTTTCTAATTTAGTGTTGTCTGTTTTGGTATGTTGTAATCTATTCTTCTGTGCTTAATTTATTTGTCAAACACCCCTTTGTGTGTGTGTGACCAGCAAATTGAAAGTATTTGTGCTAATAGATGGAAAATATTTCATTGTTTTGTCCCTGCGGTGCAGGAGCTGGCAGAAATGGCAAAGTGGGTCTGGAGGACATCTCAGAAATCCACTGACATTTTACTGATTGTGGAGGGTGTTTTCTTATTTCACAGAGAGCTTCGCCCTGTCTATCGTCACACACAGCATTCCAGAAATTCACACATCTACTAATTTTACTTACTCCATATGCCTTGTAGTGTTTGTTCAATCACGCACCTGTCACATTTGATAGTCTGTATCAGACACACTGTTAACTAGATGCTTATTCTCCATTTCATTTTAGGCTCATATATTAACAGCCTATTTAGTTACAATGGTGTGAACACTGCATTAAACCTAATAAAGGGAAACCTGAAGGTAGCTTGTAACATTATTCTACGGCACTGCTATTAGTTGCCAACCTGCCTCTAAACATGAGTCAGATCCATGTCTCTATGTGTCAGTGTGTTAGTTATGGGCACATGGCAGCCGTCTGGACTTCACTTCCTGTCTCACCGCCTAAAAAATAGGATGGACCAACCAAACCACTGGTGTCAAAGTATTTAATTTGGATTTAGAGATCAGAGTTGAAAATATTTGCTTATCGCAGACAGTCATTTAAAATTGGATTCATTGGAGAAGTTTACTTTTTGTGGAAAAGTGCCACAGTTAACTTACTTGGCGCGAACTCAAGTGAAGAGGACATTCGTTAACTCTGAGGACAGTCGAAGTTGGTAAAAGTGCTTATTTATTGTTGAAAGTAAAACCAACATGTTTCTGTCAGGGTTTTACCTTTGACTGAACTTGGAATGGGGTGAAAAATAATCTCTTGTCATTGCCAGCTTGACTGTTGTTCATCTGACTCAATCTTGGGAGTTATGGCACATCATAGGTGCAAGGTGCTTGGCACTGTTAAGGAAGTCTCAATTCCAACATGTTCTTATTACAAGCCTCATTTTGTGTTAGTTTTATCAGTCTCCATGAGCACTTGAAATCTCAATGAAAAGATAAGAAATATCAATGCTAAAGGACTAACCAAACTAGTGCGCAACGACCTTGAAAACAAGGTTATGAGTTTCAATAGTTCATGTATATAGTCTTCAACAAGTTTAAGAGCATACTGCATCGTTTCATAAATTCATATTGTCATATCAGACCGTGTTTATGGTTTCCCATGACTGAAGAGAGGCTATTTTCTGATGCCTTGGGGAGAGAGTGTGATGGCTCCCGAGGCCTCCTGGTTGAACTGGTAAACGAATTAAACTAATAAGACAATGGTGGCGAGAGGAGATTAGGCGATCGTGTGAATAGCACTGATTTAATGTAGGATTGGTAGTCCAGCCATGAGGTCGTTAACGCTTGAGGTGGCTGTCCTCTCACCAGTCGTCACTGTTTGTAAACAGCCTCGTTATGATCTTATGACCGTCAAGGCAAACTGCCAAACTAAAGCATGCACGATCAAATTCCACCGGAGGGGGAGCCTCAATCAAATGCATAGAATCCCACTGAAGCAACAGAATAACAGTGATTTTTGGGCAGTGTAAATAAATAAATAAGATAATCTGGTCGCTTGATTAGCAACTTTGTTTTGGATGTGAATAAAATAATCAAAAGGGGGTGGTTGAATGGAGCGCCCACTGTAGAATCCTACTGTACTAAAAACAGTGAACAGGGTACGCCTTGTCTGACTAATGATGCTGGTCGACTTCTCGTGTCACTGGAATGGTATAAAACGCTTCTCGTTTCATTAAACAGATGTCATGGGGTCATTTGTGCCAAGGATCTCAATGGGCCAGGTGTCTCAGCTCAGGGTGCACTGAGAGGTCAACACTGATTTAACAGACAGCAACCATTTTAAGTGATAAGCGTGAAATTCCTCCCCTCTACATTCCTAATCACTGAGTTTTTATCCAACTATGCACCTCCGACACAAGCATAGTTGGTCACACACGCATGCCGACACACACAGAAGACTCCAGTAACTAGCTGGCTGGACGGGGCGCTCGCTGATGTCCAAACATTTGAATAGACTGGCTGTTTTATCAACGTATATGCTTCAAGACCTCGTCATTTTTAATCCTGTGTTTTGGTTCTCAGATTGCTGCCCAGATTTGTCGTCAGGCTGGCCTGGTGAAGAAATCCAAGGATGTGATGGACTACAGCGACGATAACTTTGCCATCGTCTTTGCCGCCATGGGGGTGAGCTGAGCAGCACCAGATAGACAAACATAAAAAATCTAAAAAATCTTCTCTGTTTTTCCTCTAGTGTGTGACTAATTCTTCCTCTTAACCCCAACTTGACACTGCCCCGGCTCCTTTTCTCACTCTCATTCACCAGGTGACTTAGCGTTTGTCCCCTGTTACGTCTGCTCCTTTGAGCAGGTTCTGGCCACGTCGACAGGTTATTATTCAGCAGTCTTGAACACATTCAGCCGGCCAGTATCAAGTTCTTTCTAGTTCAGCTGCTCTGCTCATGACTATTTAACACCGGGTGGGGAATCCTCTGTGACCTGTGGCAGAGATGTTAGTGACCCCCACCTCTGCTCCTCTGGGCCCCTTTATCCTCTCCCTGCTGATGGCTAATTCACACACCATTGAGGGCCTTGTAACATAAGCACAAACTCTGTAACAGGGTAGCGGAAATGCAATGCATAGGGGCAGACTGGTATGAAAAGGGATTAGGACATTTTGAAGCATATGTAAAAGAGATTCCAATTTAGGAAAAGGACACTGTGTAAAGGACAGTGTATTAACACTTAACCCTGTTTTCACATATCAGAACATATTAAGTTACTTTGAGTTAAACTGTTGAACCAGTAAGCTGCAGAATAATTTGCACTACATTGCCCTCTGTATAGTATTTGGGAAGAATTTACCCTAATTTGTTGTGATATTTGAAAACAGGAGCTCCTTTCTCTGGTATTCATGTTTTTTTTTCTTACCCATTGGTGACTAATATATTCCTGCTTTTGTTGAAGAATGTTCAAGGCCTTCTACTATAAACTTGGTGTGTAATCTCAAACCTATCTTTTCAGGTGAACATGGAAACTGCTCGCTTCTTCAAGTCCGACTTTGAGGAGAATGGATCCATGGACAATGTTTGCCTGTTCTTGAACCTAGCCAACGACCCCACGTGAGTTCATTTGCATAAGCTCTGTGCCAAATCAGTAATGCACTAGCTCCCTCCTATAATAAATAATCTATAGAATCATGGATTCACGGCAATAAAGTGTCTGTATAATATTGCTACCTTTTTTTATTATGTTAATTAAAATTGAATTCCTTCCTTCTTTCCTTTCTCAGTATTGAGCGCATTATCACCCCTCGCCTGGCTCTGACCTCAGCTGAGTACCTGGCCTACCAGTGTGAGAAGCATGTCCTGGTCATCCTGACTGACATGAGCTCATACGCCGAAGCTCTGAGAGAGGTGGGCAACCAAACTAACTCAATGAAGTCTGCTGTTTACTCCTGGGGAAAAAAGAACTCATACTTTTATTTTTGTGACGTGTCAGACTTGCACATTAATTCTGTCAAAGTTTGAGAGCCTTAACTTTTCTTTTGAATATGGGTAGAACATTCAATATGCTGGGTAAAGTTTGGTCAGTACAGGCTACATGGTTGTGATATTGAAAACCTCCACAAATCAAATCAAATGTTATTGGTCGTATACACATATTTAGCAGATGTTATTGCAAGTGTAGCGAAATGCTTGTGTTCCTAGCTCCAACAGTGCAGTAATATCCAACAATACACGCATCTGAAAGTAAAAGAATGGAATAAAGAAATACAGAGATGTTAGGATGAGCAATGTCGGAGTCCGGTGTGTATACAGTGCATTTGGAAAGTATTCAGAGCTCTTGACTTTTTCCACAATTTGTTAACTTAGTCTCATTTTAAGATGAATCAACAAAAAAAAAATCCCTCAATAAATTTACACACAATACCCCATAATGACAAAGCGAAAACAGGTTTTTAGAAATGTTTGCTAATTTAATAAAAATACAAACTGAAATAACTTATTTACAATCGTTAAGAATCCAACCACCCAAGCCATAGACTGTTCTTACTGCTTCTGCACGGCAGGTGGTTCCGGTGCATCAACTCTGGCACCAACAGGCTCTTGAACAGCTTCTATCCCCAAGCAATAAGACTGATAAATAGCTACACAGACTATCGGAGGTAACCTTGTATCCTCATTGACTTATTTATTTTTGTCTCTATTCACACTCACAGGGCCCTACACACTCACACATTCACCCCATCATCATCTGCTCACTCACATAACATCTGTCGTGGAAATTCTCACACAGGGACACTCGAAGTCAATCTTAAATGAATCATCCTTTATTTGTCAGCGAGCTGGAGAGTTTCCAACCAACTAAATGCACCATAGTACACGTTAATCAGGAGCTCTGCCTGTGGGCAGTCCCAGCAGTTGTCTTATATACGGCTATGCACAGACAAGTTAGATTTGCATGATTTAGCATAATTAATTAATCATTACCGTTTTGTTTCATTCATGTGACCGACCAATACCTCACGAGACTTCTCTCTAAGCTGAGACCTTGAAACTGAGATCTTTCGTTCGTAGTTATAAGAAAAGCACAAACATAAACATTTCCATTACACATCCACATACATTGCCCTTGGAAAGTATTCAGACCCCTTGACTTTTTCCACATTTTGTTACATTACAGCACAGGTGTCAAACTCATTCCACGGGGGGCCGAGTGTCTGCAGGTTTTCGCTCCTCCCTTGTACTTGATTGATGAATTAACATCACTAATTAGTTAGGAACTCCCCACACCTGGTTGTCCAGGGCTTTATTGAAAGGAAAAACCAAAAACCTGCAGACACTAGGCCCTCCGTGGAATGAGTTTGACACCCCTGCATTACAGCCTTCTTCTTAAATGGATTAAATGAATTTAAAAAACAGAGCAAATGACACAATACCCCATAATGACAAAGCGAAAACACAAATACCTTATTTACATAAGTATTCAGACCCTTTGCTATGAGACTCATAATTGTGTCCAGGTGCATCCTGTTTCCATTGATCATCCTTGAGATGTTTGTTCGGCCCCAGTGAGCTCGGCCCCAGTGATGTACTAGGCTGTCCGAACCCACTCTTTGTAGCGCCATGCGATCAAGGGCGGCGCTATTGCTATACCAGACAGTGAGGCAGCCAGTCAAATTGCTCTCAAAGGAATAGCTGTAGAACTTTTTGAGGATTTGAGGGCCCATTACAAATCCTTTCAACCTCCTGAGGGAGACGAGACGCTGTCGCGCCTTCTTCACGATTGTGTGAGTTTGGACCATTATAAGTATTTAATAATTTGGACACCGAGGAACTTGAAGCTATCGACCTGCTCCACTGCGGCCCCGTCGATGTGGATGGGAGCGTGCTCGCCCGCTCCGTTTCCTGTAGTCCACTATCAGCTCCTTGGTTTTACTGACATTGAGAGAGCGGTTGTTGTTCTGGCACCACACTGCCAGGTCACTGACCTCCTCCATGTAGGCTGACTCGTCGCCGGTGATAAGGCCTACCACCGTCGTGTTGTCAGTAACTTGATGATGGTGTTGGAGTTGAGCATGACCACACAGTCATGGGTGAACAGGGAGTACAGGAGGGGACTAAGCACACACCCCAGAGCGGCTCCCGTGTTGAGGATCAGTGTGGCAGATGTGAAACTGACAGCGTTCACTACTTTTGCAGATATGAAACAAACTATCAAAAAAATATCAGTCAACAGTATCAAATTCCTAGTTTATGCTACAAAACCAACTTTATAAGATGTTTTAAAAATGGGTTCTATTTGACTCAACATTATATGATGTCCACTAAGGCATTGTTGGCAGAATAGATGGATGCAGTTCAATGCATGATTAATATAATTCACCAGTACTTCCTTGGTAGTCCCAAAAATATTGCTATTAGGTTGTAAATCACTGGCCTGGTACATTGTTTGCTGCCTCCATTCAGGATGCACTGTTTGTTTCAATGACTCAATATTTTGGACAAAAACAGACGAATATAACTAAGGCTGGGAATGTCATTACAATCCAACTAGCAAGGGCAATGTCAGTCATAATGTGGCTAATATGCTAGCATATCTATATGTAGCAAACTAAAAACACAGAGCCTAACAATAGCTAGGAGGACGTCATGTCATTGGAGGAGTTGGTGAGTGACTGACTTTTTTCCCCCTCGTATCATTTTTCGGTGGCTACACAGCTAGAGATGCACATGTCATTTGGTTAGCTAGTAAGAAATGACTGTTATCCATTTAGCATATCTCTTGCGTTTGCAAATTCACTCTGGCTAGCCATCTAGGCAAAACGTAGGCAAAATAAGTAAGTTAGTCACGAACACTCTATAAAACATGTCAACAGCCTAACCAGCTCTGCTAGAGTGAGTGAAATGGTCAGTGAGGTGTTCTCATGTGTGTCTGGAAGTAGCTAGCTACAAAGCTAGCCAACTTTAGCCAGTTAGCTTGGTTGGGACAACCCGTGCATTGGCAGGCAAGTTGCAGAAGGACGAGCAGGCTATTCCCCATTGTTTATCAGTGCAATTTTGATGATAATGTAGCTTTAAAGGTTTGAGAAGGTTTATCTAATATTCCTTCGTTAGATTTTTGCTCATCTTGCTCTGACTGGCATTAGTTGTTGATCTTGTTGTTGAAGTGCATATAGGGAGAGATGGTCTACTTTTATGGTTGTTTAATCGGTAGCACTGTAAAATTCCCAAATGTAAGAGGACTCTTGTGGTATTTAGCTACGTATTTGCAGAAATCCATTCAAGTGTGTTTTGTGGCTTTTGACGAATGCATTCTAATGATCTAAGGTCGCACTGTTGCAATTGCATGTAAACACAGTCCAATTCAAAGTGAATGATGGCAGGCCCTTGTGGAAAACTGCTTATTTGCATATAGGACTACTGTACCGCTGATTGGCAATGGCGCACTAGTCTGCATACTCCGGTCCTGGATGACTCCGGTACTGGATGAGACGGATGTTTTTATTAGGTTTGATTAACTGAAGTGTCTTAATTGTCCAAACGCATGACGCTTTCCCACTCTATATTGCTATAGAATTTTCACAAATGCCTTAGAATGTTTAGGAATTACGTATACTAAAAAATTGTGAAAATGACAATGTCTAAGCGCTTGCTTGTCAGAAAATGTTATTTTTTTAAGTGTAATTCTTCCTGGGAGTGTACAGTTGAAGTTGAAAGTTTAAATACACCGTAGCCAAATACATTTCAACTCAGTTTTTCACAATTCCTGACATTTAATCCTAGTAAAAGTTCCCTGTCTTAGGTCAGTTAGGATCACCACTTTATTTTAAGAATGTGTAATGTCAGAATAATAGTAGAGAGAGTGATTTATTTCAGCTTTTATTTCTTTCATCACATTCCCAGTGGGTCAGAAGTTTACATACACTCAATTAGTATTTGGTAGCATTGCCATTTCAGGTAGTCTTCCACAAGCTTCCCACAATAAGTTGGGTGAATTTTGGCCCATTCCTCCTGACAGAGCTGGTGTAACAGTCAGGTTTGTAGGCCTCCTTGCTTGCACACACTTTTTCAGTTCTGCCCACAAATTTTCTATAGGATTGAGGTCAGCGCTTTGTGATGGCCACTCCAATACCTTGACTTTGTTGTCCTTAAGCCATTTTGCCAGAACTTTTGGAAGTATGCTTGGGGTCATTCCGGACTGATGTCTTGATGTTGCTTCAAAATATCCACATAATTTTCCTGCCTCGTGATGCCATCTATTTTGTGAAGTGCACCAGCCCCTCCTGCAGCAAAGCACCACCACAACATGATGCTGCCACCCCCGTGCTTCAGTTGAGATGGTGTTCTTCGGCTTGCAAGCATCCCCCTTTTCCCTCCAAACACAACGATGGTCATTATGGCCAAACAGTTCTATTTTTGTTCCATCAGACCAGAGGACATTTCTCCAAAAAGTACGATCTTTTGCCTCATGTGCAGTTGCAAACCGTAGTCTGGCTTTTTTATGGCGGTTTTGGAGCAGTGGCTTCTTCCTTGCTGAGCGGCCTTTCAGGTTATGTCGATATAGGACTCATTTTACTGTGGATATAGATATTTTTGTACCTGTTTCCTCCAACATTTTCACAAGGTCCTTTGCTGTTGTTCTGGGATTGATTTGCACTTTTTGCACCAAAGTACGTTCATCTCTAGGAGACAGAACGCATCTCCTTCCTGAGCGGTATGACGGCTGATTGGTCCCATGGTGTTTATACTTGCGTACTGTTGTTTGTACAGATGAACGTGGTACCTTCAGGCGTTTGAAAATTGCTCCCAAGGATGAACCAGACTTGTGGAGGTCTCCAATTTTTTTTCTGAGGTCTTAGCTGATTTCTTTTGATTTTCCCATGATGTCAAGCAAAGAGGTACTGAATTTGAAAGTAGGCCTTGAAATACATCCACAGGTGCACCTCCAATTGACTCAAATTATGTCAATTAGCCTATCTGAAGATTCTAAAGCGATGACATAATTTTCTGGAATTTTTGCAGGCTGTTTAAAGGCAAACTTCTGACCCACTGGAATTGTGATACAGTGAATTATAAGTGAAATAATCTGTCTGTAAACAATTGTTGGGAAAAATACTTGTCATGCACAACGTAGATGTCCTGACCGACTTGCCAAAACTATAGTTTGTTAACAAGACATTTGTGGAGTGGTTGAAAAACGAGTTTTAATGACTCCAATCTAAGTGTATGTGAACTTACGACTTGAACAGATTTGAATAAGATTTCATGTTGCTAAACTGCTGTCCATTCCACTTTAAATCTTTGACTCAATCACATGCTCTAACAATGAAATGTTCAGTAGTTTGTGTTCAGGGTCCCATTTCCTATTACCTGGTTCCACCTATGGCTCACTTCTTTGTCCCATGTCTCTTCAGGTGTCTGCTGCCAGAGAGGAGGTCCCTGGTCGTCGTGGTTTCCCTGGTTACATGTACACTGATCTGGCCACCATCTACGAGCGTGCTGGGAGAGTGGAGGGCAGGAACGGCTCCATCACTCAGATCCCCATCCTCACCATGCCCAACGATGGTGAGACATGCTGGCTTTTCTCAGAGAAAAACAACCTAGATTTATTTAGAAAAGAATGTATTTATATAATGTATTATTTTATTTATTTACTTGTCACATTAGCAATATTGGCCGGTGTAGGCCGTCAATGTAACTGACTTGCTTAGTTAAATAAAGGTTAAATCAAAAAATAATTGTTTATTCTCCGGTTTCGTCTCTAAAGAGCTGCGTTTTTTTTGTTGTTGACAGGGAACAAATTGTTGCTTGCCGTTACTATAGTAACCTCTTGATGGGCCTCCAATCTGTATTTGAATGGGAGTCCCCCCCCCCCCTTTTAACGTCAAAGAGAATTTGAGCGAGCATATTTTAGATCACTATTCTCCCAAGATGTGGATCAAAACACTCATTGTCCTTAAACTGGGAAATGCTGTAAACTTTACATTGGATCTGCATTCCAGTATCTATATGCATTATACTCTTAAGTTGTAGACATTTTAAAGTGTATGCCTGGTTCAATGACATTTATTTGGGGAAAAGTGATTTACGAGCGTGTTCAGTGCATGCTTTATCAAACATACGCACGCATATACTGTACATTCAAAGGCCACTTGATTTATCGTGACTTGAACCCTGGATATTATCTCTCGACGTTGACCTCCAATGTTAACTGTGTTTTCCAGATATCACCCATCCCATTCCTGATCTCACAGGGTACATCACTGAGGGACAGGTCTATGTGGACAGACAGCTGCACAACAGACAGGTAGAGACATACTCACTGATGATAGACGTGTATTCACATTCTCACTAATATGTCTCAAACCCACCCTTTGTACCTGACTATTGAGGAGTATCTTGAGTACTATAGTTCTCTCTCCTGACAATTGTCCAATTGTTGCCCAATGATCATTTGTTTACTACTTCTTTGTTGAACATTGAATTGACTATTATTGTTCTATTATTTCATGCTTTCCTTTCAGATTTACCCACCCATCAATGTGCTGCCCTCTCTGTCTCGATTGATGAAGTCTGCCATCGGTGAAGGAATGACCCGTAAAGACCATGCTGATGTCTCCAATCAGTTGGTAGTTGTCAATATCTTCTATAATGAAGCCTAATTTCTAATGAACTACAATACACATTAATCGTTTGTTGGATTCAGCCCCTTTAATTCAATGACCTCCTTCCACGCTTCTCTCTCAATGGCTCACATCAACACCATCATCCCAGAAACCCTAGACCCACTCCAATTGGCATACAGATCCACAGATGACGCAATCTCTATTCCACTCAACACTGCCCTTTCCCACCTGGACAAAAGGAACACCTACGTGAGAATGCTGTTCATTGACTACAGCTTAGCATTCACCTCCCTCTGCAACTGGATCCTGAACTTCCTGATGGGCCACCCCCAGGTGGTAAGGGTAAGCAGCAACACATCTGCCATGCTGATCCTCAACACGGGGGGCCCTCAGGGGTGTGTGCTTAGTCCCCTCCTGTACTCCCTGTTCACCCGTGACTGTGTGACCAAGCACAACTCCAACACCACCATTAAGTTTGCCGACGACACAACAGTGGTAGGTCTGATCACCGACAATGTTGAGACCGCCTATAGGGAGGAGGTCAGAGACCTGGCAACAACCTCTCCCTCAACGTGACCAAGACAAAGGAGATGATCGTGGACTACAGGAAAAGGAGGGCCAAGCACGCCCCCATTCTCATCGACAGGGCTGTAGTGGAGCAGGTTGAGAGCTTCAAGTTCCTTGGTGTCCACATCACCAAGAAACTATCATGGTCCAAACACACCAAGACAGTCGTGATGAGGGCACGACAACACCTATTCCCCTCAGGAGACTGAAAAGATTTGGCATGGGTCCTCAGATCCTCAAAGTTCTACAGCTGCACCATCGAGAGCATCCTGACTGGTTGTATCACCGCCTGGTATGGCAACTGCTTGGCCTCCGACCACAAGGCACTACAGAGGGTAGTGCGTACGGCCCAGCACAGCACTGGGGCCAAGCTTCCTGCCATCCAGGACCTCTATACCAGGCGGTGTCAGAGGAAGGCCCTAAAAATTGTCAGACTAAACTACCCTAGCCGTCATAGACTGTTCTCTCTGCTACAGCACGGCAAGCGCTACCAGAGCGCCAAGTCTAGGTCCAAGAGGCGTCTTAACAGCTTTTCCCCCAAGCCGTAAGACTCTTGAACATCTAATCAAATTGCTACTCAGACTATTTGCATTGACTCTGTTTTGATCTATGCATAGTCACTTTACCCCTACCTACATGTACATATTACCTCGACTAACCTGTACCCCCGCACGTTGACTCTGTACCGGTACCCCCTGTATATAGCCTCGTTATTGTTATTTTGTTTTTGTGTATTTCAGTTTATTTAGTAAATATATTTTTTGACTGCATTGTTGGTTAAGGGCTTGTTAGTAAGCATTTCACGTACTACACCTGTTGTATTCGGCTTATGTGACAAATAGAATTTGATTTGAATCTCCATGTCTTGATCTACCTCTTTTCCCATGCCTTTGTCCCCCTCAGTATGCCTGCTATGCCATTGGTAAGGACGTGCAGGCCATGAAGGCCGTGGTGGGAGAGGAGGCCCTCACCTCCGATGATCTGCTGTACCTGGAGTTCCTGCAGAAGTTTGAGAAGAACTTCATCGCTCAGGGTGAGACAGATGAGACTCAATTTATGACCGTAGCACCAACAACCAGAGAGCATGCCTAGTAAAAATCTAGTGTGTATGGCATGATTAAATCAAAAGATGAAAACGGTGGCATGGCATTCTCCCGGGGTCCAGTATTTGGTAACAGAATGAATGGGTGTTTTGGCAGGCTTTTCACACCGTTAAGTGAGAGACATTATGCTTGGCCAGGTCATTGACACTCCTGCTCAGCGATCTTGTCTGGAGATTTTATTTACATGTTGCATTTAATATGAGATATTATACATTTGCCACCATGGCTTCTCCTGTATCTTATGTTTGTCTTACCTTTATTCCACAAATTCCTTTAAATCATTGACTGGTCATGTGTTGCCTGAGGTTTTTGACCTTATTACCCCAAAATCTGCCTGAATAGCGGTATCATTCAAGTGTGATATTAAAATGGGAGATTGATTTTGCCCAATGACTGAGAAATATTGTAGTATTATTGGATTAATAATATTTTCTTTGCATGTTGAATCACATTTCAGCTATTTAAGGTTTGTTAGATGTTTCTTAATAAACCATTTTGTTTTGCATGTCAGTAATTGCCGATATTATCATAAAATGTTGCATCGCTGAGTTTTGAAGTATATTTGACTGAGATCTGCCAGCTCTTGGCTCTAGCAAAGGACCTATGAATGCTGCATGCTGTTCATTCTTCTTTCCTTCAGGTCTTAGTTAGTAAAAGTTAATTTTCAATGCCTTCAGGCATTATCATTTTTATCAGCAGAGGGAAATAAAAACCGATGGCAAACTTCATGTCAGATACATTTTTTCCCCTCAACACCTTGGTGACATTCAGCGATAATGTGTGCATGTCGTCAAAGCATTATGCCAAACCTATTCTCACACTTGTCCTTGGATTGATGAGATTGCTAAAGGAAGGATTTGTGAGCAAATCTATCCAGCTGAGTGTGTAGTGAGCCTGAATTCCTTTTTTAACATGAGTCCAAGCCTAATGCGATCCATTAAAATGAGAATCTCATTAGTATCGAGTCTACTGACGTGAATTGAAACCTCAAATCGAAAACCTCGCTCCGTAGAAGTAATATGAAATGCAAGTATCATGTCAGACTTTTGCGTCTTCTCTCTCAGCTGAAACAGACAAATGGGACCGTCTTTTGGGCGAAAAACAAGTGCCTGCCGTTCAGTCTTGTCCTTCAGATAATGAGATTACAACGCAGGGATTGCACTATTGTAGGCGATGTTTCACAGGGACCTAATGCTTGAAATCTTGTTGTGACATGATATGATTATTGACTTAATATCTAGCCTATAAATGATCTCTTTCCGACAGAGTAAGCTGTGATGTATTGGGGGGGGGGGGGGGCATTTCAGACATGTTAGCTCCATGACCTGACATTGAACATGGCGCCCACAAGTGTTCTGAAATATCACTGGGGAATATTGTTGTATTCATACTCTTAATAAAACCTCTGAATAAAATATTAAATTGGCAATTAGTCATCACATGGAATATTGTCAAATGTCATAGCATTCAATATCTAAAACAATGTAACTTCACCCCTCAGGCCCTTATGACAACAGGACTGTGTATGAGACCCTGGACATTGGCTGGCAGCTGCTCCGAATCTTTCCCAAAGAAATGCTGAAGCGGATTCCCCAGAGCACCCTGGCTGAGTTCTACCCCAGGGAGTCTGCAGCTCGTCACTGAGCGCCCCTCAACTCCGAGATCAGAGCAATAATCTCAGCTCCCTCTGTAATGTATTGTACTGTATCTGTGTCCAGAATCCCGTATGGATTGTGTCTGATTTATCTCATTTTATTTAGAGATTTAAGCTTACCCTTAAATCAAAGAATGATCCTGTTATTTATTGGGGTATGTTACTGTTGGATTTTGTTCCTTGAATGTTGTCCCCACCTAAAGTAAATGAAACTTTCCAAAAAGGTGAAACATCCTATACATTTAGATCTCAAAGGAAGCTGTGTGTTCTCTTTCACATTTCAATGGTTTAAATTTGTCCAGTATGTTTGTTACGGTCACCCTGAAGATAGCACTTCAATCACTTATTTCAGATGGTGTGGCAATTACTGTCAAATTGTAGGACTTCATCAGGTCCTACAATTTGAAAGTGACATGACATAGTTTAATTAATTACGCTGAACCTCATTGGTACTTAAATGTTTATTTGTGTAGGCTTCAGGTAAGGTTTTCGATATTGGACAAATTTTTGGGCTACTTGAAATTGATTTATATTGTAGATGTCGAACTTTGTAGACTGTAATTGCTTATTTATTGGCCTCTAATTACTATTGAAAGAATTGTTTACATGGTTTGTTATTGCTAAATGTATGCGCTGTAAAAAGAATACTAAACATTCCCCTGTTTCGTTGTTAATTCTCTTGTTCGTTTGCCGAAATCATCTCTGTTATGGTTCTTCTGTTTTCCTGTCCATAAATAAATTGTATTAGAACTATGAAGGATATGACATGTTTGTAATCCCACCTGACATTGCATACAAAATCAATGTTATTTAAAGGGGTAATCTGCAGTTCAAACAGCCGCTACGCTGCCACTGATTTGGTAAATAGCTTAGGCATTGGGCTTTAGAAATGTGACCGCTGTCAAATTCATAGATGGGGCTATGGTTGCAAGGGCGGGCTGTCCATCCATGATAATACAATTATAGTCTAACCCATGTTTTGAGGCTATACGGTGTTTGTTTAAAAATAGGATGGGTTAAGACCAATTAACGAAGCTCATGAGGCATTTATAAGTTATACCTTTCAAGAATCAATGGTTATATATGAATTTAAGAATCCCAAAATGGATATAGCGACAGCAGATTGACCCTTTTATTAAGGTTGATGGGTCTCGCACACTTGTAGTAGGGCTTAGCAAAAAAAGCCCAATCGAAATCCAAACTCGAATAAAACATTTTTATATTAAGTGTCTGAGTCATAGACCGTAATATAGGCCCAAGTTAACAAAAACATGCATTGTATCCTAGATAAGACCTGAGGTTGTAAAATATGGCCAAAGGTGAGTCTTGTACATAGGCAGAAAGGAAGAGGCCTAGCGAGAGGGTCCACTCCCATTAAAATCTGTCCACATGGAAATACAGCTATAAGCAGAACACCTGCCTTACTGTGTTTGGGACAATGACTCCCATTGCGGAGACGAGACCATCTTGCCGTTATATACAGTATCTCTGGCACAGGTGTGTCAAGGTATCAATTTCCTGTTGCACGTGCCAGTAATGTGTAACCTACTCACTGTACTGTAATTTTAGAATTTCTCGCAATGGTGACCCCAGAGGAACTAAATCAAATAAAACTTTACTGAACAAAAATATAAACGCAATATGTAAAGTGTTAGTCTGTTTCATAGAACTGAAATAAAAGATCCCCCAAATCTTTGCGCAAAAAAAGCTTATCTCAAATTTTGCGCACAAATTTGTTAATCATTGATAATCATTCCATCTGACAGGTGTGGCATATCAAGTAGCTGATTAAACAGCATGATCATTACACAAGTGCCCCTTGTGCTGGGGACAATAATAGGCCACTCTAAAATGTCCCGTTTTGTCCCACAACACAATGCCACAGATGTCTCAAGTTTTGAGGGAGTGTGCAATTGGCATGCTGACTACATGTCCACCAGATCTGTTGCCAGAGAATTTAATGTTAATTTCTTTACCAAAAACCACATCCTACCGGCCTCACAACAGCAGACAACCTGTAACCACGCCAGCCCAGGACCTCCAGCTTCTTCACCTGCTGGATCGTCTGAGACCAGCCACCCGGACAGCTGATGAAACTGGGTTTGCACAACCGAAGAATTTCTCCACAAACTGTCAGAAATCATCTCAGGGATTCTCACCTGCCTGCTTGTGATCTTCACCAGGGTCTTGACCTGACTACAGTTCGATGTCGTAAACGACTTCAGTGGGCAAATGTTCACCTTCGATGGATACTGGCACGCTGGTGAAGTGTGCTCTTCACAGATTAATCCCTATTTCAACTGTATGGCGTCCAGTGGGTGAGCGGTTTGCTGATGTCAACATTGTGAACAGAGTGCTTTGTGGTGGTGCAGTTATGGTATGTGTAGGCATAATCTACGGACAACGAACACAATTGCATTTTATTGATGGCAATTTCAATGCACAGAGAAACCGTGATGAGATCCTGAGGCATTGTCGTGCCGTTCATCCACCGCCATCACCTCATGTTTCAGCATGATAATGCATGGCCCTATTTCGTAAGGATCTGTACACAATTCCTGGAAGCTAAAAATGTCCCAGTTTTTCCATGGCCTGCATACTCACCAGACCCATTGAGCATGTTTGGGATGCTCTGGATTGACGTGTACAACAGCGTGTTTTCCAGTTCCCACCAATATCCGGCAACTTCGCACAGCCACCGAAGAGGAGTGGGACAACATTCCTGTCACGTTCCTGACCTGTTTTCCTTTGTTTTGTATTCATTTTAGTTGGTCAGGGCGTGAGTTGGGTGGGTTTGTCTATGTTTGTATTTCTATGTGGGGTTTTGTGTTCGGCCTGGTATGATTCTCAATTAGAGACAGGTGTGTATTGTTTGTCTCTAATTGAGAGTCATACAAAGGCAGCCAGGGTTTCACTGGTGTTTTGTGGGTGTTTGTTCCTGTGTCCTCACAGGACAGTTGAAGGTTAGTCACGTTTGTTGTTTTGTAGTTTGTAGTGTCTTGTTTGCTGTTTTTCATTAAAAGATGGCTTATTTCCCTCAATCCGCATCTTGGTCCTATCCATGCTCCTCCTCGTCTAAGGGGGAGAACAACAATGACTGCCTTTACAGAAACACCCACCACAACAGGACCAAGCGGATTGAGGAGAGAGAACAAGAACTAAAGCAATGGAGAGAAGAGGAATGGAGTTGGGAGCAAATTTTCAATGGAGAAGGACCCTGGGCTAAGGTGGGAGAGAATCGCCGCTCTCGGGAGGAGAAGAAGGCAGCACGTATGAGAGGCTGGAAGCCCGAGAGGCTCACCCAAGAATTTCTTGGGGGGGGGCTAAAGGGGAGTGTGGCGAAGCCGGGTTGGATACCTGAGCCAACTCCCCGGGCTTGCCGTGGAGTAAGAGGGCGTCGTACTGGTCAGACACCGTGTTATGCGGTGAAGCGCACGGTGTCCCCAGTACGCGTGCTTAGCCCAGTGCGGGCTATTCCACCTTGCCGCACTGGGAGGGCTAGGTTGGGCATCGAGCCGGATGCCATGAAGCCGGCCCAACGTATCTGGCCTCCAGTACGTCTCCTCGGGCCGGCGTACATGGCACCAGCCTTACAGGTGGTGTCCCCGGTTCGCCTGCATAGCCCAGTGCGGGCTATTCCACCTCGCCGCACTGGCAGGGCTACGGGGTCCATTCAACCTGGTAAGGTTGGGGAGGCTCGGTGCTCAAGAGCACGTGTCCTCCTTCACGGTCCGGTATATCCGGCGCCACCTTCCCACCCCAGCTCAGTACCACCAGTGCCTACACCACGCACCAGGCTTCCAGTGCATCTCCAGAGCCCTGTTCCTCTTCCACGTACTCTCCCTATGGTGCGTGTCTCCAGCCCGGTGCCTCCAGTTCCGGCACCACGCACCAAGCCTCCTGTGCGTCTCCAGAGCCCTGGACGCACTGTTCCTTCTCCCCGCACTCGCCCTGAGGTGCGTGCCCTCAGCCCGGTACCTCCAGTTCCGGTACCACGCACCAGGCCTAGAGTGCGCCACGAGAGTCCAGTGTGCCCTGTTCCTGTTCCCCGCACTCGCCCTGAGGTGCGTGCCCTCAGCCCGGTACCTCCAGTTCCGGTACCACGCACCAGGCCTATAGTGCGTCTCAGCCGGCCAGAGTCTGCCGTCTGCCCAGCGGTGCCTGAACGGCCCGTCTGCCCAGCTCCGTCTGAGCCATCTGTCTGCCCAGCGCCGTCTGAGCCATCTGTCTGCCCAGCGCCGTCTGAGCCATCTGTCTGCCCAGCGCCGTCTGAGCCATCTGTCTGCCCAGCGCCGTCTGAGCCATCTGTCTGCCCAGCGCCGTCTGAGCCATCTGTCTGCCCAGCGCCGTCTGAGCCATCTGTCTGCCCAGCGCCGTCTGAGCCATCTGTCTGCCCAGCGCCGTCTGAGCCATCTGTCTGCCCAGCGCCGTCTGAGCCATCTGTCTGCCCAGCGCCATCTGAGTCATCCGTCTGCCACGAGCCATTAGAGCCGCCCGTCTGTCCCGAGCCAGTAGAGCCGTCCGTCAGTCAGGAGCCGCTAGAGCCGTCCGTCAGTCAGGAGCCGCCAGAGACGCCCGCCAGTCAGGAGCTGCCAGAGACGCCCGCCAGTCAGGAGCTGCCAGAGACGCCCGCCAGTCAGGAGCTGCCAGAGACGCCCGCCAGTCAGGAGCTGCCAGAGACGCCCGCCAGTCAGGAGCTGCCAGAGACGCCCGCCAGTCAGGAGCTGCCAGAGACGCCCGCCAGTCAGGAGCTGCCAGAGACGCCCGCCAGTCAGGAGCTGCCAGAGACGTCCGACAGTCCGGAGCTGCCCTACAGTCCGGAGCTGCCCTACAGTCCGGAGCTGCCCTACAGTCCGGAGCTGCCGTACAGTCCGGAGCTGCCGTACAGTCCGGAGCTGCCCTACAGTCCGGAGCTGCCCTACAGTCCGGAGCTGCCACTCAGCCCGGACCTGCCGGAGTCCCTCAGCCAGGACCTGCCGGAGTCCCTCAGCCAGGACCTGCCGGAGTCCCTCAGCCAGGACCTGCCGCCCCTTATCCCGGTGCTGGTCCTTATCCCGGTGCTGCCCCTTATCCCGGTGCTGCCCCCTGTCCCGGTGCTGCCCCTTGTCCCGGTGCTGCCCCTTGTCCCGGTGCTGCCCCTTGTCCCGGTGCTGCCCCTTGTCCCGGTGCTGCCCCTTGTCCCGGTGCTGCCCCTTGTCCCGGTGCTGCCCCTTGTCCCGGTGCTGCCCCTTGTCCCGGTGCTGCCCCTTGTCCCGGTGCTGCCCCTTGTCCCGGTGCTGCCCCTTGTCCCGGTGCTGCCCCTTGTCCCGGTGTTGCCCCTTGTCCCGGTGCTGCCCCTTGTCCCGGTGCTGCCCCTTGTCCCGGTGCTGCCCCTTATCCCGGTGCTGCCCCTTATCCCGGTGCTGCCCCTTATCCCGGTGCTGCCCCTTCATTTAGGTGGGGTTAGTGGGAGGGTGGTCATTGGGAGGGGGATAAAGAAGCGGGGATTGATTATGGTGGGGTGGGGACCTCGTCCACCGCCAGAGCCGCCACCGTGGACAGACGCCCACCCAGACCCTCCCCTAGACTTTGTGCTGGTGCGCCCGGAGTTCGCACCTTAAGGGGGGGGTTCTGTCACGTTCCTGACCTGTTTTCCTTTGTTTTGTATTCATTTTAGTTGGTCAGGGCGTGAGTTGGGTGGGTTTGTCTATGTTTGTATTTCTATGTGGGGTTTTGTGTTCGGCCTGGTATGATTCTCAATTAGAGACAGGTGTGTATTGTTTGTCTCTAATTGAGAGTCATACAAAGGCAGCCAGGGTTTCACTGGTGTTTTGTGGGTGTTTGTTCCTGTGTCCTCACAGGACAGTTGAAGGTTAGTCACGTTTGTTGTTTTGTAGTTTGTAGTGTCTTGTTTGCTGTTTTTCATTAAAAGATGGCTTATTTCCCTCAATCCGCATCTTGGTCCTATCCATGCTCCTCCTCGTCTAAGGGGGAGAACAACAATGACTGCCTTTACAATTCCACATCTTTCAGAACTAACCTGCCCCGGGGTAGGCTAACTCCACTTACCCTGAATGAAATTACTGAGCCGTGAGGACCAATGAAATCAGATTCCCTCCATCTTGCAAAGATTGCGTCATCATCCCCTTAATTTGAGGAAGGCGACTGGTTAAATATTGTATTAATTATATTGTATATATACACATACATACATACTAGCTACTACTTTGAAATATTTTTACCCTAACTGAACGTATGATGTCAATGTAGTCTGCCTGAGGTGTCCTCTGAATCACCTATTTGGAACACCGTGAATGCACATTATTCACTCCATTATTCACCCACTCAACCCCAAATTCCAGCTCCTTCTCTCTGGCTGCAGCTACAAACTACCTAAGGTTAAAAAAAAATAGGGCCAAGTATTATTTTATTCCGAATGCAATTCTGCACTTTAGCGCTTGTACTTTAACTATGAAATTGCACTTACACAGCCTACTGCTTGTTTTATTATGATTTTTTAAATATGTTTTATGACTGCTGCAAAATGAATTGCCTCTGAGGACCTTAAAGTTTTCTGAATCTGAATTAAGTGTGACATCCCAGCAAAAATTAATCACTGCATTCAGAGATAGAATGCGTTTGGGGGTAGGGTGCTAGCCAGCATGATGTTTTAGAGCAGCAGTGTTGAGTAAGCACATGTGACCTGAATGTTGTACCCTAAAGGAAATAGTACTTGACCTGGTTTGTAGATTGAAATATGACTTCACAGTGCCTCACAGTAGAGTACCTACTAAGCAACCCATGCTGATTATGTTACATGTAAGTCAGAGTTATCCTCAACTGCAATTAGTACTAAAGGTACAGTAGTAGACTTTTATCATACCACTGTGTAGAAATATCACACTGGGCGCTCGTGCTAGTGAGTGAGAGAAAGGTGCTTTATTGTGGCGGGGTTTAGAATTGTGGCAGACATGGCTTGGGAGACCAAGGGGCAAATTCAACCAGTGTCATTTCCCTACAATTCTCCAGATTGTGGTTAATTTAGCGTGGCAGACAAAACAAGCAAACATGAACTGCCCTGGACATATGATACTTGTCAGGACTCACTGAACTTACTCGATTATCCACTGCCAGGCTGGTCACATATCTCTTACTTTTAAGAGGGAAAATAGAACATTCATTGTATTATCAAATTAAACTACTGTTGTGATGAAATCTCAATCTCAAGCAGTACACGCTTAGAAAAAAATACTTCCACAAGGGTTATTCGGCTGTTCCCATAGGAGAACCCTTTTTGCTTCCAGGTAGAACCCTTTTTGCTTCCAGTTAGAACCATTTTGGATTCCATGTAGAACCCTCTATAGAAAGGGTTCTACCTGGAACCAAAAGGGTTCTTTCTACCTGCAGCCAAAAAGGGTTATTCAAATGGTTCTCCTATGGGGACATCTGACGAACCCTTTAAGTTTCTAGAAAGCACATTTTTTTCTAAGAACGTATGCATTGTGCCTTAGGACCATCAATGTAGTCTGACTTTGGATGTTTTTGCTTTTCTCATTTCACTTTAAAGCTATATGGCAGTGGTTTATATAGCACTTGTTAAGGTTCACATATTGGGAAGCTTTATTACATTGCCCATCATCCTCATGACCTCAGCTTCTCTCCCTCTGAATATCTAACTCAGATTGAGTTTAAGTGGAGTCTGATCTTGCATTGACTGGCTCAGTGAAAGTAGGCCACTAATGAAAATGAAAAAGAGACATTGTCAAAGTGTTTTGTTCTCTTCTGTGCTTTTGGTCATATCAGTGTCAACGTTTACCTTTGGTAAAAAGCACACCCTAGCACAGATTTATTTACTCTTGCTGCCCCTTCTGTCAATGCAAAATGTATTCATCTTTTGTTTAATAGAGAAACATACAGTAATTGGATTTTCTTTTGTGAATGCTAGTGTTCAGAATGCAAAATGACACCTAAAGCATCTCTGCCACTTCTCCTCTTTTACTTTTTCACATACACATACAAATGTGCTTGAAATACAATGTATTTATGTGTTATTTTGCAGGGACAGTTTTTCTTAAAACCAAAAAATGCATCACTCGAGCCAGTGATTTTGATCTCTGGAATTTTAGAAAAATATCAAAGATATTTGAAACAGTTCTTTGTAATCGTTGCAGTCGAGGGATTTTTATCTGAATAAATGTGGCCTTTGCTCATACATCCAGTGTTTCTCCAGTCAAAAAACACACATTGTGTTTGACTTCCACTTTAAGAGGCTTCCTTGCTATGCCAAGCAGCTGCATATTAGGACCTATTACGTGATTTCATAGCTCTTAGAAAATTGCTCCTATTCACGACGAAACACCGGGGCTACAGAGGGAGAGAAAAAAAGCCCCCCAACACACAATCATGTCTTTTCAATTGACGATGGCAAGGTTGATGACAACATGACCATTGTGCTATAATGATAACACCACAAAGGCATCTGCCCCCTCATCAAGGCTTCCGTACGGCTGCAGATACAATTTAATTCACTTCTCTGTCTGCGCTGATACCGTAATGTAGCACGTCGGCACAGGGGTAATCACTGTCTTCCCCGATAGGAGGGAAAAGAGGGGAGAAAAAAAGATGGACTGATGATGGTGAGGCCAAAACTTACAATTAAGACGGCCAAATCTGACGTGTCAGAACCCCTGTCACCCCGCACTTGTACACTTCCAGGCCTGTTTATTTACCATGTCGACCAGCAATTATAATTAACGTGTAATTTAGTTCAAGACGTCCTTTTCTGGTGTTGAGTGAGTTGGGCATTATGGAATCTGTGAAAGAGAAGAGCAAGAGAGAGGCTGGGATGAAACTGGCAGCTAAGTGCTGTTGAATGAATGACGTGGAGAGGGTGCAGGGGGAACTTTGATATCGCAGGCACAGACGTTCATCAAGTTTTAATTAGGTGTCATTGGGAAGGGAACGGCCTGTGTTAACGGCATTAATTCCTATTTTTCCCCTTCGACCACAATGTTTAATTAGTTAAGTGGCAGTAAGACTCTTTCACTGGGGTTTGTGATTACGCCTGCACATTATGTCAATGTTTATAGTATTAAGTGTGTCTCTGAATGTTTCTGCTTTTATAACAACTCTAACTGGCTAAAGTGAGATTTTATACTTCAATGTTTAAAAAGTCTAACATCAGGGGCTAAAAAATAACTTTAATAATTCATCATAGCTTCAATCTCATGTCCTTTGTTTCCATCAACAATTTATAACCACTCTGGTGATAAGATCTATTATGTTTCTATTATAATTTGCCTTTCTGACCTTGATCACACAATGACATTAATTACATTGTAATAAACCCATTGTTGCAGGGTGATTATTTTCTTTGACCTTTGTATAGTGGTCTCAAGTAGCCTCAAATGTGTTTCAGTGGTTCCACTGATGTTGTGGTTTTCCCAGAAAGCAGAATAGTTAACACCTCAGTCGCAGTGGTAATATTAGTTCACCTTTTAAATTGAAAAGAGAACAAATGTGGTTCATGGCAAAGCTTTGACATAACAGAAAACGCAAACATACATACTTATATTGTCAAGATGTCAAGTAGATTTCTTAGTAAAGTTTCAGATTTCACAGTCTACAGAAATGCTCATGTTTCTGCTTGTTTTGTAAAGAGCTCATAAGAAGTGCACAAAGCGTCAAAGTCCTAGTCGTCTCATCCTTCAGCGTTACCTCTGTCCTTGAGATGTAAAGCTAATTGTGAAAGCAACTGAACATGACCAACCAAAGACAGGTATAAAAAAATGAATCTGTATGATATTCAAGATTGAAACATAAAGAGATGAGTTCCAATAAGGTGAACCTTAGGATCAGACACCATGGCAACATTTGTGTTGTCTACAGTATGCCAACAAAGCTATTGTAGGCCTACCTCTGTAGTGTAACTCTGCTATTGATCAAAATAAAAAATAGATGTAGTACTTGGGCTCCAATTCAATCAAATTGTTCTCGTCACATGCTTCCTAAACAACAGGTATGTTCATGAACAGTAAAATGCTTACTTACGGGCACTTCCCAACAATGCAAAGAGATAGAAAATAGAGAAATAATAGATAAGTAAAACTCGTAATAATAAATACATAATGAGTAATGAGAACTTGGCTATATACAGTACCAGTCAAAAGTTTGGACACACCTTCAAGGGTTTTCTTTATTTTGACTATTTTCTACATTGTAGAATAATAGTGAAGACATCAAAATGAGGAAATAACACATATGGAATCATGTAGTAACCAAAAAAGTGTTAAACAAATACAAGTATAATTTATATTTGAGATTCTTCAAAGTAGCCACCCTTTGCCTTGATGACAGCTTTGCACGCTCTTGGCATTCTCTCAACCAGCTTCATGAGGTGAACTGGAATAGATGTCAATTAACAGGTGTGCCTTGTTAAAAATACATTTGTGGAATTTCTTTCCTTCTTAATGCGTTTGAGCCAATCAGTTGTGTTGTGACAAGGTAGGGGTGGTATACTGACGATAGCACTATTTGGTAAAAGACCAACTCCATATTATGGCAAGAACATCTCAAATAAGCAAACAGAAATGACAGTCCATCATTACTTTAAGACATGAAGGTCAGTCAATCCGGGCGGCAGGTAGCCTAGTGGTTAGAGCGTTGGACTAGTAACCGAAAGGTTGCAAGATCGAATCCCCGAGCCGACAAGGTAAAAATCTGTTGTTCTGCCCCTGAACAAGGCAGTTAACCCACTGTTTCTAGGCCGTCATTGAAAATAAGAATGTGTTCTTAACTGACTTGCCTAGTTAAATAAAGGTAAAATAAAACAATTAACAAATCTGGAACATTTCAAGACCTTTGAAAGATTCTTCAAGTGCGCTAACAAAAACCATCAAGCCAAAAACCATCAAGCTATAATGAAACTGGCTCTCATGAGGAGGAAAGGAAGATCCAGAGTTACTTCTGCTGCAGAGGATAAGTTCATTTGAGTTAACTGCACCTCAGATTGCAGCCCAAATAAATGGTTCACAGAGTTCAAGTAACAGACACATCTCAACATCAACTGTTCAGAGGAGACTGCATGAATCAGGCCTTCATATTGGAATTGCTGCAAAGAAACCACTACTAAAGGACACCAATAAGAAGAAGAGACTTGTTTGGCCAAGAAACATGATCAATGGACATTAAACCGATGGAAATCATATTTGAGATTTTTGATCCATCCGCCGTGTCTTTGTGAGACGCAAAGCAGGTGAACGGATGATCTCTGCATTTGTGGTTCCCACCGTGAAGCTTGGAGGAGGAGGTGTGATGGTGTGAGGGTGCTTTGCTGGTGACACTGCCAGTGATTTATTTAGAATTCAAGGCACACTTAACCAGTATGGCTACCACAGCATTCTGCAGCGATACGCGATCCCATCTGGTTTGCACTTAGTCCCACTGTCATTTGTTTTTCAACAGGACAATGACCCAAAACACACCTGCAGGCTGTGTAACAGCTATTTGACCAAGGAGAGTGATGGAGTGCTGCATCAGATGACTTGGCCTCCACAATCCCCCGACCTCAACCCAATTGAGATGGTTTGGGATGAGTTGGTCCGCAGAGTGAAGGAAAAGCAGTCACCAAGGGCTCAGCATATGTGGGAACTCCTTCAAGACTGTTGGAAAATAATTCCTCACGAAGGTGGTTGAGAAATGCCAAGTGTGCAAAGCTGTCATCAAGGCAAACGGTGGCTACTTTGAAGAATATCAAATATATTTTAATTTGTTTAACATTTTTTGGGTTATTACATGATTCCATATGTGTTACTTCATAGTTTTGATGTCTTCACTATTATTCTACAATGTAGAAAATAGTAAAAAAAAAAAAAAGAAAAACCCTTGAATGAATAGGTGTGTCCAGACTTTTGACTGGTATTGTACATGCGATACCATTTCTGAGGTGATGTATGGGGGTACGGGGTAACTGATGTAGATATATACATATAACTTGGAATAAAGTGACAGATAATAAACAGTAGCAGCAGCGTATGTGGTGAGTCAAAAAAGTTTGTGCAAAAAGTCTGAAAGAGGATAGTCTGGGTAACTATTTAGCAGTCTCATGGCTTGGGGTTAGAATCTGTTCACTTGGCATTGCGTATGGTGATCTTAGGCTTGAGTGCTGCTGTTCGGCCATAGAAACCCATTTCATGAAGCTCCATACGAACAGTTATTGTGCTGACATTGCTTACAGAGGCAATTTGGAACTCGGTAGTATGTGTTGCAACCGAGGACAGACTATTTTTACGCGCTGCGCGCTTCAGCACTCAGGTGTTGTGTGAGCTTGTGTGGCCTATCACGTCGCAGCTGAGCCGTTGTTGCTCCTATGCATTTCCACATCACAATAACAGCACTTACAGTTGACCGGGTCAGCTCTAGCAGGGCAAAAATTTGACAAACTGACTTGTTGGATAGATGGCATCCTATGACGGTGGAACATTGAAAGTGTGCTCTATTTTATACAACTGTCAGCAACGGGTGTGGCTGAAATAGCCAAATCCACTCATTTGAAGGGGTGTCCACATACCTTTGTATATATAGTGTACTGTACGTATAGTCACTGTGGGGATGACGTCATTGATGCACTTATTAATGAAGCCGGGGACTGATGTGGGAAACTCAATGCCATCGGAGGAATCCCAGAACATATTCCAGTCTGTGCTATGGAAACAGTCCCATAGCTTAGCATCTGTTTCATCGGACCACTTCCGTATTGAGCACATCACTGCTACTTTTTGTTTGAGTTTTTGCTTGTAAGCAGGAATCAGGAGGATAGAGTTATGGTCAGATTTGCCAAATGGAGGGCGAGGGAGAGCTTTGTATGTGTTTCTGTGTGTTGAGTAAAAAATAATCTGGAGTTTTTTCGCCTCTAGTTGCATGCTGGTAGAAATGAGGTACAACGGATTTCCGTTTCCCTGTATTATAATCACCGGCCACTAGGAGCATCGTCTCTGGATGAACATTTTCTTGTTTGCATATGGCCCTATACAGCTCGTTGAGTGCGGTCTTAGTGCCAACATCGGTTTGTGGGGGTAAACAGCTATGAAAAATATAGATGAAAACTCTCTTGAGTTTAGGATAGTCTCGAACGGCGCTCGTACTGTTTGTTCTGCAGTGATTGTACGTCCGCCAATAGACTGGAGGGTTGCGGCGGTTTATGTTCTAGTGGACATTCTGTAGTTTCATCAGGGTTCCTGCACGTCGGCTTAGTTTAAGCCGTCTTTTCCTTTTCCCGGTCTTGGGCATTACGGCCTGGTCCGGGGTGAGCGTGTGCTATGATTCCGACTCGTTGAAGTAGAAATCCTCATTCAAATCGAGGTTAGTGATTGCTGTTCTGATGTCCATTAGATATTTTCGGCCATAGGAAACGATGGTGGAAACATTATGTACTAAAACATTTAAGATCAGCTAAATAAACACACAAAATAGCAGAATTGGTCAGGAACCCGTGAAACGGGTGCTAGCCATTGCAGCGCCATTCTCTGTGTCAATTAATCGCAGATAAAGGAAAACTGCGATGTGCAATGTTTATGCTGGTTTGGAGATGATTAACAGTGTTGTTTCTGTCGCTCTCCTACAGTGTCCCACATGGTCATGGAAGAGGTGAACAGCATTCAAGAGAACCTGGACATAGAGAGGACATGCAGACATAGTGTGGAAACCCTGGCCTCCAAGGTAGATCAGCCTAATGAGCAATGCCCTTTGTTTTCTTTCAATTCTAACTTTTGTATGCTCTCAATTCTTCTAATTTACTAACACTTTCTGTGGTAAAATTGGTCCTTTAATCCAGTGCACAGATATTGTTGTGAAAAGCTTGCCAAATTTCTAGGTCTAATCATTACCCACACAATATTTTGGACAGAAGCCCTCTGTGTCCACCTGGCAGTTCTGTACAATACCTCCTCCTTCTCCTCCTCCTCCTTCTCCTCCTCCTAACAGTCCTGTCCAATTTTAGCTTTACCAAAGAAATATCAATCTATATAAGTTGCAAACATTTAACCTTGTAGCAGCATGTTATACAATGTGTGAGTTCTTTGTAGATTTACACGTGTGTCTGTGTCTGTGTGTGTGTGTGTGTGTGTGTGTGTGTGTGTGTGTGTGTGTGTGTGTGTGTGTGTGTGTGTGTGTGTGTGTGTGTGTGTGTGTGTGCGCGCGTGTGTGTGTGTGCCCGTGTGTGTGTGTGCGCGTGTGTGTGTGCCCGTGTCTGTACTTGCGCATGTGTGTATGAGCGCTCGTGTGTTTTTGTGGGATTAATTAATTGGCTTACCATTTGAATCTGGCTGTTGTGGTCTTAAAGGTTTGGATAGCCACATAGGAAGACAGAAAGAGGGAGAGAAGGATAAGAGAAGGTCTAGCAGATGAATCAAAGCCCTTCTTCAATTTAAAAAAAAAAGGGGGAGAAAAAAAGATGTTGCTTACAACAACCATGGAGAGAACAACATTATAGAAACGCTCCAATGTGGGTCAGACCAGCCTTGTAAAGGGGTCTTTGTTCTCTTCTCTCTCTGCTGAAAACAATGCAAGAGAAAAATGAAGACATCTCTTTTCTTACTGCGATAAATGGGCTTTACTGGAACATCATAAAATGAATCATCCAGAATGCACTAAAATATCAGAGAACCTTGAATGCTGTGTCACTGTATATTCCTCTATTGTTCGCGCAGGCCGACATACGAGTCTAAAGAACGGACGAAACCCAGAGTAAAGACTGTAGAACGCATGATTACAAATGCGTCGTTGTCAGTTACAACCACCTGGAAATATTGTAATGTTGTCCCGTGAAATGTATTTTCATGTCAAATGATGAGCTTCCCTTATATTTAGGCACTACCTTTGTGAAGGAACTAGAGCAGTGCTTCTCAAACCTCTCCTCGGGTATCCCCAGATGTTTCACCCCAGATGTTTCACCACTTTGTTGTAGCCTTGAACGAGCGCACCTGATTCACTAATCAAGAGCTTGATGATTAAAGCAGGCATAGATCTCCGTAGCCTACCTTCTATGGGTTTGTCATAGTGCTCTGCACACCACTTTAGTCTGACAAACAGTTTTTCCCAATACAAGGAGTATGTGTGAGGTGGTAGACATCTTAATGGGATACTATGAGATCCAACTAATTCATTATTTTTGCAATATGGAAGGTGTTAGGATATAGTGTGAAAATAAATAATAGAAAATGAATTAAATGTGTTTGAATCCCAAAAAAAGTGGCATTTTGAAGATGACAGCATTGTTAGCTCCTTTACATTTAAATTGAACACAAAATATTTTGGTAGGTCTCATGTAAAAAGACAGCCAAACTGACTTCTGTGAGTCATTTGTTTAATTTTCTTGAGCCCAACGCTGGTAATTCTGACAGACAACAGCACCCGAGAAAAAAAAAGTCATATCAAAATCTTAAACTCGCCAACATTTTAAAATACAAATCAATAATAGCGGGTACTTGCTATTTACCACCAGTCAAATCACAACAGCGTTTTGTGTTGATGTTTGATCAAAGAAGATGAGGGGGTCGTGATTTTGAAATGGTGACCTCTGAAGCGCCTCGGATAGCCTGCCTGCAAGCCAGCCTGATTTCTCTGAGTATGTAATTTCATAAATTCGTTCTCATCAATAGTAGATTATTATCAAAGACTGGGATTCTGTGTTATGTATTGTTGATTGCATTTTTAAAAGATGCATTTCGAAGAGCACCATCGGAAAATGGAATTTCTGCAATCTGCCCTGACTGGGATGTCATTAATAAATGCCTCTATTATAGCTCTGCCATTTTTCTCTCACCACACTCTCCGTCTGAAATGACATCAATAAATGTGCATAATCTGTACCCCTTTTCTTTCCTTAGGCTTCATTAGTCTTTACTTAGTAGTAGTATCCATAATTGACACATATGGCCATCGTGATGATAGAACTTCAGAATTTGAACGTCTCATACTGGTAGTTCAATACGGGTGACTTAGGTTGAATTGACGAAATTGTATGGAATTTGAAAAGAAAAATGACACAAAGTCCAAAGTGCCATAGGAATGGGTGATGTAAATACATTTGCTTCATAAAGTAATGTGAGAAAGGCCTTTTCCCCTGGCTCTTTCTAATGACATGGCTGTTATTTCACACCTGATTATTGCTTGTTACATCCTTCCGCGATGCCACTTACAGGTACAGTGTGATTAAATGGATGATGAATGAGGAAATCGGACCAACATTTTATCTGGCATCTTGTACCATATTGCCTATCATCTGCTTTCCTTCCCATCTGTTTCCTGTGAAATGTTCTTGAGATTCTATCTAAAAAAGACATGTATATATAAAAAAATACTTACATTTGTGTTATATAAATTACTCCGTTTTGCCTTATCTAAGTGAATTGCTTGCTTATGGAATATGCCATGAGCTGCAAGCCACTACCAAGTGAGGTTCAATCAGTGTTTAAACCTACTTCATGTGGATCTGAGCCAGACCCGGCAGCAGGATAAAGTGACAAATTATATTGAGTTCTGCTTATATCATTTTATTTTACCAGGTAAGTTGACTGAGAACACATTCTCATTTACAACAAATCATTGAGTGCACTGTATCAGCACAATTGACAGCAAGGGCATTTTAGTAATGAATATAGGCTACAAGAGAGACAGGGCAGTTCACCTATTACAAACAGCCGATGTGAATTCAGCTGTCTTACCAAAATAATGCAAACTGAATGCTGAAAGTAGTAGCATAGTTATTCATGCATGCAAACAAAAATACTGAATAGCAGTTTAGCTTAGAATACCGACACAACTGCGAAAGCGAACGAATGAATGTGAACAAAATCGATAAAGGCAAGACGCAATCTATATTTAGGCTAGTTATATTAACAGGAAACAAACGCAGAATGGAGATCAAAATAACCAAAACCTAGCCTCCAGCCTACTACAGTGAGATGCAGCCATGCAGAGCTGTCTTGTCAAATAAATAGGCCTATACAGCTCGCTTCAAACATGGAAAATCATGCTGCTCGGTCATGAGATCAGCAACATTTTGTGATATGGCACAATACAATTCTGTGAATTGAATTCGACCCACGTAATCAATTAAGCAATGCCAGCCTACCATAAACATGTTTCCAATACGTACAGTTCCATTTACAGCAACGATAACCAATAGGCCACCAAGAAAACCATAATAGAATGTATCTATTTCTATGATGAAACATACTGATATGTAGTTATACCCAGGGGTGTCAGTTGGGTTATTGCATTGGAATATATAGAATTGTGCTTATATCACACTATACCACTATAAACATAAAAGTTCTAATGTTTTTGACCAAGAAGTGACCGGTTCAATGGCACAAAATCTCACCTGTGCTTTATCAGCACCATGGACAGCGCCCTACACACTAAAGCAAGATTTTGATTAAAAAAAGAACCAGCTAGATTGTGTCAATCTTACCTTTTCAACGCAGCCTCCTTGATGCTCTGTGGACCTTCCTGAGTAATCGATCATTCCTTTCTCCCCAAAATCTTCTTGTAAGTTCCCCCTCAAATGTCAGTCGGATTCGGTGAGCTTTCCTTGGGTGTAGCATGCTTCTTCTGTGCCCACTGAACACGTTTCTGAAAATGGAAAATGTGTTATTCCATGTAGATGTGAACGCCCCAAAAGGGTCCATTTGTCCTCAAGTTGGGTCCATTTGTCCCAGAGCGGGTGATTTCAGTCTGCAAAAACTGGCGAGCAACTCTAAACTCAGCTTCCACCAAATCTGTTTTGCTTAGATCCAGCAGTGATTTCACCTTGTTCACATCTAGAAAGTCATGTATCTCTGGGTCAAGGGCACACAGGGCCTCCAACCAGTTGGTTCTTGAGTTCGCAGAATCGTTCTGACATTTCACCAATGACAGCATGCAACGTGCCGAAGAACACTCAGTCTCTTCTCCTATGTCCTGTCCACCACGTATTGCTGGAGATGTGTTACTTACATAACGTTGTCGTTTGCTTGGAGCTGCTGGTGGTGCATCAAATATTTTGGTACTATCAATAGCATTCTTCCAGTTAGAATACCCATCTTGGGTCAAGGCCTTGTCTGTGTTAGCATTGGACCCAACACACAATTTTCAACATGGGAAACATGCCGCATCTGCAGTAACTGAGTTTTCCCGCCACTCTCTTTCTATGAACCAGTTGCTATTAAATGAAAGTTTTTGGAGAGAAAACAGAACAACTGGAAAACCTGCGGCTATGGTAGGATTCTAGGTTAACTTGGGTTCGCTCCCCTGTTCCAAGATCATCAGGAACAGTCGGAGGTTGAGGCGGCTGTGGAGCCATTATACTGACAGCACTTGTGGGGTGGGTAGGCTCTGCACACGGAACTAGCTGAGCTCGGCAGCATCATCACTGCTGTGCTAGGCGGTGGCCTCGGTGGTTTGATGCTGCTTCTGCTGATCATCGCTGTCCTTCTTCTCCTTTTTTGGGGTACTTTGGCGAAGCCGGTTTCTGATATCTATAGCTGGTTCGAGCTAGCTAAATAGGCTACGGCTAATAACACTAACGCTTTTTATAGTTTGCTAAGAAGCTAACTACACTCGGTAGTGGTGGGGCGCGAGACAGAATTGAGTGAAGCAGCTTCAAAGGTAAACTTGACCACGCCCTTATAAATGAAAACCAAACCAGGCGTATCATGTTGTTCACTTAGTCTACCACAGACATAAGAGCTGAAAGCGTATTCTCCCGCTTTTTTTGGAAACCCAAAGGAATCATACTTGACTGCCAAGTTGCTTTCCATAGCCCCCTTACACACACCACACAGTGCCCTGTCCATTGTGCTGACACAGCGCATTGGAGATGCAGATTTTTTTTGAGCCAACCTGTCGCTCAATCATTTAAACTATTTGCTATTTCGATATAGGGACAAAAAAAAATTACTGAGGGGGCTCAAGTTTGAACTGAGGGGGCTAAGCCCCCTTTAGCCCCCTTGTGGAGCCGGGCCAGTGCAATATGAGCTTTAGTAACCAGAACATCATGACCGTTTACTATAATATAACTATAATAGTTTGACCATAATTGAATACTATTGACATACCATCAGAAAGATGAGAAAGGCCAAAGACAGTAAATCCAAAGCACCAGGTTCTTTCTATGTGAAAGAGTTCAGTCAGCCTCCTCTGCATCTATTTCTCTCTCTCTCTCTCTCTCTCTCTGTTAAAAAGGCCCTTACAGACCACAATTTAGTCCTCCAATTACCTTGCTGGTGCCTGCCTACTGGGTATGGCTGATCTGATAAAGAGGAGGAAATGGACACATGGAAGCAGAGCTAGCTACAAAGAAGTGTTTGCTATGGTACTGTGTGTTGATGCAACATGTAAGTAGCCACGTTTCTTTTTTTCTTTTTTGGAAGATTTTATTTGATATTTTATACACAATACAAAACATACACATACAAACAACATCATACATACATCAACTTGATTACACCGGCCCAGAAGCACTAGTACACACCTCCATCTCCAGTGCCCGCATCACTTTCCACCACATGGCCTCAAACTGCAGCATTTTGTTTCCCTCCGTAGCCTGCGCACTTAACATTTTTAGATAAGCATTTGAACTTTCCATTCAAAATAAAGTAAAATACAATTGTCACATGCACAATGTCACATGCACTTTTTTTTTCATTTTTGGAAGAATTTATTTGATATTTTATACACAATACAAAACATACACATACAAACAACATCATACAAACATCAACTTGATTACGCCTGCCCAGACGCACTAGTACACTGTCACTCCCTGACCATAGTAAGCTGTTTTTTCTCTGTGTTGGTTGGGGCGTGATAGTGACTTGGGTGGTCATCTTGGTGTTTTTTTGTATTTCTATGGTGGCCTGATATGGGTCCCAATCAGAGGCAGCTGTTTATCGTTGTCTCTGACTGGGGATCATATTTAGGTAGCCATTTCCCCATTGGTATTTGTGGGATCTTGTCTATGTTTAGTTGCATGTCAGCGCTAGTTGTATTGCTTTACGTTTCGTTTGATTGGTTGTTTGTTGTTTTGTTCAGTGAGTTTCAGTTTATTAAAATTATGTGGAACTCTAAGCACGCTGCACCTTGGTCTACTCTTTTCAACGATCGTGACAGAAGATCCCACCAACAACGGACCAAGCAGCGTGCCCGGGAGATAATGGCATCCTGGTCGATAGAGGAGATTAGGGAGAGAACATCTTGGACTTGGGATGACATTATAGCAGGAGAGAAGAGACTGCCATGGAGGCAGGTGGAAGCAGCGAAGGAGGGACAGCGATGAAGTCGGGGAGGTAGGTCACAGAAACCCCAAGGATAGTTTTTTTTGGGGGGGGGGGGGGCACGTGGAGCAGTCGGCAGAGCCGAGGAGTGAACCAGAGCCAGTCTGGGAGAAGAAGGAGAAGAAGGAGGAGAGAGAAATGGGGGAGTTGTTGAGTTGGTGGAGGACGCACGGATTTGGAATAAAGGAACGTGTTGTCAGTTTGGTGCCACCTGAGTCAGCTCCCCGTACTCGTCCTGAAACGTGTGTTAAAGTACCGGAACCATTGATGCCGGCTATACACACCAGGTCTCCAGTATACCTTCACAACCCAGTGCGTCCTGTGTCAACTCCTCGCACTCTCCCTCAAGTGCGCTTTCCCAGTCAGGTGTGTCCTGTTCCTGCTCCTCGCACTCTCCCTCAAGTGCGTGTCCTCAGTCAGGTCCGTCCTGTGCCTCTTCCCCGCACTCGCCCTGAGGTGCGTGTCATCAACCCGGTGCCACCTGTACCGGTCCCACGCATCAAGACTCCAGTGCGCCTCCACAGTTCAGAGCTTCCTGCGACAGTTCCCAGTACGGAGCTTCCGGCGACGGTTCCTAGTCCGGAGCTTCCGACGATGGTTCCCAGTCCGGAGCTTCCGACGACAGTTCGCAGTCCGGAGTTTCCGGCGACAGTTCCCAGTCCGGAGCTTCCGGCGACAGTGCCCAGTCCGGAGCCTCCTGAGACGGTCCCCGGTCCGGAGCCTCCTGAGACGGTCCCCGTACCGGAGCCTCCTGAGACGGTCCCCGGTCCGGAGCCTCCAGCTACGGTCCCCGGTCCGGAGCCTCCAGCTACGGTCCCCGGTCCGGAGCCTCCAGCGACGGTCCTCGGTCCGGAGCCTCCAGCGACGGTCCGCGGTCCGGAGCCACCAGCGACGGTCCGCGGTCCGGAGCCTCCAGCGACGATCCTTGTATAGCTTCACGTTTCGTTTGGTTGGTTGTTTGTTGTTTTGTTCAGTGAGTTTCAGTTTATTAAAATGATGTGGAAATCTAAGCACGCTGCGCCTTGGTCTACTCTTTACAACGATCGTGACATACACACCTCCATCTCCAGTGCCCGCATCACTTTCCGCCACATGGCCTCAAACTGCAGCATTTTGTTTCCCTCCGTAGCCTGCGCACTTAACATTTTTAGATAAGCATTTAAACTTTCCATTCAAATATTTTAATATTTTATTTGTCACATGCGCCGAATACAACAGGTGTAGACCTTACCGTGAAATTATTACTTACAAGTCCTTAATCAACAATGCAGCTTGAGAAATAGAGTTAAAAAATGATTTACTAAATAAACTAAATCAATCAAAAAGTAACACAAGAAATGTACATAACAATAACGAGGCTATATACAGGGGGTACTAGTACTGAGTCAATGTGCGGTTATTCGAGGTCATTTGTAAAGTGACTATGCATAGATAATATACAGCGAGTAGCAGCAGTGTAAAAAAAGGGGGGGTTCAATGTAAATATTCCGGGTGGCCATTTTATTTAGTTTAGTTGTTCAGCAGTCTTATAGCTTGGGGGTAGATGCTGTTAGACTTGGTCCTGCTTGTCGTGCGGTAGCAGAGAGAACAGTCTATGACTTGGGTGACTGGAGTCTTTGACAATTTTGCGGGCCTTCCTCTGACACCGCCTAGTATATAGGTCCTAGATGTCAGGAAGCTTGGTCCCAGGGATGTACTGGGTCGTACGCACTACCCTCTGTAGCGCCTTATGGTCAGATGCAGAACAGTTGCCATACCAGGCGGTAATGCAACCGGTCAGGATGCTCTCAATGGTGCAGAACTTTTCGAGGATCTGGAGACCCATGCCAAATCTTGGGTCTCCTGAGGGAGAGGGAGAAAAGGGTCTCCTGAGAAATGGGTCTCCTGAGGGAGAAAAGGTGTTGTCGTGCCCTCTTCACAACTGTCTTGGTGTGTTTGGACAATGATAGTTCGTTGGTGATGTGGACACCAAGGGACTTGAAACTCTTGACCCGCTCCACTTCAGTCCCGTTGATGTTAAAATCCTGGGTTTTCTGCACGTTAACACTATAAGCTTATTACCTCAAATTGATCACTTGAAAGTGTGGGTTCATGCCAAATCTTTTCAGTCTCCTGAGATGGGAAAAGTGTTATTGTCGTGCCCTCTTCACAACTGTCTTGGTGTGTTTGAACCATGATAGTGGATCAATTGAAAGTGTGGGTTCACAGCTCCAATCCCGGTGTGTTGGTCATTACTGAGAAGTGTTAAGGAAGAGTGTTTTGAATACTGATGTTAACCTTTCTGGTTATAACCTTTTTCGGCAAGACAGATCTTCCAAAGGTGGGGGAGTGGCAATCTTTACCAAGGTTCACATTCAGTGCTCTGTTGTCTCCACCAAGTCTGTCTCCAAACAATTTGATTTGCTGGTTTTAAGCATTAAACTTTCAAATAGCCTTTTGTTGACTGTTGCTGGGTGCTATCGTCCTCCATCAGCACCGGCCTGTACCCTACAGTACCTGCCCTACGCTCTCTCCTGGCCCCTTAAACTGAGTCTAAATGTGTCCTGCTACGTGAACTAAACTGGGACATGCTTAAACCACCTGACCAAGTCCTAAAGCAATGGGACTCCCTAAATCTTCCTCAGATTATTACCAATCCCACAAGGTATGACTCCAAACCAGAAAAGGCTACTCTCCTCGATGTTATCCTCACAAATAATCCTGATAGGTATCAGTCTGGTGTTTTCTGTAATGACCTTAGTGATCACTGTTTTACAGCTTGTGTTCGTAATGGCTGCTTAGTGAAACGACCTGTACTGATTTGTCATAGACGCTTGCTAAAACACTTTAATGAGCAAGCATTCCTTCATCAACTTGCTTCTGTAAAATGGCATAGAATCAGCTCGATCCCCTCTGTAGAAGACGCTTGGACCTTCTTTTTTGATATTGAGAATTAATAACAGGTTCAGCCGCTGGTTCGACCGGGATCTTGCAGAGTTACTCCACCTCAAGAATTGCATTTGGCGAAAGGCTCGGCACACGCATACTCAGGCTGACTGGCTATCGTTCAGGCAAATGAGAAATAAGTGCACTCAGGTTATCTGGAAGGCCATAGTTCATTACTTTAAGGAGCAGTTCTCTCTCTGTGGGTCTAACCCAAAGACGTTCTGGAAAATGGTTAAAGACCTGGAGAATAAACCCTCCTCCTCACAGCTGCCCATGTCCCTTAATGTTGACGATATGGTTGTTACTGACAAGAAGCACATGGCTGAGCTCTTTAATCACCACTTCATTAAGTCAGGATTCCTATTTGACTCAGCCATGCCTCCTTGCCGTCCAACATTTTCTCATCTCCCACCCCTTCTAATGTGACTATCCCCAATGCTTCTCCCTCTTTTTCCCCTGCCCCGCTACAAAGTTTCTCCCTGCAGGCAGTCACTGAGTCTGAGGTGCTAAATGAGCTCCTTAAACTTGACCCCCAAAAAACATCTGTGTCAGATAGTTTAGACACTTTCCTCTCAGTTTGCTGCCCCTATCATCGCCAAGCCTAGCTCCAACCTTTTTAACCTGTCTCTCCTTTCTGGGGAGGTTCCCATTGCTTGGAAGGCAGCCACGGTTCATCCTTTGTTTAAAGGGGGAGATCAATCTGATCCTAACTGTTATAGGCCTATTTCTATTTAGCACTGTTTATCAAAAGAAAAACTTGTCAATAATCAACTGACTGGTTATCTTGATGTATTCTCTCGGGTATGCAATGTGGTTTCCACTCAGGTTATGGAAGTGTCACTGCAACCTTAACCTTTACTTAACACCCATCCCGGATCCGGGAGCATCCTCATCAGTAAAAGCTGACTAGCATAGCCTAGCATAGCGCCACAAGTAAATAATAGCATATAAATATCATGAAATCACAAGTCCAATACAGCAAATGAAAGATAAACATCTTGTGAATCCAGCCATCATTTCCGATTTTTAAAATGTTTTACAGCGAAAACACAATATGTATTTCTATTAGCTAACCACAATAGCCAAAGACTCAACCGCATATTTTCACCATGTTTCTACCGCATAGGTAGCTATCACAAAACCGCCCAAATATAGATATAATTAGTCACTAACCAAGAAACAACTTCATCAGATGACAGTCTTATAACATGTTATACAATAAATTTATGTTTTGTTTGAAAATTTGCATATTTGAGGTATAAATCATAGCTTTACATTGCAGCTACCATCAAAAATATCACCAAAGCAGACAGAATTATTACAGAGAGCAACGTGAAATACCTAAATACTCATCATAAAACATTTATGAAAAATACATGGTGTACAGCAAATGAAAGATAAACATCTTGTGAATCCAGCCAATATTTCCGATTTTTGAAGTGTTTTACAGCGAAAACACAATATAACATTATATTAGCTTACCACAATAGCCAAACACACAACCACATTTATTCACCGCATAGATAGCATTTGCAAAAACCAGCAAAAGATATAAAATTAATCACTAACCTTGACCAACTTCATCAGATGACAGTCTTATAACATCAGGTTATACAATACACTTATGTTTTGTTCGAAAATGTGCATATTTAGTGCTGCAACCCGTGGTTATACATTTTGAATATGTAGCATCGATTCACCAGAATGACCGCAGCTATTTTGGACACTCCTAATCTGACCAAAGAACTCATCATAAACTTTACATAAAAATACTTGTTGTATGGCAAATGAAAGATACACTGGTTCTTAATGCAACGCCGTGTTAGATTTTTAAAAATAACTTAACCATAACAAACAGCTTGCGTTGTTGCGAGACAGCGCCCGCCAAAACGGCAGAGAATAGGAATCAACATTTTCCACAGAAATACGAAATAACATCATAAATTGTTCTTACTTTTGTTGAGCTTCCATCAGAATCTTGTACAAGGAGTCCTAGGTCGAGAATAAATCATTGTTTGGTTTTAGAATGTCCTTTTCTCCTGTCGAATTCGTGCCACAATGCTAGCCAATGTTGATGACGTTCCCAGTTTCTCTCGACGCAAAGAACGGAAAACTCCAAAAGTCCCAATAAACGTTGAATAATCTGATAAAACTTGGTTGAAAAAAACATACTTTACGAAGTTATTATCACATGTATCAAATAAAATCAGAGCCGGAGATATCCGCCGTGTATACCGAACGCTTTTCAGAAGCCAATGTCGACGTACTTCGCTCGCCAGAGAAGACAAAGAAATTTCCAGACCTGTCACTCCAAAAGCTCTTGTTCGGCCTCAGGTAAAGCTAGACACCCCATTCCACCTTCCACTGCCTGTTGACATCTAGTGGAAGGCGTATGAAGTGCATGCATATCGATAAATATTAGGCAATTGAATAGGCAGGGCCTGGAACAGAGCATCGTTTTCAGATTTTTCACTTCCTGTATGGAAGTTTGCTGCAAAATGAGTTCTGTCTTACTCACAGATATAATTCAAACAGTTTTAGAAACTTGAGAGTGTTTTCTATCCAATAGTAATAATAATATGCATATTGTACGATCTAGAATAGAGTTCGAGGCAGTTTAATTTGGGCACGATTTTTTCCAAAGTGAAAACAGCGCCCCCTTATTGACAAGATTAAAGGTCCTTCATGATGTCACCATTGCCCTTGATTCTAAGCAATATTGTGCTGCTATTTTTATTGACTTGGCCAAAGCTTTTGATACGGTAGACCATTCCATTCTTGTGGGCTGGCTAATGAGTATTGGTGTCTCTGAGGGGTCTTTGGGCTGGTTTGCTAACTACCTCTCTCAAAGAGTGCAGTGTATAAAGTCAGGCTCGATCCTAGGCCCCACGCTCTTCTCAATTTACATCAACAACATAGCTCAGGCAGTAGGAAGCTCTCTCACCCATTTATATGTCGATGATACAGTCGTATACTCAGCTGGCCCCTCCCTGGATATTGTGTTAAATGCTCTACAACAAAGCTTACTTCGTGTCCAACAAGCTTTCTCCAACGTTAACCTTGTTCTGAACACCTCCAAAACAAAGGTCATGTGGTTTGGTAAGAAGAATGCCACTCCTCTCAGGTGTTAGTACTACCTCCTGAGGGTTTAGAGCTTGAGGGAGTCACAAGTACTTGGGAGTATGGCTAGATGGTGCACTGTCCTTCTCTCAGCACATATCAAAGCTGCAGGCCAAATTTAAATCTAGACTTGGTTTCCTCTATCATGATCGCTCCTCCTTCACCCCAACTGACAAACTAACCCTGATTCAGATGACCATCCTACCCATGCTAGATTACAGACACATAATTTATAATTCGGCAGGTAAGGGTGCTCTCGAGCGGCTAGATGTTCTTTACCAGTCGGCCATCAGATTTGCCACCAATACCCCTTATTGGACACATGACTGCACTCTATACTTCTCTGTAAACTGGTCATCTCTGTATACCTGTTGCAAAACCCACTGGTTGATGCTTATTTATAAAAACTCTTAGGCCTCACTCCCCCCTATCTGAGATATCTACTGCAGCCCTTATCCTCCACACCTTATCCTCCACACACACAACACCTGTTCTGCCAGTCACATTCTGTTAAAGGTCTACAAAGCATAAACATCCCTGGGTCCTCTTTTCAGTCCGCTGCAGCTAGCGACTGGAACAAGCTGCAACAAACACTCAAACTGGACAGTTTTATCTCAAGCTCTTCATTCAAAGACTCAATCAAGGACACTCTTACTGACAGTTATGGCTGTTTTGCGTGATGTATTGTTGTCTCTACCTTCTTGCCCTTTGTGCTGTTGTCTGTGCCAAATAATGTTTGTGCCATGTTTTGTGCTGCTACCATGTTGTGTTGCTATCATGTTGTTGTTATGTTGTGTTGCTACCATGCTGTGTTGTCATGTGTTGCTGCCTTGCTATGTCGCTGTCTTAGGTCTCTCTTTATGTAGTGTTGTGTTGTGGAACGAGGTTTGTCGTTTGAAGAGGAAGAATCGGACCAAAGCGTAGCGTGGTAAGTGTTCATGACCTTTATTGAACTGAACACTGGAACAAAATAACAAAGAGAATAAACGAAACCGAAACAGTCCTGTCAGGTGCAGAAAACACGAAACAGAAAATAACTACCCACAAAACACAGGTGGGACAATGCTACCTAAGTATGGTTCCCAATCAGAGACAACGATAGACAGCTGTCCCTGATTGAGAACCATACCCGGCCAAAACAAAGAAATACAACACATAGAAAAATGAACATAGAATGCCCACCCAAATCACACCCTGACCAAACCAAAATAGAGACATAAAAAGCTCTCTAATCTCAGGGCGTGACATGTTGTCTCTCTTGTTGTGATGTGTGTTTTGTCCTATATTTACTGTTGAAGTCGGAAGTTTACATACACTTAAGTTGGAGTCAACAAAACTTGTTTTTCAACAACTCCACACATTTCTTGTTAACAAACTATAGTTTTGGCAAGTCTGTTAGGACATCTACTTTGTGCATGACACAAGTCATTCTTCCAACAATTGTTTACAGACAGATTACTTCACTTATAATTCACTGTATCACAATTCCAGTGGGTCAGAAGTTTGCATACACTATACACACATACACTTTACTGTGCCTTTAAACATCTTGGAAAATTCCAGAAAATTATGTAATGGCTTTAGAAGCTTCTGATAGCTTCTGATAGCTTCTGACAGGCTAATTGACATCATTTGAGTCAATCGGAGGTGTACCTGTGGATGTATTTCCAGGCCTACTTTCAAACTCAGTGCCTCTTTGCTTGACATGGGAAAAGCAAAAGAAATCAGGCCAGACCTCAGAAAATAATTGTAGACTTCCACAAGTCTGGTTCATCCTTGGGAGCAATTTCCAAATGCCTGAAGGTACCACGTTCATCTGTACAAACAATAGTACACAAGTAAAACCACCATGGGACCACGCAGCCATCATACCGCTCAGGAAGGAGACGCATTCTGTCTCCTAGAAATGAACATACTTTGGTGCAAAAAGTGCAAATAAATCCCAGAACAACAAGAAGAAGAAGCCACTGCTCCAAAACCGCCATAAAAAAACCAGACTACGGTTTGCAACTGCACATGGGGCCAAAGATCGTACTTTTTGGAGAAATGTCTTCTGGTCTGATGAAACAAAAATAGAACTGTTTGGCCATAATGGCCATCGTTATGTTTGGAGGAAAAAGGGGGAAGTTTGCAAGCCGAAGAACACCATCCCAACCGTGAAGAATGGGTTGGCAGCATCATATTGTGGGGGTGCTTTGCTGCAGGAGGGGCTGGTGCACTTCACAAAATAGATGGCATCATGAGGCAGGAAAATTATGTGGATATATGGAAGCAACATCTCAAGACATCAGTCAGGAAGTTAAAGCTTGGTCGGAAATGGGTCTTCCAAATGGACAATGACCCCCAGCATACTTCCAAAGTTGTGGCAAAATGACTTAAGGACAACAAAGTCAAGGTATTGAAGTGGCCATCACAAAGCCCTGACCTCAATCCCATAGAAAATATGTGGGCAGAACTGAAAAAGCGTATGTGTGAGCAAGGAGACCTACAAACCTGACTCAGTTACACCAGCTCTGTCAGGAGGAATGGGCCAAAATTCACCCAACTTATTGTGGGCAGCTTGTGGAAGGCTACCTGAAAAGTTTGACCCAAGTTAAACAATTTAAAGGCAATGCTACCAAATACTAATTGAGTGTATGTAAACTTCTGACCCACTGGGAATGTGATGAAAGAAATAAAAGCTGAAATAAATCATTTTCAATACTATTATTCTGACATTTCACATTCTGAAAATAAGTGGTGATCCTAACTGACCTAAAACAGGGAATTTTTACTTGGATTAAATGTCAGGAATTGTTAAAAACTGAGTTGAAATGTATTTGGCTAAGATGTATATAAACCTCTAACTTCAACTGTATATTGTATTTATTTTTTATTTTTAATCCCAGGCCCCCGTCCCCACTGGAGGCCTTTTGCCTTTTGGTAGGCCGTCATTGTAAATAAGAATTTGTTCTTAACTGACTTTACTAGTTAAATAAAGGTTAAATAAAATAAGATTAAACAAAAAAAAAATGGGGGCCTGTTTGGCCCTCATTTTCCTATAATCCACGATCAGCTCCTTTGTCTTGCTCACATTGAGAGAGAGGTTGTTGTCCTGGCACCACACTGCCAGATCTCTGACCTCCTCCCTATAGGCTGTCTCATTGTTGTCGGTGATCAAGCCTACCACTGTTGTGTCGTCAGCAATCTTAATGATGGCTTTGGAGTTGTGCTTAGCCACACAGTCGTGGGTGAACAGGGTGTACAGGAGGTGACTAAGCACGCATCCCTGAGATTTCCCAGTATTGAGGATAAGCGTGGCAGATGTGTTGTTGCCTACCTTTACAACCTGGGGGTGGCCTTCCAGGAAGTCCAGGATCCTGTTGCAGAGGGAGGTGTTTAGTCCCGGGGTCCTTAGCTTACTGATGAGCTTTGTGGGCACTATGGTGTTGAACACTGAGGTGTAGTCAATGAACAGCATTCTCACATAGATGTTCCTTTTGTCCAGGTGGGAAAGGGCAGTATGGAGGGCGATGGAGATTGCGTAATATGTGGATCTGTTGGGGCGGTATGCGAATTGGAGTGGGTATAGGGTGTCCGGGAGGATGCTGTTGATGTGAGCCATGACCAGCCTTTCAAAGCACTTCATGGCTACCGACGTGAGTGCCACAGGACGGTAATCATTTAGGCAGGTTACCTTCGCTTTCTTGACTATGGTGGTCTGTTTGAAACATGTAGGTGTTTCAGACTCGGCCAGGGAGACGTTGAAAATGTCAGTGAAGACACTTGCCAGTTGGTCCGTGCATGCTTTGAGTACACGTCCTGGTAATCCTTCTGACCCCGCGGCTTTGTTAATGTTGACCTGTTTAATAGTCTTGCTCACATCGGCTATGGACAGAGTGATAACACAGCCACCCAGAACATCTGGTGCTCTCATGCATGCTTAAGTGTTGCTTGCCTCAAAGCGATCATAAAAGGCATTTAGGTCGTCTGGTAGGCTCGCGTCACTGGACAGCTCGCGGCTGGGTTTCCCTTTATATTCCTTAATAGTTTTCAAGCCCTGCCACATCTGACTAGAGTCAGAGCTGGTGTAATAGCATTAGTCCTGTATTGATGCTTAGCGTGTTTGATGGTTCGTCTGAGGGCATAGCGGGACTTCTTGTAAGCGTCCGGGTTAGTGTCCCACTCCTTGAAAGCGGGAGCTCTAACCTTTAGCTCGGTGCAGATGTTGCCTGTAATCCATGGCTTCTGGTTGGGAAATGTACATACGGTCACTGTGGGGACGACATCGTCAACGCACTTATTGATGAAGTCGGTGCCTGAGGTGGTATACTCCTCAATGCCATTGGATGAATCCTGAAACATCCTGTGGTTGCACATTTGACATGCGGTAGAAGGTCAAATGGGTTTAAGTTTGCCTGCATTAAAGTCCCCGGCCACTAGGAGCATTTTCTTGTTTGCTTATGGCCTTATACAGCTTGTTGAGTGCTGTCTTAGTGCCAGCATCGGTTTGTGGTGGTGAATAGATGGCTACGAGTAGTATAGATGTGAACACATGGTAGATAGTGTGGTCTGCAGCTTATAATGAGGTATTCTACCTCAGGCAAGCAATACCTTGACACTTCTTTAATGTTAGACATCAAGCACCATCAGTTTTTGACAAATAGACACACACACCCCGCCCCTCGTCTTACCAGACGTAGCTGCTCTCTCCTGCCGAAAAACTGAGAAGTCAGCCAGCTCTATATTATTTGTGTCGTTCAGCCAAGTCTCGGTGAAACATAAGATATTACAATTTTTAATGTCCCGTTGGTAGGATAGTCTTAATCGTAAATTGTTCCGTTTGTTTTCAATGATTGCATGTTGGCCAATAATACCGGGGGTAGTGGTAGTTTACTCACTCGCCAACTAATTCTCACAAGGCACCCAGACCTCTGCCTCCTGCATTTCCGTCTTTTCTTCACGCGAATGACAGGGATTTGGGCCTGGTCTCTGGGAAGCAGTATATATTTCGCATCAGACTCATTTAAGAAAAAATCTTCATCCAGTTCGAGGTGAGAAATTGCTGTTCTGATGTCTAGAAGCACTTTCTTTTCAGTCATAAGAGACGGTAGCAGCAACACTATATACAAAATGAGTTAATAAAAAATTGAAAAAACAAACAAAATAGCACAGTTGGTTAGGAGCCCGTAAAATGGCAGTCATCCTCTCCGGCACCATTAACGACGGAGGATTGGTTGATTTCCAGTTTTTAATCATTTTGAAGATGATTGATGAGAAATGCATTGTACATCACATCGGGTATCTAACTGCACCCTCATATGCCATGTCATGAAATATGCAGACAGATGGATTAAACGTACATTTACATTGTAATACTTCTGACAGCCAACTTTCTAATTTAACCCATAACTTTTGGACTTTATAACATTCCCATAAGGCATGGATTATTGAGTCATTATTAGTTTTACACTTCAGACATGACTCTGCCGTTGTGATGTAGAATTTGGGAATTTTGTGTCCTGTATAAAAATTCTCTACATTAATTTATACTGGATTAAGCATATATTTTTGTTAAATGTAATCTCATTAAGTTCCAACATTTCCTACATATTGTGCCAATATCAGTTCTTTTTAAGTCTTGGTTCCAATAGTTTATCTTTTTTTCTATGAAATTGTCAGTTGAATAGGCTCTCTGCCGGGTTTTGTACAGCTTACCTATCATATGAACATGCTTTTCTGACTCAAATACGTTTCCCTCAAGATTGTTCTGATGTCCAAAATATTTCAAATTGACATTTTGTGACATAAAACTTTTAAACTGCATGTATTTGAAAATATCTACTTTGTTTTTTTTAAACTGTCATGGAAATATATGTATTTCCTATTGTAACGGTCGTCTTGTGGTGAATGAGCGGACCAAGGCGCAGCGGGTTGTGAATACATAATGAATGTATTATATCAAGACGAAACACGATGAACACTTGAATAAACTATAAAACAACAAAACGACGTAGACAGACCTGAACATGGAACTTACATAATAACACGAAGAACGCACGAACAGGAACAGACTACATACACGAACGACAACGAAAAAGTCCCGTGTGGTGCGACATACGCAGACACGGAAGACAATCACCCACAAACAAACAGTGAAACCAGCCTACCTTAATATGGTTCTCAATCAGAGGAAAAATCAAACACCTGCCTCTAATTGAGAACCATATCAGGCAACACATTAAACCCAACATAGAAACACAACACATAGAATGCCCACCCGAACTCACGCCCTGACAAACTAAACACATACAAAACAACAGAAAACAGGTCAGGAACGTGACACCTATTAACAAGTAATTTATGTAATATGCCTTTAGTTTTCCATGTGGACCAATTTATTGGTGAATTCTGAAAAGCTATCCAAGGATTGTTCCATAAGGTTGTGTTTTTAGAGAGTGATATTGTTTCATTTTCTTCCATATTGCTAAAGTGTACTTAACTATGAAGTTATTCATGTTGTAAGCTTTATGCTTTGAAAATAGACACGTAAAAATATTATGGGGATGCATGCGCATCTTCAATATGTACCCAATGTTCCTTTTTAGTGCATTTAACTATATGTCACAAGTAAAAGATTCTCTGGTCTGGTCTGATGAAACCAAGATTGAACTATTTGGCCTGATAGCCAAGCGTCACGCTCATCACCTGGCCAATACCATCACTATGGTGAAGCATGGTGGTGGCAGCATCATGCTGTGGGGATGTTATTCAGCGGCTGGGACTGGGAGACTAGTCAGGATCGTGGGAAAGGATGAACGGAGCAAAGTACAGAGAGATCATTGATGAAAACTTGCTCCAGAGCGCTAAAGACCTTAGACTGGGGTGAAGGTTCACCTTCCAACAGGACAACGACCCTAAGCACACAGCCAAGACAATGTAGGAGTGGCTTTGGGACACGTCTCTGAATGTCCTTGAGTGGCCCAGCCAGCATTCGGACTTGAACCCGATTAAACATCTCTGGACAGACCTGAAAATATCTGTGCAGCAACACTCCCCATCCAACCTGATAGAACTTGAGAGGATCTGCAGAGAAGAATGGGAGAAACTCCCCAAATACAGGTGTGCCAAGCTTGTAGCGTCATACCCGAGGAGACTCAAGGCTGTAAATGCTGCCAAAGGTGCTTCAACAAAGTACTCAGTAAAGGGTTTGAATACTTAAGTAAATGTGATATTTCAGTTTTATTATTTGCTAAAATGTCGAAAAAACTATTTTTGCTTTGTCATTATGGGGTATTGTGTGCAGATTTATGAGGGAAAACAAACAGTTTAAAGCTGTAACGTAACAAAATGTGGAAAAAAGTCAAGGGGTCTGAATACTTTCCGAATGCAGTACTGTATATCAGGAGATCATTTGCAAATAAGTTGAGTTTATATTCATGTTTACTAATAATGATACCTATTACATTTGGGTCCTGTCTAATTCTTTCTGAAAGTGGTTCAATTGCCATTTCAAACAGGAGGGAGGGGAGGGGACATCCCTGTCTTGTGCCCCTTTCTAAAGCAATTTTATTAGATAATGTATTATTTTTGTATATTTTAGCTTTTGGACATTTCTATAATATTTGCATTAAATGTATTATTTCAGCTGGAAAGTTGAAAGCTTCCAAAGTTTTGAATAGTAAAGGCTATTCAAAAGGGTTGAAAGCCTTTTGGGCATCAACAGCCATTATTGATACATCTATATTTTGTTTCTTTGTGTATTGTAATAAACATACATTTATTCCTGTATTTGTTTGTGTCTATTTTTCATAAAACCCTGTTTGATTGATATGTATCAAGTCTAGTAAGGCTTTTGCATTCTGTTGATTATAAGCTTTGTAATTATTTTATTGTTACAATTTATTACTATATTCAGCAGGGGACTGATTATAGTAATAACCATCATGGGTGCCTTCTGCTGGGTCACCCAAGTTGATGTCTGGAGGGTCCCCTGAGGTATCAGGGTCCTGAAGGCTGGAGCTAGCAGGGTGCTAGCAGGGGCTGCCAGCAGGGACCCCAAGCCTGGGAGCTGAAGGTCCCACCAGGCAGGGGCTGACATGGCCCGGCCAGCAGGAGCCGGCTGAGTCCATATGGCTACAGACTGAACTTCAAAAATAGGAGCGGGCAGGTCCCACCAGGAAATGGCTGATGGGGACCCAACGTCAGAGTTGTAGGCTGTGATTCCATGCTAGGAGCAGGAGAATAATCCACCGCTGGCTTGGGCTCTGGCCCAGGAGTGGGAGAGTGTGGAGATCCAGTGTAGCAGACAGTCAAACCCCCAGAAACCCCCAGAAACCCGAGCGTCTGGCTCGACCAGAAGGGGGTCCCCACTGGGAAGAGAGGAGAACGCCACAATGGCAGCCAGAAGAGGCCCCATGGCAGCGGCTGGCTGTGGCTCCACAACTGGAGCAGTAGCCTCCTTAACTATGGCTAGTCTAGGGTCTGGCTCAGAGGGGTGCAGACCTTAGTGTGATGAACTGTGCGCTCTGGGTTGTGTTGAGTGGGGGAGCTAGGCCGGTCTGGGGAGCAGGGCGGGGGGGTCCAAAAGGGATGTCGGTCAGGAGAGCAGCTGGACCACCTAACAGAGCGCTGCCCGACGCTCTGTTAAATGCGACATATGCTCGGCCACCTCGGGACTTAGTGGGGGTCCCGACGGTCCCGGGAAGGTGACGAATGCTCAGGCCTAGAGCAGAGACGGTCAGGAGAGTAGCAGCAGTGACTCGGGCCAGGAGGCTGTAGAGTACGCCTTCCTGATCTCTTCCTGCTCATGACGCAGGTCCTCGTATTCCCTCAGCAACTCTCAACTGGAGAGGGTGTTGTCACGCCATGACCACTGAGGTGGCCTGGAGCAGGGCTGGCAGTCTGACAGATGACAGGTGTGGCTTGCCTTGCAGCTCATCATATGGGTTGCAGTGGGAGATGTGTGTCGATGTGGCTGGTGACAAATGATGATGTCCTGACATCCGGTAACTGTGGGCAATCGCTAAACCCGGCAAGACGAAGGACCATGTAAAAAACTGAAAGGGTCTGGATGACCTCTACTAACACCATGTACTGATTCAGGGATGTGTGAAGGACCACTGGGATGTCCGACAAGAACAGAGCCAAATGATGTCAGGGCAAATGGTTATTATTTTCACCACACAATACACTCCGGTTTACTTTGGGTACTTATAGAACAGGGTGTGTGGTTTCTCGGAGGAAAGAGATAAAATGGAAGTAGAATTAACCAAAGAAATACATACAAAAGGCAATAAGGTCTATGCATAATTGCACACTACTGCATCACACAATTTAAGCTAAATACAATAAAGAATGTTTTCAATTGCACACTATAAAGATAAACATGCACAAAGCTAAACATGCATAATATTAAAGTGCCTGATTCACATATCAATGACCATTGATGGTTAAATAGTAAGCCAGCCCAAGTAGGACCTGAAGCTAGCATTAGCCATGTCAAGTATGCTATAAAGGTAGGATAAAGCACTAGTCCTGGAAATGGCCACCATGTGGGAAAGGCACTGCCACTGTAGCATACAATTATACCAGTCAAGGATGCACTATCTGCACAATAAGGACTGAAATGTGAGACAATGGCATCAGACTGAACAGGCCCTATGTTGCCTCAGCATTGGTATTGGCGGTGGGCTACATACATTTTGCTTGCCTAGCAAGCAAAGGCACATAAATTAGTACAAACATAAATTCTTGCACACAGACTTTACAACAACTTATGGAAAGTGGAGACCTAGGCGCATGCACGTACCGATAGGACGCATGGGGTGTGAATAGCTTTGGAGAAACTAGACAACATAGTTTAAATGAAGCCTCTAAAATCAATAGCTCAATATGTCCCCAAGCAACCGGGAGAGAGTGAGCAGTCAGTTATATAAAACCGTGAACCAAGCTGTGTGCAAAGCGACGCTGCGACTCGAACCCAACAAGCCATGTCTTCCCTTATAGCAGTGGTCACCAACCGATCGATCGCAATCTCTAAGTCATTCCTAATCGATCGCCAAACATTTCTGTAAAAACCCCAACGATAAGCCTTGCGCTGCTATTTTTTTTATTTGTCTTGTGCAGTTGACGGTAGCTGCACCCGATCCAGCGGCAGGCGTAAAAGAAAGCTACTGCTACAAGTTGATACAGTGAGATTTTTACACAATTAAAACCATGACAACAGAGATACTGTCAATAAATACAGCATAGAGCTGCTGTTTTTATGAGTGAGTTTATGTTTAAGTCTTTACTCAGCACTGTTAACACTTTCTATTCAACACTTTTATAAGCCATAAAATATGCGCTGTCCCTACTTCCATTCACACTCGTGCTACAACCAGCACTGCAGCTGCAATGAATGAGTAGAAAAGTGTATTGATAGGCTTGGGTCTTTTTTAATATTGATGAATATTTCACTTTCTCTGGTCATAGGGGTAACACAATTTGTGTCTGAGGTAAAAAATAATGTGGTGCGACTCGCGTTTTGCCATCAGTTCCCTTTATGGTCAGTTTCAGCAGAGGAAAGGGAGAGCTGAGGGACATTCAGAGGCAGACCCTGAGTCTGCTACGCTCTCCCTCCGCTGAGACTGACCATCAGATGCAGGCTCCATCAGCCTAGTAAAATAAAACAAAAAGCAAATTATTTAAATGTATGCTCACTCAGCTGTGCCTCACAACTAATACAACAACCTATCTATTACGAGTGTGATCATACAGCCTACCTCAAATGTGGAAATATAATTTTTAAATAAGTAAAAAAGTGTCTGAGAAAAACAATGCATTGGCAGGGCAATTCAAGCAAAGCCAATATGCGGTGATAATGTTTTGGGCCTATAGCCTACTGCACAAACCTCATTACTACAGTACTGTTTTTAACATGTTCACATTGCATAGGCTTATGTTATTAAAGTCATGTAAAAAAAACATGATGACGATAGATCTTGGCTTGCATTTTGATCAGAAAGGGATCTCGACTTAAAAAAGGTTGGTGACCACTGCATTAGATGAAAAGACAATTAACAACTTAGAGATGCAACTGAGAGCAACGAACAGCTAAAGGATATTCAGGAAACATAGCTAAAATGCTCTCAATGCTCACCAAAACAAACAAACGTTTATAAAATGGGATTTGCTTGAAAGAAAAGCAGTCTATCATGTCAGATATGCATATACAGGGCGGGCACGTGGACGAACAGGAGAACAAAATGGGCCTTCTGGAACCAAAGGTACAAACTTTAGAAGATTAACTGGGCCAGCAAAAAAACAGAATGAGACAAAATAATATGAGAATGTTGTACCTTCCGGGAGACAAGGAAAAATTAGACCTTTACAGCTACATGATCAAGCTGATATCAGAGTAGGTTGGCGTGAATGAATCACCCGAGGATCTGGGGCGATGCCATCGGATCGGCGTGAAACGGAAGAACACTAAATACCCTTGCATGGTAATCCTTAAAATGTGGAACTATCAGACCAAAGTCAACATTTGGAAGGCACAGGGGAGAAAGGATATTAAAATCCATGGCCAGTCCATTCGATTCGTCCAGGACCTGTCTGCTAAACTGAAGAAAGAATGTAAGCAATTCATTCCAATCAGACTGTCACTGGAGGAAAAAGGAATCAAGTCTCAACTCCAAATCCCGGCATTGATGGGGGTATGGAAGGGAACGCAGAGGATGGAGTTCACAAGCCCCTATGAAACCCTGAAGAGGCTGCAAGAAACCTTTCCAGTTGAAAGTGATAAGCACACTAGGCTACATACAGTGATACCCAAGACCAGCTTATCGTAAGATGAGACAATATTCTTTCCCCCTCCCCCAATACAATCTAGACTTCATTGTCTCCAAGTAACCATTCTTCTCTAGGAAGTAGAGATGGAATTAGCAGATGCCAATGAGATAGAGTACCAGTCGAAAGTTTGGACACATACTAAGGATTTTTCTATATTTTTACTATTTTCTACATTGTAGAATAATAGTGAAGACATCAAAACTATGAAATAACACATATGGAATCATGTAGTAACCAAAACAGTGTTAAACAAATAAATATATTTTATATTTGAGATTCTTCAACGTAGCCACCCTTGCCTTAATGACAGCTTTGCACACTCTTGACATTCTCTCAACCAGCATCATGAGGAACGCTTTTCCAACTTGAAGGAGTTCCCACATATGTTGAGCACTTGTTGGCTGCTTTTCCTTCACTCTGCGGTCCAACTCATCCCAAACCATCTCAATTGGGTTGAGGTCAGGTGATTGTGTTGGCCAGGTCATCTGATTCAACACCCCATCACTCTTTCTCTTGGTCAAATATCCCTTACACAGCCTGGAGGTGTGTTGGGTCATTGTCCTGTTGAAAAACAAATGATAGTCCCACTAAGCGCAAACCAGATGGGATGGCGTATTGCTGAAGAATGCTGTGGTAGCCATGATGGTTAAGTGTGTCTTGAATTCTAAATAAATTACAGACCGTGTCCCCAGCAAAGCACCATCACACCTCCTCCTCCATGCTTCACGGTGGGAACCACACATGCGGAGTTCATCCTTTCACCTTCAAGTTGTTTGTCTGTGACGCATAGATTTTAACCCACTAATAACCTATTAATTTATGGTTGAGTAAATCCACTATTTACTTGTTGTGTAGTGCAAACAATTTTGTTTTGCTGGTGTAAAGATTGCGGGTCTCCCTCAACTTGGATAAAAAAAGAAATCTCTCTATTTGCACTTCTTTACTTGAAGTTTACCAAAGTAACCCTATCTCTGGCTGGCCTGAGTTCTTTCCTCAGCTTTCCCTCCGCGGAGTGTCTCGTCCAAGCTGCTACTCTTCGCTCTCCTCCTGGCTCTCAGAGGCAGCTCAACAATCCCCAACCCGTTTTATCAATCGACCCCCACACCCAATCTACTCACACATGCACACACTCACTCACATACACACTGTCCCTCTCTCCCCTTATCTTTCCTTGGCCTCTATTTCTTACATCTCTCAGAGAAAATGACAATTTTCGTGGTATTGCTTTGTGCCCTGACTTTACTGAACTCTGGAGAAAACTAACGTTGTCGCTCGGTGAGTACATCTGACAATGTGCTCTCCCGTCCATCAGACATTTTGTCTGCGGGAACTCGCTCTTTTTCACTCCGCCTACTCGTCCAAGTGCCGATGCATTTGTGGCATGATGTGAACAGTATGAACTTGTGTCACTACCAAAGTCTAATGGTTTTAAATGACTGTTTTGTATTGTCTGGAAACTCACTTGTAGAATTCGCTTGCTGTAGGTCTCTTAAAAAAGAGAAGCCGTTCAAGGTTATTTAACAGAGGTGCCTAGTTATTCTTCTTTTGTTGATATCAGGTAACGTGCAACCTTGGCCCTGATATGCAATGTCTCCAAACCACCTCTGATTTTAAATCTAGATCTGGTTTTGGTATTTTTTATTGAAAAAATAAAAAAAATTGTTGTCAACAATTGATGGGGTTTGGATTTTGGCTGAATCAACTGATGCTGATGTAATTGTGTTTTCTGAAACCTGGCTCAGCAAGTCTGTTCTTGATAAGGATATTTGTATAAATGGTTACAATGTGTATTGCACCGATCGAGTTAAGACAGGTGGGGGTGTGGCTATATATGTAAAGACTAAATTCCTTGTAAGTGTGGCAAAGTCTGAAACTATTTGTAAACAGTTGGAATGTCTTGCTTTGAATATTGAGGTTTCAAAGGGTCTCTCTATAACTGTGATGGGCTGTTATAAACCCCCCTCTGCTCTCGAATATGCATTTTCTTCTCTGATGCACCTTATGTCTAAAACTTCTTTACAGTGAAATGATCTTGATTGGTGATCTCAACTGGTGTTGGTTAAAGCCGGTGTCTGACGATTTAAAAATGTTTTGTAATTCTATGAATCTTACCCCGTTGATTAACTCACCCACATCTCAAATGTCCAGAGAATTCTACCCTGATTAATTTGATATTGACAAATGTTCCACATAAATATTCTGCGGTTGATGTTATTTTGTAATGATTTAAATGACCATTGTGCTGTTGTTGCTGTTAGAAATACTAAGGTTCCTAAGACAAACCCACGCATTATTCGTAAGAGAAATTTGAAGAGTTTTAATGAGCAGGCTTTCTTTCATGATTTGTTTTATTTTGACTGGAGAAAGATTGAGCTTATTCCTGATGTGGAAACTGCCTGGAAATTGTTTCATGATGTTTTTTTTCCAAATAGTAAACAAACATGCACCATTCCGCAGGTTCAGGGTTAAAGGGTTAAAACTTCTTGTCAATATGGGGGCGCTGTGTCCACTTTGTAAAAAATCACGCACAAATTAAACTGCCTCGTACTCTATTCTAGATCGTACAATATGCATATTAGTATTACTATTGGATAGAAAACACTCTCAAGTTTCTAAAACCGTTTGAATTATATCTGTGAGTAAAACAGAACTAATTTTGCAGCAAACTTCCTGATAGGAAGTGAAAAATCTGAAATCGAGGCTCTGTTCCAGGGCCTTCCTATTCAATTGCTTGAAATCTATGGATATACATGCACTTCATACGCCTTCCACTAGATGTCAACAGGCAGTGGAAGGTGGAATGGGGTGTCTAGCTTGATCTGAGGTCGAACAAGAGCTCTTGGAATGACATGTCCACAATATTCTTTCTCTACCTAGGCGCGGGAAGGACCTCAGCATTGGCTTCTGAAAAGCGTTCGGTATAGACGGCTAATATCTCCGGCTTTGTTTTTATTTGATACATATTAGAAAAACAACATAAAGTAGGTTTTTTCAACCGAGTTGTATCAGTTTATTGAACGTTTATTGCGAGTTTTGGAATTTTCTTTTCTTTGCGTCAGGAGAATTTGGGCATGTGTGCGCCACACGGCTAGCTAAGGTTGCTATTTCGACAGGAGAAGAGGACATTCTTAAACCAAAAAACGATTTATTCTGGACAAAGGACTCCTTGTACAAGATTCTGATGGAAGCTCAGCAAAAGTAAGAACCATTTATGATGTTATTTCGTATTTCTGTGGAAAATGTTTAGTCCTATTTTTCCCCCTTTAGCGGGCGCTGTCTCGCTATAACGTAAGCTGTTTGTTATGGTAAAGTTATTTTTAAAAATCTAACATGGCGATTGCATTAAGAACTATCTTTCATTTGCTATCCAACATGTCTTTTTTAGTAAAGTTTATGATGAGTTCTTTGGTCAGATTAGGTAAGTGTCAGAAATATATCCGGACATTCTGGGAAAAGTTGCTACATTTTCACAATGTATAACCACGGTTTTCAGCTCTAAATATGCACATTTTTGAACAAAACATGAGTGTATTGTATAACCTGATGTTATAGGACTGTCATCTGATGATGTTGGTCAAGGTTAGTGATTAATTTTATATATTTTGCTGTTTTTTTGCGATCGCTACCTTTTGCTGCTGATTAATGCATTTGTGTTTGGCTATTGTGGTGAGCTAATATAATGCTATATTGTGTTTTAGCTGTAAAACACTTAATAAATCTGAAATATTGGCTGGATTCACAAGATGTTTATCTTTCATTTGCTGTACACCATGTATTTTTCATAAATGTTTTATGATGAGTATTTAGGTATTTCACGTTGCTCTCTGTAATTATTCTGGCTGCTTCAGTGCTATTTGTGATGGTAGCTGCAATGTAAAACTATGATTTATACCTCAAATATGCACATTTTCGAACAAAACATAGATTTATTGTATAACATGTTATAAGACTGTCATCTGATGAAGTTGTTTCTTGGTTAGTGACTAATTACACTGCTCAAAAAAATAAAGGGAACACTTAAACAACACAATGTAACTCCAAGTCAATCACACTTCTGTGAAATCAAACTGTCCACTTAGGAAGCAACACTGATTGACAATACATTTCACATGCTGTTGTGCAAATGGAATAGACAAAAGGTGGAAATTATAGGCAATTAGCAAGACACCCTCCAAAACAGGAGTGATTCTGCAGGTGGTGACCACAGACCACTTCTCAGTTCCTATGCTTCCTGGCTGATGTTTTGGTCACTTTTGAATGCTGGTGGTGCTCTCACTGTAGTGGTAGCATGAGACGGAGTCTACAACCCACACAAGTGGCTCAGGTAGTGCAGTTCATCCAGGATGGCACATCAATGCGAACTGTGGCAAAAAGGTTTGCTGTGTCTGTCAGCGTAGTGTCCAGAGCATGCAGGCGCTACCAGGAGACAGGCCAGTACATCAGGAGACGTGGAGGAGGTCGTAGGAGGGCAACAACCCAGCAGCAGGACCGCTACCTCCGCCTTAGTGCAAGGAGGTGCACTGCCAGAGCCCTGCAAAATGACCTCCAGCAGGCCACAAATGTGCATGTGTCTGCTCAAACGGTCAGAAACAGACTCCATGAGGGTGGTATGAGGGCCCGACGTCCACAGGTGGGGGTTGTGCTTACAGCCCAACACCGTGCAGGACGATTGGCATTTGCCAGAGAACACCAAGATTGGCAAATTCGCCACTGGCGCCCAGTGCTCTTCACAGATGAAAGCAGGTTCACACTGAGCACATGAGCACATGTGACAGACGTGACAGAGTCTGGAGACGCCGTGGAGAACGTTCTGCTGCCTGCAACATCCTCCAGCATGACCGGTTTGGCGATGGGTCAGTCATGGTGTGGGGTGGCATTTCTTTGTGGGGCCGCACAGCCCTCCATGTGCTCGCCAGAGGTAGCCTGACTGCCATTAAGTACCGAGATGAGATCCACAGACCCCTTGTGAGACCATATGCTGACACATGCACATTTGTGGCCTGCTGGAGGTCATTTTGCAGGGCTCTGGCAGTGCACCTCCTTGCACTAAGGCGGAGGTAGCGGTCCTGCTGCTGGGTTGTTGCCCTCCTACGGCCTCCTCCACGTCTCCTGATGTACTGGCCTGTCTCCTGGTAGCGCCTGCATGCTCTGGACACTACGCTGACAGACACAGCAAACCTTTTTGCCACAGTTCGCATTGATGTGCCATCCTGGATGAACTGCATTACCTGAGCCACTTGTGTGGGTTGTAGACTCCGTCTCATGCTACCACTAGAGTGAGAGCACCGCCAGCATTCAAAAGTGACCAAAACATCAGCCAGGAAGCATAGGAACTGAGAAGTGGTCTGTGGTCACCACCTGCAGAATCACTTCTGTTTTGGGGGGTGTCTTGCTAATTGCCTATAATTTCCACCTTTTGTCTATTCCATTTGCACAACAGCATGTGAAATGTATTGTCAATCAGTGTTGCTTCCTAAGTGGACAGTTTGATTTCACAGAAGTGTGATTGACTTGGAGTTACATTGTGTTGTTTAAGTGTTCCCTTTATTTTTTTGAGCAGTGTATATCTCTATTTGGTCGGTTTTGTGATAGCTACCTATACGGTAGAAAAATTGTGAAAATATGCAGTTGAGTCTTTTGCTATTGTGGTTAGCTAATAGAAATACATATTGTGTTTTCGCTGTAAAACATTTAAAAAATCGGAAATGGTGGCTGGATTCACAAGATGTTTATCTTTCATTTGCTGTATTGGACTTGTGATTTCATGAAAATTATATTATATGATATCCCTGTCGCGTTAGGCTAGGCTATGCTAGCCAGCTTTTTTGATGAGGATGCTCCCGGATCCGGGATGGGTAGCAATGAAAGGGCGGGATAATCCATGGTTTTCTTCTGAGCTGTTTTGTATTATTCACAAATGTAATCTAGCCTGGGCTAAAGCAAGGAAATCATGTTCTGGTGCTGATTGGCTTATTTTTAGGCAGTTACAAAACAAGTGTTCTTTTCTTCTTAGGAAGGCCAAGTCTGAATATTTTATATCTGTTACCACTGATAACCTGAATGACCCTAGAAAGTTTTGTGAGGCTATTAAGTCTAAGTCTGGAAACAGTAATGTTAATGAATTACCGTCATATGTATCGAAGGACTTTGTTGCTGTGTATGACAAAACTGAAATGCTGAATTGTATCAATGAGCACTTTGTATCATCTGGAAGGCTGTTTGATTCAGTGTCCTCTGTCTCTGTACAACCCTGTGTGGATGAACCAGTGAGAGCTGGTCAAACTTTTAGCTTTTTGTCATTCTCAGTGCAGGGGGTACTGTACATAAAGCCCTGAAATTCTTACATCAGAGAAAGCCTACAGGTCCTGATTTTCTTGATCCCTGCTTTTTAAATCTGGCAGCTGATTTCATAGCTGAACCACTTACATATATATTCAATCTAAATCTAACCTGGAATGTAATGAAATTCCAAAAATCGGGAAATCAGCATTTGTCCTACCACTTTTAAAAAGGGGAGATCCAACTCTTTTAAATAATTATAGGCCACTCTCAAAGCTGTCATCTCTGGTGAAAATACTTGAAACCCTTGTGAGGGAACAGCTAAAATATTTTGTATATGCTAACTCTATTTTATCAATGTACCAATCGAGCTTCAGGAAGAAGCATAGCACAATTACAGCAGCCATGAAAATTTTAAATGATATCACTGAAGCCCTTGACAAAAAACAGCACTGTGTCTCACTTTTTATTGATCTCTTTAAGGCTTTTGATACAGTTGACCATGCTATATTGAGGACAGAGATCGTTGAGTGTAGGTCTTTCGGAGCATGCAATTGCATGGTTTGCTAACTATCTGTCTGATAGAACTCAGTGCCCTCAATTTGATGGGCTCATGTCTGTTAAATTGTCTGTCTGTAATGGTGTGCCCCAGGGCTCTGTACTTGGTCTCCTCTTATTCACTATTTATATAAATAATTTATTAGCAAAATGCACGACTTCACTTTTATGCTGATGATACTGTTATTTATTGCTGTTCCTCGTCTCTCACAAAAGCTTTCCAGAACTTGCAAACTGCTTTTTATACTGTTCAACATACCACAATTTTGAACATAAAAAGTTATTAATAAACAAATTAGGCATATTTGGGCAGTCTTGCTACAAATGCAATGGTTCATTGGATCAGTCTAAAACGTTGCACATACACTGCTCCCATCTAGTGGCCAAAATGTATATTGCACCTGGGCTAGAATAATACATGATGGCATTTCTCTTGCATTTCAAAAAATACAAAAGAACGGTTGTTTTTTTCTTTGTATTATCTTTTACCAGATCTATTGTGCTATATTCTCCTACATTCCTTTCACATTTTCACAAACTTCAAAGTGTTTCATTTCAAATGGTACCTTTAATATGCATATCCTTGGTTCAGGGCCTGAGCTACAGGCAGTTAGATTTGAGTATGTAATTTCAGGCGAAAATTTGAAAAAAGGGGCGGATCCTTAATTAAGAATGAAAGAAATTCCACAAATTAACTTTTAACAAGGCACACCTGTTAATTGAAATGCATTCCAGGTGACTACCTCATGAAGCTGGTTGAGAATGCCAAGAGTGCGCAAAGCTGTCAGCAAGGCAAAGGGTGGCAACTTTGAAGAATCTCAAATATAAAATAGATTTTAATTTGTTGAACACTTTTTGGGGAACTACATGATTCCATATGTGTTATTTCATAGTTTTGATGTCTTCACTATTATTCTACAATGTAGAAAATAGTTTTAAAAAAATAAAGAAAATCCCTGTGTGTGTGTGTGTGTGTGTGTGTGTGTGTGTGTGTGTGTGTGTGTGTGTGTGTGTGTGTGTGTGTGTGTGTGTGTGTGTGTGTGTGTGTGTGTGTGTGTGTGCGTGCGTGCGTGCAAGATGGAGTGAGTGGGTGTATGTGGGTGTACTGTATATGTGTCTGTGCATATGAATGGTTGAGTGAAGGAGGATAAATATATGAATGTGTGTAGGAGGGTGGGAGAGAATGGGTGTGCGGAGGCATAGGGTATATGTTGTGTGTGAATGAAGGAGAATGGATGAGGAAGTAGATGTATAGAGGGGTGTAAATGTGTCTGAGAAGAAGGGGGGGCGAGACGGGAGGTTGGGATAAACTTGGCCTCGGTGGGTAAGAGAGGTCAAGGATGGGAGGTGGTGTTAAGCTCGGTTTGGGGGGCCATGGGTGGGTAAGGAAGGGAGGGTGCGATAAGCTTGTGACTTGGAAACCCATTGTACAATTAATAGGAGTTCTGGACAGATTAGGAAAGGATGTTAAATCATTATTATTCCTTGTTTGTCATAATAAATTAGATTCAATGGTGATTATTGGTGAGAATGAAGAGGGGCTTTAGCTGTTGGATTGGGATGGGGTGACTGGGAGGGCATCAGACACTTTTATGAGATGTGCCCTGACATTCTTTGGCTCTGTTCTTGCTGGACATCCGTATGGTCATTCAAACATCCCTGAATCAGGTCATCCAGACCGTTTCAGTTTTTTTTACACTCTCCCTCTTCTTCCCTCCAGTTGTACCGGCAGAACCGCTCCTTAACGAGGAAGAGAATGTTGTACCTGGCCCACCTAGGGCCAGGGACCATCGCTGAGATCAGCCTGGAGGATGAAGACAGGGAGAAGGAGAAGAGTGGGGAGCGACGGGTAGAAAAAGCAAGCCACCATTGATCTTGAGGTTATAAGAGCGGAACTAAGGGACATCAGAGAAGTACGTCTAAATATACATTTGGGGGTGGTTTAAAAAATACTTTTTTGTTGCTACAAGTTTCAAAATCCATCTCTGAAAAAAATGCGTGTTGATCCTCTGGGTGAAACAGCATAATGATGTCTAGATGTCCCTATTATGTTGTCATAGAGTAGGCCCTATGCGCATTCGTACAATCAGGAAAATAAATAAATGGAGACCTAGAATGATTTCCATCTACAGTATTCTAAAAATAGTATCGCAATTAAATGATTTGTGAAATCAATTAACAGCACAATCAAATTAACTCTTTCATTTTTCTCTTCACTGTAGTTGCTGCTCGTCGCTGTAGTTAAGACGGTTTTGATTGCAGACAGTCCTACTAAAGAAGCTCTTGGCGAAATACAGAGGTCAGAGAGTCTTCTGCAAAGCAATTAAGACGCCCTTCTCTCTGTAGCTTTTCTTTGCGAAGCAACCTTGAGTAGGGTTACGTTTGACTGAAAGAAGAAGAGTCAAGTGAAGCCTGAACCCCCTCACTGTGCTGTGAGTGCTGGGTGATCCTTAATGACTGTAGGCATATTTCATACAGAAAATGATCAGAAAGCAAAATCACTATTCATTTGGTTATTTGGCAGGCTTGAGTTTCAAGACTTTCCATAACCTTTTATACTGCATGCAAATTGCAGAATTGATATTTTAGGTTACCAGTTTGTGGTTAAGCTTTGTTTGAAGATGTGGGCTAAGGTTAAGGTTTAAGACTAAGGTTAAGGTTGTGATTAAGGTCAGATTTAAGGTTAGGGTCAGAGTTAAGATTAGGGCCAACTGACCATAGAAAAGGGATATAGGGAAATATGCACGAAAACATTAAATAACCCCCAAAACCAGACTTTAAATGTGTAAAAAAAAGATGTAAGTGAAATGGGTGCGCTTTCAACAGAAACACGTGCAGATTTGATAAGTTCTGATTAGATATTTTCTGCATTCAGTGTCGAGAAGTACGAGGCCCTGCAGGAGAACCTGGATCTAGAGAGACACCTGAGGGCAAAGGCAGAGAACTTTGTACGAGTGGTGAGCTCTCTCTAGGCACCCATAATTGGCTTAGCAGCTGTGGATGGGTATTTCTGTCAGCTCGATGTCTCCTCAACTGTGATTATTAATATGATGGCTCCCAATCACATTTTGCAGGCACCTGATCCTGAAACTTTTTTCCTACTGACTCGTCGCTTAGACACTAATATGTGACTACTTTCAGGAAACTAGGCATGTCGCAAGTGACGACTTCACAGGAGAGGCATTTGAACGTTTATTTAAATATTTTATCAAAATGTGTTTTTTTGTCAGAAATGCCTTCTTGAAATGTTTAATATTATACGTTTCTAATTTTGTCAGAAAGTTGTTTTCATTGCAAGTTAAAGCTTACTGTTAGCTAGCTAGCTGACCTTAGGTGGCTGGCTATCTAACATTACATGTATGATCTGTGTAGTAATATAATCTCAGAAAGCCATTTGCGTTGCTAGTTATAGCCTAATGTTAGGTAGCTAACATTGAACCTATTTGGTTAACTTTAGCTTGCTATGAAAATCAATTTGCATTGTTAGTACTCTATGGATTGGGATTACGGTTCATCGTTTAGCTAGCTAGCTAGCTACATGTCTAAACAATAGACCCCAAGTTAAAGCTTGGGGTCTATAGCTTGGGGTCTTAGCTAGCTAGCTGATGTTAGGTGGCTGGCTCGCTAGCTAACGTTACGACGATGATCTGTGTAGTAATATTATCTCAGAGAGCCATTTGCATTGCTAGTTATGGCCTAATGTTAGCCAGCTAACTAGCTAACATTGAACCTATTTGGCTAACTTTAGCGAGCTATGAGAATCGATTTGTATTGCTAGTACTCTATGGATTGGGAAAATGGTTAATTGTTTAGCTTGCTAGCTAGCTACATGTCTAAACAAAATACTCTACTTCGCTAGATGATTACATGACCCATCAAGTTAGCCGGGTGTGTCTGACAGTTATAACGACTATCTAATGTATAATAATGCAAAATCTGTAATTTGTCTTTCAACATCAGTAGAACACGCCTGACTCTCCTCCACAAGTCATACAAGGATAATGGTCTAATGCCTCCCATCAAAAAGAGAGCTGGAAAATAAAGCACGTGTTCAGAGTGAGCGGTCTGTCTACTAGAAGATGGTTGCTAACTGCAATACCACCTGTCAAGACCTGCAGTTGTCTCTGGGGGCCCTACTGAACCATCAAGCAAAGACATCAAGATGCATAACAGCTTTGATTTTGCTCATCAAGTAAGCAACATTTCCTCCTTTATTCTGATTAAGGACATAGATAGATAGATATACACAATTAATTTAAATATATGTCGGTGTTCTTTTGTTGTATGCAGGTGCACTATCCTTCGTACCCTATGCAGCCAGGTCCCACCTACTTTTTAGCTCCTTGCAAGTGTGGCTTGTTTGGTGTCTGCTGTGAAGGAATACCACAACAAGTCAACTACTTGATTGATGAAGGCATGTCATCTAGCAAAAGCAGCAGCGCAGTCATCAAGTCATCAGCTGCATGCACCATTTCTTTACCAACTACAGAGTTGAGAAAACACGTGTTGACCTGAATTGTGAAAACTGCAGTGGCCAAAACACGAACAAGTTTATGCTCTGATATTGTGCCTGGCGGACCATACACAAGCACTGCCACAGTCTGGACCTTCACTTCCTGTTCACAGGCCACACCAAGTTTGCCCCCGACTGGTGCTTTGGCCTTATTAAACAGCGCTTCAGATAGACCAGAGTGAAGACTTTGTCTGAGATTGCTGGTGTTGTGAAGGACAGCACTGTGACAGGGGTCAACATCCCACAGCTGGTTGGACTGGAGGAGTGCTGGTGGAAAGCTATGGCTGGCAACAACACCTGACTCCGTACTTCTGTCTGCTGCCACAGATCAAGCAGTACCAGTACTTCAGGTGAATATCATGTTCATTGCATTGTATGAGGTTATTCCATCTTATCTAAACTTGGGAGGTGAATTGATGTTATGCAAGGTTGTAATGTCTTCACATTTTTGTTGTTGTTATTTCCTGTTTTACAGCTTCAATGATCTGGAGCCTGGTGTTGTTGTCGCCAAGGAGCGTTTGGACTCAGTCGGGACCAAGTTTCAGCTGCTGCGTAACCCTGACATCCTTCCTCACATAGATGGTCTGCCTGTACAAGCACCACCTGGACTGGACACACACAGCTGGAAAAACATATCGTTTTGAGAAGATCAGGCAGTTTTGCGACGAAGAAGCTATGGACATCACATGCCCAGCACTATGGTCAAGGGCAGGACAGTAACAGGCTCCGAATATGGATTCCCTTGTTCGGACGGAATAGTTCATCACTGGGGGCGAGTTCCCAGTCATCAGCACTATCTGCAGTACCTCTATTCACATGACTCTCTCCTAACACACACACCATATGTTGCTGCTACTATTCATTTTTGTATCCTGCTGCTCAGCCACTTTACCCCTGATTGTATGCATGTAACTACCTCATCTATCACCAATATCACTGATGTCGTTATTAATATTGTTCTTGTACTGTATATTATTTTATTATTTCTCTACTGGCATTGACACTTGTTCTTTTTTTCTTTATATTGATAGTGTCTATTTTTGATATTGCTACTATGCAAGGAACCATTTCGCTGTACAGTTTACACATTCTGTAGAGACCCATCCACTTAGCAAGATGTTGCTGGGGGTTATAACATTTATTTAACATCACCCATCAATTTAGACAAGTGTGTCTTGGTAAGCGTCTTCTAATATTCATAAAATATTTTCTATTTCTGGACACTCTGTTTACCTGGAATTTTCCTTATTGTAGGCTACTACTTTTACCACTTTTAGTCTTAATCTTTACTACACTACTCACTGTTTAGCACATGACCTCATATGTGAATCCTTAAAGAGATGGGTGGGGCTGGCTTAAGAGGGTGCGAACAATGCTGAATGGGTGTAGACAAAGAAGAGCTCTCCAGTAGGTTTACAAAAACATTCAAGGGCCATTTTCTCAAAAGTGGGGCTACAAGTTTATCAACTTTCAAAGCAGAATTACTTAAAATTTTGCTACATAAGACCAAATCAAGGCGGTCGGTCACATATGATGACGCACCATGGCTGTTTCCCAACAAGTAAACAATGGAATCAGGCCATTTCCCTAATATCAGTCGAGGTGGCTGTGATTATCTGTAAATGAATGATGCATTTGAGCTGTAACATTGGACACCAGTATCCAATAGTACAAGGTTGTTTAATGTTGAGAATATGTGATGCTGCTGTGTTCAAAGGTTGAATCAGTCATACACACAGGTGCACCTTGTGCTGGGGTCAATAAAAGGGCCCTCTAAAATGTGGAGTTTTGTCACACAACACAATGCCACAGATGTCTCAAGTTTTTTAAGGAGCGTGCAATTGGCATGCTGACTGCAGGAATGTCCACCAGAGCTGTTGCCAGAGATTTCTCCACCATAACCCACCTCCAACGTTGTTTTAGAGAATTTGGCAGTACGTCCAACCGGCCTTACAAATGCAGACCACATGTGTGGTGTCGTGTGAGCGAGCAGTTTGCTGATGTCAACATTGTGAACAGAGTGCCCCATGGTGGCGGTGGGGTTAAGGTTTGGGCAGACATAAGATACGGACAATGAACACAATTTAATTTTATGGATGGCAATTTGAACGCACAGAGATACTGTGACGAGACCCTCCGGCCCATTGTCGTGCCTTTCATCCGCGGCCGTCGCCTCATGTTTCAGCATGATAATACACGGCCCCATGTCGCAAGAATCTGTACACAATTCCTGGAAGCTGAAAATGTCCCAGTTCTTCCATGGCCTGCATACTCACCAGACATGTCACCCAGACATGCATTTGAGCTGTAACATTGTACACCAGTATCCAATAGTACACGGTTGTTTAATGTTGAGAATATGTGTTCAAAGGTTGAATCAGTCATACGCACAGGTGCATCTTGTGCTGGGGATAGAACTATTGTGAACGGGAATGTACAAAAGCACAAGAAAGAGAGAGAGCTCAACATTACATTTAAACTACTTAATCAGTGTGAGGAGTGAAGTCTCTGATGGGCATTGACTAGAGCAGTGAAGTCAGGTATAGTTTCTGTCGCTATGCTTAGGAGTGCTGAGAGGTGAGAGCCAGTAAGAGATGATCTGTGCCTTGATTTGGTATATTTTGTCACTGAAAATGTCTGTTCACATACATAGGTTGACCCAAACAGTACAAACATCTTCTGAGCATGACTCCTAATCTTTGGAAAGTTTTGTTCATCGAGAGATGTATAGAACCTGGTCAGTGACATTGTTTTGAATAGTTCACCAATCACTGCATCAGACTGAAGATCAATAAGCTCAAGTTACAGGTCAGTGGGAGCGTTAACCACATGGAAGGTGAAAGGAGAGGAAACCAACAGCATGTCATTTTCTAACACTTTGAATTCCTCAAACCGACGAGAAAACTCACCGTTCAAAGCACGTAGCAGCGATGTATACTTCTCCCGCTGGTCATCTGATCGGGAACAAGCGAGTAATGTCGGAAGGTGAGTGAGATTGTTGGCTTCTACTTGCCAGGTCAGGGGGAGTCATTTTCCCTTGAAGGCTTTGACAAGGATGTACAAAAAGGATGTGTACAAATGATGATGTGCAAAAAGGCCCTTTCCTTTGTAGTTCGGAATTCAGTTCATTCATTAGGGCCGTGATGTCCACGGTGAAGGCAAAATCAGCCAACCATTCTTTATCTTATAGTTGAGGGAAATCCACATATTTTCCTTTCATTTGAAAAAACTCAGCAATCTCCGACTTCAGGTCCCACACCCTTTAAGAACCTTCCCCAAACTCAGCCATCTCACGTTTGTGTGGTAAGGGGAGATCTGCATGACCCGACTTTCTCTTCCAACAGTGAGACAAACTGTCTGTGGTTTAAAGGTTTTGCTCTTATGAAGTTTACCACTTTAGAGACTGTATCCCCAACATGGCTCGTTTTCAGAACACAATTACAAAGCACCTCCTGATGAATAATGCAACACAGGGGAAAAAATTCTGATCTGGGTTCAGCTCAGCTCAGCTATTAGGTCCCACGCTCTTCTCAATTTACATCAACAACATTGCTCAGGCAGTAGGAAGCTCTCTCATCCATTTATATGCAGATGATACAGTCTAATACTCAGCTGGCCCCTCCCCAGATTTTGTGTTAAATGCTCTACAACAAAGCTTTCTTCATGTCCAACAAGCTTTCTCCACCATTAACATTTCTTTGAACACCTCCAAAACAAAGGTCATGTGGTTTGGTAAGAAGAATGCCCCTCTCCCCACAGGTGTGATTACTGCCTCTGAGGGTTTAGAGCTTGAGGTAGTCACCTCATACAAGTACTTGGGAGTTTGGCTAAACGTCACACTGTCCTTCTCTCAGCACATATCAAAGCTGCAGGCCAAAGTTAAATCTAGACTTGGTTTCCTCTATCGTAATCGCTCCTCTTTCACCCCAACTGACAAGCTAACCCTGATTCAGATGACCATCCTACCCATGCTAGATTACAGAGACATAATTTATAGATCGGCAGGTAAAGGTGCTCTCGAGCGGCTAGATGTTCTTTACCATTCGGCCATCAGATTTGCCACCAATGCTCCTAATAGAACACATCACTGCATTCTATACTCCTCTGTAAACTGGTCATCTCTGTATACCTGTTGCAAAACCCACTGGTTGATACTTATTTATAAAACCCTCAGCCTCACTCCCCCCTATCTGAGATATCTACTGCAGCCCTCATCCTCCACATACAACACCCGTTCTGCCAGTCACATTCTGTTAAAAGTTGCCAAAGCACCCACATCCCTGGGTGGCTCCTCTTTTCAGTCCGCTGCAGCTAGTGACTGGAACGAACTGCAACAAACACTCAAACTGGACAGTTTTATCTCAATCTCTTCATTCAAAGACTCAATCATGGACACTCTTACTGACAGATGTGGCTGCTTTGCGTGATGTATTGTTGTCTCTACCTTCTTGCCCTTTGTGCTGTTGTCTGTGACCAGTAATGTTTGTACCATGTTGTGCTGCTACCATGTTGTTGTCATGTTGTGTTGCTACCATGGTGTGTTGTCATGTGTTGCTGCCTTGCTATGTTGTTGTCTTAGATCTCTCTTTATGTAGTGTTGTGTTGTCTCTCTTGTCGTGATGTGTGTTTTGTCCTATATTTATATATTTTTTAAAGTATTTTTAATCCCAGCCCCAGCCCCAGTACCCGCAGAAGGCCTTTTGCCTTTTGGTAGGCTGTCATTGTAAATAAGAATTTGTTCTTACCTGACTTGCTTAGTTTGATAAAGGTTAAATAAAAATTAAATAAAAAATACTTGATCTTGAATACTTTTCAAAAGGCCAACATTTTTTCCTGTCAAGTTTGGGCACCCGTCTGTGGTCACACTAGATAACTTTCCAAAACTCAGTCCCAGCTTTGTCACACACTTATTAACCTCCTCCAATAAATATTTTCCTGTGGTTGTGCTTTTAATTGACTGCACTGAAGCAAGCTCCTCTCTAATTTCAAAGTCTGGTGTTATGCCTTGTAGGAATATCAACAACTGCGCTGTGTCACGTACATTACTGCTCTCATCCAGGGCCAAGGATTAGCAATTATGTGGAACAGTACACAGCTAGCTCTCGCAATTCTGTTGTTTGCTGAATGCAGTTTTGTGAAAAGTCCTTGCTGCTTTTGCAACTGAGAAAGCAACTCTTTCGATGCACTTGTTCTCTGCTCAGAAGACATATTCCTATATTTCTCTGCATGCTTTGTCTGGAAGTGTCGGGACAAGTTGTAGTCTTTCAAGACATCGATGCTCTCTTTGCTCGCTAAGCACACAGCTTTTCCTGATACCTCAATAAATAAATATTTTGATCTCCACTCTTGCTGGAACACCCTACATTCATTGGCTACTTTCCTTTTCTTTGAAATCGTTGAAAAACTCATTTTTGAGCAATTTCTAGCTAGCTATTATTTGTAACTGACGTGTGTGTTAGCCTGTCAGTCAATGTCTGTCCTCGTGCAGTTGTTATTTATACGTGCCTTCAAAATAAATGTCCCACAAGCGGTGAGAGTTAAATCATTATACATAGGCAAGTATTAACCATTGTATAATGTGTCAATTCAGACCGTTTCGCTCTCGGAGCATTCATAGCACATACTGGACGCTATGGACGAGGAGTAGGGTTGATCTGAGCGCTCTGACCTCATAACTGCAATCAAGCACCCAAGCTAATTGGCTAAAATTGACTAGCTTACTAGCTACTTCCAGACACAAATGAGAGACCTCACTCTGACCATATTACTCGCCATAGCAGAGCTGGTTAGGCTGTTTTCATGTTATCTAGAGTTATCTTAATGACTGCAACTGTGCTGCTGGCAACAATTTTAATTACTTTTTACCGACACCGGTCATATTCAGTGGGTGTTGCGCGTTCTGAGTGCGCTCTGGCACACTCAGACGAAAGTGCTCTGAAATCAGAGTAGATAGCCAGAGTGAATTTAGGAACTCACCCTTAACTTCCGGAAGACCTATCATCCTTCCACTCCCTCCTCTCTACCTTCTCTTCCTCTGTATCCGCTGCTAACGCCACTTTATATCACTCTAAATTTAAAATTAAGCCTTGTAAGCTCTTTCCACCATCTCCTCCTTCCTTAATCCTCCACCATCACCCTCCTCTCTCTCTCTCGACGTTGTCAACCACTTTGAAAAGGACGACATCCGCTCCTCATTTACTCAGCCTATTCAGTCCACTGGTCCCATTCACACAGAACTACCCTACACCTTGACCTCTTTCTCCCCTCTCTCTCCAGATGAAATCCTGTGACTAGTGAGGTCCGGCCGGCCGACAACCTCCCTTCTCCAGACCATCTCTGGAGACCGTCTCTCATTCCTCACTTCCCTTATAAACTCATCCCTGACCATTGGTTGTGTCGCGATATCGTGGAGGATGTGAATCGTGGAGGATGTGAATATATGTAAGCTTTTTCCTCCCTGTTCAGCTCCCTTGCCCATGCTTGCATCGCTCAGAGGTCCGTTGCTCAACAATCCACTTTAGAATGTTTCTGCCTGTCTCTGGCTGTCTCACCGTTGTGAAGCAGGAAAGAATAACGAAATACTTCTGGGTCACAGGTTTTTTGCAATCCTTCAGAATAAGAGTCTCATCCTGTATATTTTGTAAATTAATAATTAGTGAGAAGATTTGGGAAAATGTGTACAATTATCAGTATATTTTAAACTAGTTATCATTCTACTCAGCCCTTCAGTTTCAAAATCCAGTTTACACCCCCAGCATTGTCTCTGCTCATTTTGTGGCCCTTAAAGAGTGGCATGCTGCATAATGAGACCTTTACATATGGCCTCTTTGCAAACACACATTTTTATAGCCTCACTGGATTCTATACAAGCTAAGGTGCTTTAATTTGCATACTACCAACACACTATCACAGATTATTTCCCTCGTCAAATATCACCTTTTATAGATTACAAAAATACTATCTGAAAAAAGAATTATTCAGTTTTGTGCGGGGAACCAATATGAATGTGTATCTGAACAAGACTGAATGTCAATAAAGCATGTCAATTAAACTGTGAAATTCCCTTTTGAATGATAATGGCCAAAGGGAACACTATGGGCAGCGACTTGCTGTATCCATCATAATAACAATAAGGAGCTTCAGCATCACCATTTGCTTGCAGCAGTATGGATGAATGCAATTCTAAAAGAGTGGGATCACTGATCTCTCCTAGTCTAGGCTGAAGGTGAGCCATACCCTCCATTCAAAGAACAATTAACACATGATTTGAGGAGCAGAGAAAAAAAATGTTGACTGGCACCAACCCAAAGCTACTGATCAGCAATTATCACCACAGGAGCTGTTTGTTGTGCAGGCTCTGAGCAGCTTGCGTTGTGTTCCATTGTTTTGTGTGCACTGCTTTAAAGCAGTACCACTCTTCACTATTTTTACCACAAAAAAATCTGTCAGTAGTGAAGAACCATTGCATGCCATTTAGAACCACCATAGCACTCTTTATTTCCTTATTCACATCAAATTTAGTAAGAATGACACAGGTAAACAGAATTTCTTGTAGGATTGTCACCATTCACACTAATGCTCTTAAGAGCCACCGTAGCTCAAACAGTGGCTATCTCAATGATGTGTTCTTATATTCTGTGAGTGAATGTGAAAATGTTTTGCGGTAACAGATGAAGGTGATTGACACCAGCTCAGAGGTTTAGAGCTACAGAAGGTGGTGGCATTACACTGCAAGCTAGAGCTCCTGGAGGAGAGGAGGGAGCATGAGGAGAGGTGTACCAAGGCTTAGGGGGAGGCCAAGGATCTCAAGTTTACTATTGAGTGGCAAAGCAGAATTGGAGGACTGACATACTAATGGTACACAGAGTTGCTATACATGATCCCAGCAGTGAATGAGTGGGCTTAGTCAAAAGATTCATATTATTCTCATGGTTTGACAATGGGATTCCAACATGTATAGACCTATCCAAGATATTCAACCTTTGGCTTTAACTGTAGCGAAATGCACAGTACATCCTTCATTTGTTAGCAGAAGCAATGGACTCCACAGAAAATAGTTTCTTAGTGCACTTTATGGCATTTGTGGGTTCATCTTTTCATGTCAAAGTTCTCCCAAAAAGCCTCCCGAGTGGTGCGGTGGTCTAAGGCCCTGCATCGCAATTCTGGTTTTGAGTCCAGTCACTGTCGCAGCTGGCCGCAACCGGGAGACCCATGGGGGAGGGTTTGGCCAGCAGGGATATCCTTGTCCCTCGCGTACTAGTGAATCCTTTGGCGGGCCGGGCGCAGTGCACGCTGACACGGTCGCCAGGTATACAGGGTTTCCTCCAACACATTGGTGCGGCTGGCTTCCCGGTTAAGTGGGCATTGTGTCAAGAAGCAGTGCGGCTTGGTTGGGTTGTGTTTCGGAGGACGCACTGCTCTCGACCTTCGCCTCTCCCGAGTCCGTACGGGAGTTGCAGCGATGAGACAAGACTGTAACTACCAATTGGATACCAAATTTGGGAATATAAGGATATCCCTGCCGGCCAAACCCTCCCCTAACCTGGAGGACACTGGGCGGCTGCGACAGAGCCTGGTCTCGAATATAGAATCTCTAGTGGCACAGCTAGCACTGTGATGCAGTGCTTTAGACCACTGCGCCACTCGGGAGGCCCTGTTATAATGCATCTTACACCTCTCTTAATAAATGGATGCTGATGTTACTCCTGCATTTGTTCCATTGACCAGTTGAGGAGCTGCAGAAGAAGCTCCAGGCGCTATCTCACCCTCCTCCTGCCCACTCACCAACCCACTGAGGTGAGATACAAACAAATGGGAATAATTTATGTACATTTTAAATTAAATGTATGTGCATGATGTCTTCATACTGGGGACCAGGCTTACTTCCTGGTCAGGTCACATGGTTCAGAAAAACTCCCTATAGGGCCCAATATGTAACACATCCATAAATCTGGTCCATGGTCAGCGAACTCTCTTCGACCCCACATTGTGCATATCTGTTTCTTTACATCTCACAGCTATCTATGATTTGTGAAAGGAAAGATATCAGAAGTGATATTCATTTAGTGATTCAAGACTCCGCAAAGGAGCCATGTACAGTAAACAGAAAAATATATCAAATCTACATTTTAAGAGCTTAGACAAAGTGTTCCTGTAACCTCTTTGTCTTTGGTTGTAGCGTTTAATTGCAGGCACTCTATGACTCTATACTATTTATTTTATTGCACTGGCACTGAACATTTGGATAGTAGTTCAAGGGTGTCATTGTACAGCCACCCCCTTTCCAGTACACTATGCAGCTGAGAAGCACTGTCTGGAAGACTTGAATCCGTGACCCAATTGTTTCAGAGCCTCTCACAGAAGCTCTGATCTTTGGATTACACTTTATTTGGATAGTGCCTATTAAGTTATTAACTAACATGGGTCTTATTGATACATTACCTACATGTCCACAATGACTTTGGACAACCTGTCATATCCACATCTGTTTCTCAGTCCATCCACAAAGTTCCACTGTTAGTAGTTTTCTCTCTCTCTTGTTTCAAGTTTCACTCAGATTGAATCACTTTACCAAGTTCTAATCTTGAATTTTGTTGATATACCATGTTCTTTGTCCTTGGGTTTCTTGCAGTATCCATAATTGAATTCTAATTTAAAACTGCTTACAATACATTTTTCTTTCTTTTATTTTCCCCACCTCGATACGATTTCAAAAACTTCCTTGGTGGGAGTGAATGGCAGCTCGACTTAATTGAGGACCATTATTTAACCTATAATTCAAGTTGTTCTAAAAGTAATTCATATTTTCCAGAATCAATTTGGGTCAGTTGTGTCACTTTTGTATGAGGAACCTTGACATTAATAATTGAATAGTCGAAGGACGCATGTGGCTGTGTTTTATGAGAATGTATTGGTGTTGCATTGGGCATTCACGGGCCATGTGAGTTAAAGTTACATTCTACCATTTACACAAACAAAAAACAAACCTTGAATAGTTAGTCGGTGGTACATTTCTATTTTATGAACATAAAAAAATACACTTATTTTGTTACCAGTCCTTTATTTTCTGTGTTTTTCTGTTATTGGGCGCTCAATGCTGTATTTGGTTGCCTCTAGAGGTAGAGAAGATCGGCTTGAATACCGTCATCAATTATCTTTTTCAGTTGAATAAGAACATTTAATAAGAAAATGTATTTCTTTAATACCTTGGATATTTCTGTCAATACTTTGAAGGACAACATTTTCATAGCTGAGTTATGTGCTAGGAAAAGTTATGTGCTAGCTGAAGAATGCATTTCTAAAAGTCTTGAAGGAGTTCCCACATATGCTGAGCACTTGTTGGCTGCACTCTCTCACTCTCCTTCTTGGTCAAATAGCCCTTACACAGCCTGGAGGTGTGTTTTGGGTCATTATCCTGTTGAAAAACAAATGATAGTCCCACTAAGCGCAAACCAGATGGGATGGCGTATTGCTGCAGAATGCTGTGGTAGCCATGCTGGTTAAGTGTGCCTTGAATTCTAAATAAATCACTGACAATGTCACCAGCAAAGCACCCCCACACCATCACACCTCCTCCTCCATGCATCATTGTCGGAACCACACATGCGGAGATCATCTGTTCACCTACTCTGCGTCTTTCAAATGGATATTGCGGTTGGAACCAAATATCTCAAGTTTAAACTCATCAGACTAAAGGACAGATTTCCACCAGTCTAATGTCCATTTCTCATGTTTCTTGGCACAAGCAAGTCTCTTCTTCTTATTGGTGTCCATTAGTAGTGGTTTCTTTGCAGCAATTAAACCATGAAGGCCTGATTCACATAGTCTCCTGTGAACAGTTAATGTTGAGATGTGTCTGCTACTTGAACTCTGTGAAGCATTTATTTGGGCTGCAATTTCTGAGGTTGGTAACTCTAATGAACTGTTCCTCTGCAGCAGAGGTTACTCTGGGTCTTACTTTCCTTTGGCGGTCCTCATAAGAGACAGTTTCATCATAGCGCTTGATGGTTTTTGCAACTGCACTTGAAAAAACTTTCAAAGTTCTTGAAATGTCTTAAAGTAATGATGGACTGTAATTTCTCTTTGCTTATTTGAGCTGTTCTTGCCATAACATGGACTTGGTCTTTTACCAAATAGCGCTATCTTCTGTATACCACCCCTACCTTGTCACAACACAACTGATTGGCTCAAACGCATTAAGAAGGAAAACATTTCACAAATTAACTTCTCTGTGCCATGGATCCCTTTTACGGGATCACTTTCCTAAACAACCGCTAGAATTGCAGGGCGCCAAATGCATAAATATTACTACAAATATTTATAATCATGCAATCACAAGTGAAATATACCAAAACACAGCTTAGCTTGTTGTTAATCCACCTATCGTGTCAGAATTTGAAAATATACTTTACAGCGAAAGAAATCCAAGCTTTTGTGAGAGTAGCTTTCAATGCTACAACAGCTAGCCCCAAATTAGCATGGTCACGAAAGTCAGAAAAGCAATGAAATTAATCGCTTACCTTTGACAATCTTCGGATGTTTCCACTCACGAGACTCCCAGTTACACAACAAATGTTCTTTTTGTTCGATAAATATTACTCTTATCACAAAAAAACACCATTTGGGTTGCGCATTATGTTCAGAAAATCAAAGCCGTGTTCTGTTCGACAAATTCCAAAAAGTATCCATAATTGTCGTAGAAACATGTCAAATGTTTTTTATAATCAATCCTCAGGTTGTTTTTAACAAACATAATAGATAATATTTCAACCGGACCATAACCTATTCATTAAGAGACAAACGGAAAATGGGGAGCTCCTCTCGCGCGAGCAGGAAACATACTTTTGAAAAATCTCATTCATTATTCAAAATAAAAGCCTGAAACTATGTCTAAAGCCTGGTCACAGCCCGAGGAAGCCATTGGAAAATAAATCTGGTTGATACCCCTTTAAATGGAGGATAGGCGGGCCAGGAAATACAGATTTTATTTTATTTTATCACTTCCGGGTTACATTTTCTCAGGTTTTTGCCTGCAGAATAAGTATTGTTATGCTCACAGACAATGTTTTGACAGTTTTGGAAACTTTAGAGTGTTTTCTATCCTAATCTGTAAATTATATGCATATTCTATGATCTGGGGCAGAGAAAATGTCCGTTTACATTGGGCACGTTATTTAAAAAATATATACATAATAATTCAGACCCCTAGGGCTAAGAGGTTAACATTTAACAAGCCACACCTGTTAATTGAAATACATTCCGGGTGACTACCTCATGAAGCTGGTTGAGAGAATGCCAAGAGCGTGCAAAGCTGTCATCAAGGCAAAGGGTGGCTACTTTGAAGAATCTAAAATATTTTCTCGTCCTCCCTGTTTTGACCCTTGCCTGTCCTGACTCTGAGCCCGCCTGCCGCCCTGTGCAGTTTTGGACTCTGCCATGGCTATGAACTCTTGCCTGTCCTCGACCTGCCTTTTGTCTATCCCTTGGACTATAATAAATATCAGAGCTCAAACCATCTGCCTCCTGTGTCTGCATCTGGGTCTCGCCTTGTGTCCTTATAGTGCAACACTGTAATCAAGGCAAGGGGTGGCTACTTTGAAGAATCTCAAATTTAACATATATTTTGTTTTGTTTAACACTTTTTCGGTTACTACATGACTCCATACGTGTTATTTCATAGTTTTGATGTCTTCACTATTATTCTACAATGTAGAAAAAAGTACAAATAAAGAAAAACCCTGGAATGGATTGGTATGTCCACACTTTTGACTGGTACTGTATAGTGTGCAAAATAATTATAATTCTACAAGCTGTAAAATCAAATAACTCCAACCTTTGTAAGCTGCACATAACTTTTCTTTTCTTGCTGAATTTTCTCAACTTCTGAATGAACATAATGGCTGTTGATTTTGAAGGAGCAGCCTACCGAAGCCATTTGTAAAAAACACTGTATGAACTGTTGCCTACAATGTTAACCTTAATACTCACCTTTATGGAACGTAAAAACTGCAATAAGGGAGGATAGAGGTAATGCTTCTTATAAAATGTCCTCCTGAAGTGGTAACATATAGTCATTATTGATCAAAATCCAGACAGTAGCTTTTGACTGATATGAAGCAACAGGCTGTGGCTGAGATGATACAGAGAGTCAAGAGGGATTCACCTCTGACCCGTGGCCCAGGCCCTCAACAGAACCAAAGCCATAGATACCTCACAAATGGTCACCAACATTGTACCACTTCATCTCAGAGAAAAGCTGTGTTTAAACATAAATGCACTCTTTCATCTTTGCTGGTGAAATGGCTTTATGACTTGTGCAATCATGTTCATGGACGAGTCTCCCTGTTCCTGTACTCCCTGTTCACCCATGACCGCGTGGCCACGCACAACTCCAAAACCAAGTTTGCTGATGACACAACGGTGGTAGGCCTGATCACTGGCGACTATGAGTCAGCCTACAGAGAGGAGGTCAGTGACCTGGCAGTGTGGTGCCGGGACAACAATCTTTGCCTCAACGTCAGTAAGACCAAGTAGCTGATCGTGGACTACAGGATATGGTGGAGGCGAGCGCTCGACGATCCACATCGACGGGGCTGCAGTGGAGCGAGTCGAGAGCATCAAGTTCCTCTGGGTTCAAATCCCTAAGGACTTAAAATGGTCCACACACACGCGCACAGTCGTGAAGAAGCTTGAAAGCTCCTCTTTCCCCTTCAGGAGGTTGAAAATGTTTGGCATGAGCCCTCAAGTTCTACAGCTGCACCATTGAGAGCATACTGATTGGCTGCATCACTGCTCGGTATGGCAACCGCACCACCCTTGATCACATGGCTCTACAGAGGGTGGTGCGGACTCCCAGTAGGGGGCCGAGCACCCTGCCATCCAGGACCTCTATATCAGGCGGGGTGACAGGAAGGCCCGAGAAATCGTTAAAGTCTCCAGCCACCCAAGCCATAGACTGTTCTGTCTGCTTCCGCATGGCAAGCGGTACCGGAGCATAAAGACTGACACCAACAGGGCCCTGAACAGCTTCTATCCCCAAGTCATAAGACTGCTAAATAGCTAAAAAAATGTCTGAGTTGACCCATGTATTTATTTTTCTTTTTTCACTGTCTCTATGCACACTCACAGGACTCATGCTCATGCACACTGACACTCCAACACACACAACATGCACATACATTTGTACTGACTCTACACACACACACACACACATGCACACACACTCACATACAATCTTAATTTACACTGCTGCTACTCTGTTTATCATACATCCTGATGCCTAGTCACCTTTCCCCTATACATGTCTACCTCTGTCACTTCAGTATCCCTGCACATTGTAAATGTGGTATTGAAATTGACCCTGTATATAGTTTCTTACTTTCCCATGTTTTTTAGTTCTAATTTTATTTGTTGTCTGTTTTTGATCTACCTTGTTATTTTAGTACTACATTGATATTGATTACTGCATTGTTGGGTTTAGAGCTTGCAAGTAAAGCATTTCACTGTACTTGTGCACGTGCCATTCAAACTTGAACTTGAGACTGGAAGCAAACTTAAAATAGAAAAACCTAATCCGGCATTATTTATTCACAACTGTTAAATGTTAGTCAACTGATGATCAAGGTTTATTATTTACAATGAAGGACAGAGACCTGGGCCAACACTTTCACATCCATCCTTCTACAGTCAGTAGGTCATCATCACATGGTTCAACTTCCTGTACACATATATAAATGATTAGTAGTAGGATTTTGCACCTTATCCCTCGATGCTGAAGCAGACAACTGATTGCACAACTATGTCATCACACTAACCGCGCGGGTCTGCATCTTACACTTCCTTAGCCCATTTCTTGGCAAGAGCTCTACAGTCGTGGCCATACGTTTTAAGAATGACACAAATATAAATTTCACAAAGTCTGCTGCTTCAGTTTGTATGATGGCAATTTGCATATACTCCAAAATGATATGAAGAGTGATCAGAAGAATTGCAATTAATTGCAAAGTCCCTCTTTGCCATGCAAATGAACTGAATCGCCAAAAAACATTTCCACTGCATTTCAGCCCTGCCACAAAAGAACCAGCTGACATCATGTCATGGATTCTCTTGTTAACTTCTTATGGCTGGGGGAAGTATTGAGTAGCTTGGATGAATAAGGTGCCCAGAGTAAACTGCCTGCTACTCAGGCCCAGAAGCTAGTATATGCATATAATAATTGGATTTGGATAGAAAACACTCTGAAGTTTCTAAAACTGTTTGAATGATGTCTGTGAGTATAACAGAACCCATATGGCAGGCAAAAACCTGAGAAAAAAATCCAACCAGGAAGTGGGAAATCTGAGGTTTGTAGTTTTTCAAGTCATTGCCTATCGAATATACAGTGTCTATGGGGTCATATTGCACTTCCTAAGGCTTCCACTAGACGTCAACAGTCTTTAGAACCTTGTTTGATGCTTCTACTGTGACGGAGGGGGGAATGAGAGCTGTTTGAGTCAGGGGTCTGGCAGAGTGCCACGAGCTCAGTCTTGCGCGCTCCCGTGAGAGTTAGTTGGGTTCCATTGCATTTCTACAGACAAAGGAATTCTCCGGTTGAAACATTATTGAAGATTTATGATAAAAACATCATAAAGATTGATTATATACTCTTTTGATATGTTTCTACGAACTGTAATATGAGTTTACGTCTGAACTTTCGCCTGGACTTGAAATTAGGTATTTGAACATAAATGATGGACGTTATCGAACAAAACAAACATTTATTGTGGAACTGGGATTCCTGAGAGTGCATTCAGATGAAGATCATCAAAGGTAGGTGAATATTTATAATGCTATTTCTGACTTCTGTTGACTCTACAACATGGCGGGTACCTGTATGGCTTGTTTTTGTGTCTGAGCGCCGTACTCAGATTATTGCATGGTGTGCTTTTTCCGTAAAGTTTTTTTGAAATCTGACACAGTGGTTGCATTAAGGAGAAGTTTATCTAAAGTTCCATGTATGACACTTGTATATTTTATCAATGTTTATTATGAGTAATTCTGTAAATTGATGTGGCTCTCTGCAAAATCACCGGATGTTTTGGAGGCAAAACATTACTGAACATAACGCGCCAATGTAAACTAAGATTTTGGGATATAAATATGAACTTTATCGAACAAAACATACGTGTCTTGTGTAACATGAAGTCCTATGAGTGTCATCTGATGAAGATCATCAAAGGTTAGTGATTCATTTTATCTCTATTTCTGCTTTTTGTGACTCCCCTCTTTGGCTGGAAAAATGGCTGTGTTTTTCTGTGACTAGGTACTGACCTAACATAATCAGATGGTGTGCTTTCATCGTAAAGCCTTTTTGAAATCGGACACTGTGGTGGGATTAACAACAAGTTTATCTTTAAAATGGTGTAAAATACTTGTATGTTTGAGGAATTTTAATTATGACATTTCTGTTGTTTGAATTTGGCGCCCTGCACTTTCACTGGCTGTAGTCAAGCCGATCTCAGCCGTAAGAAGTTAACACAGGTGTGAGTGTTGACGAGGACAAGGCTGGAGATCACTCTGTCATATAGATTGAGTTCGAATAACAGACTGGAAGCTTCAAAAGGAGGGTGGTGCTTGGAATCATTGTTCTTCCTCTTTCAACCATGGTTACCTGCAAGGAAACACGTGCCGTCATCATTGCTTTGCACAAAAAGGGCTTCACAGGCAAGGATATTGCTGCCAGTAAGATTGCACTTAAATCAACCATTTATGGGATCATTAAGAACTTCAAGGAAAGCGGTTCAATTGTTGTGAAGAAGGCTTCAGGGCGCCCAAGAAAGTCCAGCAAGCGCCAGGACCGTCTCCTAAAGTTGATTCAGCTGCGGGATCGGGGCACCACCAGTACAGAGCTTGCTCAGGAATGGCAGCAGGCAGGTGTGAGTGCATCTGCACGCACAGTGAGGCGAAGACTTTTGGAGGACGGCCTGGTGTCAAGAAGGGCCGCAAAGAAGCCACTTCTCTCCAGGAAAAACATCAGGGACAGACTGATATTCTGCAAAAGGTACAGGGATTGGACTGCTGAGGACTGGGGTAAAGTCATTTTCTCTGATGAATCCCCTTTCCGATTGTTTGGGGCATCCGGAAAAAGGCTTGTCCGGGGAAGACAAAGTGGCTTCTCAGCCAAGGGAGTGGGCTCACTCACAATTTTGCCTAAGAACACACCATGAATAAAGAACGATACCAACACATCCTCCGAGAGCAACTTCTCCCAACCATCCAGGAACAGTTTGGTGATGAACAATGCCTTTTCCAGCATGATGGAGCATCTTGCCATAAGGCAAAAATGATAACTAAGTGGCTCGGGGAACAAAACATCGATATTTTGGGTCCATGGCCGGGAAACTCCCCAGACCTTAATCCCATGAGACCTTGTGGTCAATACTCAAAAGACGGGTGGAAAAACAAAAACCCACAAATTCTGACAAATCCAAGCATTGATTATGCAAGAATGGGCTGCCATCAGTCAGGATGTGGCCCAGAAGTTAATTGACAGCATGCCAGGGCGGATTGCAGAGGTCTTGAAAATGAAGTGTCAACACTGCAAATATTGACTCTTTGCATCAACTTCATGTAATTGTCAATAAAAGCCTTTGACACTTATGAAATGCTTGTAATTATACTTCAGTATTCCATAGTAACATCTGACAAAAATATCTAAAGACACTGAGGCAGCAGATTTTGTGAAAATGTATTTTTGTGTCATTCTCAAAACCTTTGGCCATGACTGTACACTTGGGTGCGAAACTCACATGCCATCTCAGCAACACTATGGGGGCCTTGACGGAGGGACAGGAGTCGCTTAGCAGCATCTTTTCCGCAGACCGGGTGGTCGAAGACTTTCTTCATCTCCTCCGTGAATCTGGAGTAGGAGAAGCAGATGGGGGACTGTCTCCCACACCACCGTGGCCCAGGAAAGCGCTGCTCCATGGAAGCAGCCAATCAGGAAGAAATTCTTGTTCCGTTCGCTAGCATAAGAGCAGGGCTGTTGCTAAAATACTAGTGAACATTGTACTAAAAAGGCTCTGCAATCTCTGAGGTTGCCATCGTAGTGCTCAGGAGTTGGAACAAACGGCTCTCAGGGCGGAAAATAAGTACTTAGGACTGGTTGTAAGTTCTGGGCGAAGGTTCGCTCTGTGAAAACTCCTTGATGTGCTCCAGAAGGCCTTTCAGGGCTTGGTCATGTTGCTCGAGCAGGGCGCCTTTGCCAGCGTGGGTTTGGTGGAGAGGATCTGAATCCGCTGGGTTCATCTCGTTGGCCAGATCGTACTGTTACGCGGAGTGGAACAGGGAAACCCAAGAGCAGACTCAGACGAGGAGACTGGGATGAAGTAACCAAGGTATTTATTGAAACACAGGGGGAAGATGGAGTGCAGGCCAGGGGAAGCTCGGGCGTATTGTAGGAAACCAGGTGCGGAGGCTGAGGTTGGAGCGAGAGGGGATGGGACAGGGTAAGCAGGTCCGGAGGGGAATCCAAGGGAGCAGTAGAGTGGGAATTCCAGGGCAGAGTAGCAGGATGAGGAGACGTTGGACTGGAGACAGGAACAAGAGTCAGAGCTGGCAGAACTGTAGCGGAAAGGAAAACCGTGTCAAGCAAGGAAAACAGGCACAACAGGATAACAGGAGCTAAATAGTAACAAATGGCTAGAAATGTAGACTGACTGAGCAGAGATTACGATCTGGCAGTGTGGAAGCGGCAGGACTGAATATTTGTAGAGGTCTTGATTATGAAACAGGTTGCAGCTGGGGATCTGCTCTGACTCCAGCACACCTGTCTCTGCCCACATAATCACACACACACACACACACAGAGAGAGAGAGAGAGGGAGAGGGAGAGAGCACTGGGGGAGTGGCGGCAGGTCAAGGAGACACAGGATGAGCAGTAGATGGCGTGGCAGGAGCAGATATAACATGTTCGTTCCTGACGCCGTCCACTCCGCGGTCCTGGAGTGGGCCCACTCCTTCAGGCTTGCCTGCCACCTGGGCTCCCGTGGGACCCTGGCTTTTGTGCACAGTGCTTTTGGTGGCCTACCATGGTCCCTGACATGTCCAGATTTGTCGCTGCTTGCACGGTGTGTGCACAGAACAAGAGTCCTTGGCAAGCTCCGGCTGGTCTCCTCCAACCTCTGCCTGTCCCTCACCATCCCTGGTCTCACATCTCCCTGGACTTCGTCACGGGTCTTCCCCCATTTGATGGCAACACCATCCTGACCATAGTGGATCGGTTTTACAAAGCCACCCACTTCATTCCTCTCCCCAAACTACACTCTGCCAAAAAGACAGCCCAGCTCATGGTGCAGCACGTCTTCTGGATCCATGGTCTAAAAGTAGACATGGTCTCCGACCAAGGTCCTCAGTTCTTGTCCCAGTTTTGAAAGCGTCCTGCACCCTCATTGGGTCATCGACCAGCCTGTCCTAATGGTTCCACCCTCAGTCCAATGGCCAGTCAAAGCGAGCCAACCAGGACCAAGAGACTACTCTGCGCTGCCTGGTCTCTGATAAACCCCACCACCTGGAGCCAGCAGCTTGTGTGGGTTGAATATGCATGCAACACCCTTCCCTGCTCCGCCACGGGCCTAGGTAGCCAGGTGGCGCTTCTAGGGAGGAGGGGGGGGGGGGTACTGTCACACCCTGATCTGTTTCACCTGTCCTTGTGCTTATCTCCACCCCCCTCCAGGTGTTGCCCATCTTCCCCATTACCCCTGGGTATTTATACCTGTGTTGTTTGTTGCCAGTTCGTTTTGTTTTGTCAAGCCTACCAGCATTTTTTCCTCTGCTCCTGTCTCTCAATTGTTCATGTTTCCAAGTTTTCCCGGCGTTGACCATTCTGCCTGTCCTGATCCTGAGCCTGCCTGTCGTCCTGTACCTTTGCCCCACCTTTCTGGATTACGGACCTTTGCCTGCCCTGACCCTGCCTGCTGTCCTGTACCTTTGCCCCACCTTTCTGGATAACTGACCTTTGCCTGCCCTGACCCTGAGCCTACCTGCCGTCCTGTACATTTGCCCCACCTATCTGGATTACTGACCTCTGCCTGCCCTTGACCTGCCTTTTGCCTGCCCCTATTCGATGAATAAACTGTTGTTACTTCGACGTTGTCCTGAAATGTGATAGCGGGGGCACTGTGTGTAATGTTGAGTCATGAGAGTACATAGACACACAGGCCACTTGCCTAGTCAAATGAAAAATAAAGAAAGAAAAAGAAGCAGGGGTTGGAACCATTACAGGGAACAGAACCGAAAATCAAAAAATAACTAACGAAAATGATCTCTAGTGTTCTGGAACAGAACTGTTATTTTAAAATCTAGAGAACCTGTTCATAGTGTTATTTTTTGTTCCAAAAATATTCCTAATGTCTAGTATATAATTCTGTAATGTGGTGAAGTTATAATGCTAGCAATAGCCTAAACACTTTCCAGTTCACGTCATGTCATGATGTTCAGTGCTTCAAACAAAGCCCCTTCCATGTCCCCCAGGGGAAACTTCAGTCGCATCTCACACTTGCACTTATCCTCTCTATCTGTGCTAATTAAAAACTATTTTGACTTCAAAAGTTCAAAAAAGAACGAAAATTAACTATGGACCGTTACTTTTTTTTGGTTCAAACCGGTTCAGATGTAGGGATTCTGTTTGGAATGGTATGATTGGGGAAATAATTTAGATTAGAAGTTATTCTCAAGACCATACCAGAATCTGATTCCCTTTTTGTTCCAACTGTACAGGACACTTTCAAAGGCCCTCCCCCCACATTAAAGTTGGATCTCCGTTAACAAACCCTGAGTCTGTGCTGGAGAGAGTTCTAAAGACACTGAGTCTGAGCTTTCGAGACCTCATTCGAGACCTCACATGAAAGTTGTGACTTTTGTATCCTTTAAACTAAATCAAATTAAAGAATGACGAGCCCGTACTTACTCTGAGGGTGGACTCTGGAGGACGTTTCAGTAGTGGTAAACATGACGAACAATATTTTATAACTTTTTGTCAATTTAGACAGACCGCTAATAGTTTCAATAAGAATAGCTTATTTTATTGTGAATGTTAAATTAAACAAGTGACATGACATTACATTTTAGGAAACTGTATGAGGCATTTAGATTTTCAAATGTATTTCTAGTAATTCACGCAAGAATAATGGCCTTACTCCCTTCACCTGTTGTGAAATTCATATAAATATTAATGATTTCCAGACACATTCTAATTATAGAATAATAATTTTGTGAAACAAAATATTGTAACAAAAAAATACATTATGACATCCCATCTTCCACACAGCCCACCCAAGTTTTGTAGTAACGCTATTGAGGAGGTGGTTCCTGTCTGCTGGTTGTTGATTTTGTTAAATGTTCAAAACCTTTTTTATGTGTGATTATTTTATGCTCCTCTGCAATAAATGTAACATATAAGAAGCTAAGTTGTGCCCTGTTGCAAACATACCTACAAATAGTTTCAGTTCTCTGTCACTGCAAATCTTTCCATCACAAATGGCATAGTCACGCAAAGTAGGAGTGCTGCAGCTCATCAAATATTTATAACTGTCTGTGTGAAGGTTCGCCGTCCTCAACATATCCCTTCCCCAGCAGTGTGCTGGATGTCACCAGGGTGAGAGGGGAACAGCCCCAGACCAAGCAGAACTCCCAGGACTGTACAGTTCTAGGCCCACTCAGCTGGCCTGAGTCCTGTTCACTAGCACCCCAGGGCCCAGGGTAAGTATGCCTCACAGCATTTCTCAACACCTCAAATATACCATCACTGCATGACTTACACTGATGTTCAAGTCCCAAGACCCAACTGGTTGAACATTTGAAACCTACTTCTTTCTGCAGGAAAAAGCTCATATAGTGTAAGAACCAGTCTTGCTGTAGTTGTTTCTGATGATCACATGAATTATTACAGCAGCTCTGAGGCCCAGTGGCTTCATATTGTATTAAGCTGTGATGTCCTGATACTGCTGCTTGTTTTGTTTTGGGGAGGGAGTGCCCTACAGTATGAAGGATTACCATGGTGCAATTGATTTAAGTGAAATGAAATACTTTGTTCCCACAACCTGAGACTTTGTTCAAATTTCCTTAATGGTGAAGGTGAAGCCCAAATTATTGACAGTCTTTGTTTGCACTGAGAGGATCCGCCAGCCAGCTTTTGTAGCCTTGAGCATTTGCCAGAGCAAGTATGTCTTTTAAATTGGTCTGTCTAGACCAGTATTAACCTTGTAGCCTCCCAGTGAGCAATTACAGGGCACTGTGGCAGATTTTGTTTCCACTACTCCCCTCGCTCGTTACTTCCCCAGACCTTCATGGACCAGGATTTTTTTGGCCAATGGGACCTCTTGTATCAGGCTGTGCAGGTGTTATATGAAGTTGTTATTGTAAATATTTTTTATGCAGAATCAATTGGTCACTATTGGCCATTTCAAACGAAAGAATTTCAAGCATGTAATTCAGCGTCGCAGCTGGCAGTGCTGGAGCTTTAGAATTGAGTCAAATGTGAGAACTCAAGATGGCACCGATAGAGATGGCAGCTTCGCTTCAAGTCCTTGGGAAACTGTGCAGTATTTTGTTTTTTTTATGTATTATTTCTTACATTGTCAGCCCAGAAAACCTTAAGTGTTATTACATACAGCTGGGAAGAACTATTGGATATCAGAGAGACGTCAACTTACCAGCACAACCAGAACTACGACCAGGAATACGACTTTCTCAAAGCGGATCCTTTGTCTGCACCTCCCAGGGCATTTGAACTGATTCCAGAGGCCGACCCAAAGCAACGCCATCGGAGGAGACGGTGCCGAAGCGGTCCTCTAGTGAGGCTTCGGCTGCGCGCACACCACCCACCGCTTCAGAGTATATTACTCGCTAATGTCCAGTCCCTAGTTAACAAAGTCGATGAAATTAGGGGAAGCGTTGCTTTCAAAAGAGATATCCAGGATTGTAACATACTCTGTTTCACTGAGACATGGCTAGCTGGGGACATACTGTCAGAGTCCGTTCAGCGAACGGGATTTTCAGTGCATTGCGCCGACGTGAACAAACATCTCTCTGGTAAGAAGAAGGGCGGGTGTGTATGTTTCATGATTAACGACTCATGGTGTAATTGTGACAACATACAATAACTCAAGTCCCTTTGTTCACCTGACATAGAATTCCTCACAATCAAATGCCGACCGTATTATCTCCCAAGAGAACTCTCCCTTCGGTTATCGTCACAGCCGTGTATATCCCCCCGCAAGCAGATACCAAGACGGCCATCAAGGAACTTCACTGGACGTTATGCAAACTGGAAACCATAATTCCTGAGGCTGTATTTATTGTAGTTGGGGTTTTAACTAAGCTTATCTGAGAACAAGGCTACCTATCGATTGCAGTACACGAGCGAGTAACACACTCAAACCACTGCTACTCTAACTACCGTGATGCATACAAGGCCCTCCCCTGCCCTCCTTTTGGCAAATCTGACCATGACTCCATATTGTTGCTCCCCTCCTATAGGCAGAAACTTAAACAGGATGCACCCGTCCTTAGGTCTATCCAATGCTGGTCTGACCAATCGGATTCCACGCTTAAAGATTGCTTCGATCACGTGGACTGGGATATGTTCCGGGTAGCCTCAGACAATGACATTGACGTATACGCGAGTTTATAAGAAAGTGTATAGGAGATGTTGTACCTACTGTGACTATTAAAACCTTTCCTAACCAGAAACCGTGTATTGATGGCAGCATTCGAGCAAAACTGAAAGCACGTACCACCGCATTTAATCATGGAAAGGCGACTGGAAAACATGACCGAATGCAAACAGTGTAGTTATTCCCACCGTAAGGCAATAAAACAAGCAAAGCGTCAGTATAGAGACAGAGTGGAGTCGCAATTCAAAGGCTCAAAGATGAGACGTATGGGGCAGGGTCTACAGACAATTACGGATTACAAAAAGAAAACCAGCCCCGTTGCGAACAACGATGTCTTGCTCCCAGCAAATTAATTGAGGACAATACAGTGCCACCGACACGGCCCGCTACCAAAGACTGTGGGCTCTCCATCTTCGTGGCCGACATGAATAAAACATTTAAACGTATTAACCCTCGCAAGGCTGCCGGCCCAGATGGCATCCCTAGCCGTGTCCTCAGAGCATGCGCAGACCAGCTGGCTGGTGTGTTTACGGACATATTCAATCAATCCCTATCCCAGTCTGCTGTCCCCACATGCTTCAAGATGGCCGCCATTGTTCCTGTTCCCAGGAAAGCAAAGGTAACTGAACTAAATGACTATCGCCCCGTAGCACTCACATCTCTAATCATGAAGTGCATTGAGAGACTAGTCAAGGATCATATCACCTCCACCCTACCTGACACCTTAGACCCACTCCAATTTCCTTACCGCACCAATCGGTCCACAGACGATGCAATCGCTATCACACTGCACACTGCCCTATCCCATCTGAACAAGAGGAATACCTATGTAAGAATGCTGTTCATTGACTACAGCTCAGCATTCAACACCATAGTACCCTCCAAACTCATCATTAAGCTTGAAACCCTGGGTCTCGACCCCACCCTGTGCAACTGGGTCCTGGACTTCCTGACGGACCGCCACCAGGTGGTGAATGTAGAAAACAACATCTCCACTCCGCTGATCAACAACACTGGGGCTCCACAAGGGTGCGTTCTCCTCCCCCTCCTGTACTCCCTGTTCACCCACGACTGCGTGGCCATGCACGCCTCCAACTCAATCATTAAGTTTGCAGATTACACTACAATGGTAAGCTTGATTATCAACAACGACGAGACAGCCTACAGGGAGGAGGTGAGGGCCCTTGGAGTGGGGTGTCCGGAAAACAACCTCTCACTCAATGTCAGCAAAACAAAAGAGATGATCGTGGACTTCAGGAAACAGCAAAGGTAGCACCCAACTATCCACATCGACGGGACAGCAGTGGAGAAGGTGGAAAGTTCCTTGGTGTATATATCACCGACAAACTGAAATGGTCCACGCACACAGAGAGTGTGGTGAAGGCGCAACAGTGCCTCTTCAACCTCAGGAGGATGAAAAAAATGTGGCTTGTCACCAAATCCCTCTCTAACTTTTACAGGTGCACAATCGAGAGCATCCTGTCGGGCTGTATCACCGCGTGCTATGGCAATTGCACCACCCACAACCGCAGGGCTCTCCAGAGGGTGGTGCGGTTTGCACAATGCATCACCGGGGGCAAACTACCTGCCCTCCAGGACACCTACAACACCCGTTATCACAGGAAGGCAAAAAAGATAACCAAGGACAATAACCACCCGCGTCACTACCTATTCACCCTGCTTCCATCCAGAAGGCGAGGTCAGTACAGATGCATCAGAGCTGGGACAGAGAGATTGAAAAACAGCTTCTATCTTGAGGCTAATAAATGGAACTCTAGTCACTTTAATAATTCCAATTTAATAATGTTTACATATCTCGCATTACTTATCTCATATGTATATACTGTATCCTTCACTATCTATTCTTTACTATCTATTGCATCTTAGCCGCTCTGTCACTACTTATCCATATATGTTATACTTATATATTCTCATCCCATTCCTTTACTAGATTGTGTGTATTAGGTTTAGTTGTGGAATTGTTAGATATTACCTGTTAGATACTGCTGCCCTGTCGGACCTAGATGCATAAGCATTTCGCTACACTCACAATAACATCTGCTAACCATGTGTATGTGACCAATAAAAGGTGATTTGATTTGATGTTTGGCACATCAGCTAGAGGTTAAGCTGTTATGCTAGGTGTTTCTTAACGACCAATTGGATTGGGATCAACCTGCCCTCAGAACGCCACAATGACCATCATGCTTAGTTGACCATGAGAATGGGCTTTTTTGTTTCCCCTCACCTGCACAGATTTGTTGGACTATTTTTGAAGTGAGGGGGAAATTTGAGAGCTAGTGTGACGTCCCGTAACCATTGTGTGGGGCAGTAATTGAGGATTTGGGCCTCATTTGCCGCTAAGGCCCAATTTCCACTTGGAGCACAGCTGAGAGAAAGGTGAAATCTCCCAGGATTGTGTAGGAAATTCAATGTAAGTGACTTTTCTTTCTGCCATATTGTTTACATGCATGCAACTTACCCCCAAAAGCCTATATGAGGATAAAGTGTCCTGTGTTAGATTTATCTTGCAGAGGCCTCAAGGGGCTCAGACTTCATCTTAAGACCGATTGGCTCTGCAAATTCATTCCTCAGCTGACTGCCCCTAAATACAGACGACGCTACAACATTGTTGGAAGAGGAAGTCACTTTTTAATTTTATTTAACTGCAGACTTCCCCTCAACAATGGTCTTGCAGAGAGAGGGAGCCGTGGAAAAGGGGACTTTGCATGGACCAAGGACTCGGAATTGTGCAAACTGACATGTTTTCTTATGGCCCTCCATTTTTTGTCATGTTGAAGGAAGAGGAGGTTAACTAAGACTTAACTCAGATAACGCCCAATGAGATGAGTGTCATTGAGCAGCAGACCTTGCTTGAGCAAGCCGCTCTACGTGCTGGACGGAAAGCGAGACAAAGAGAGAGTAGAGGGATGGAAAGAGAGAGAGAAAAAGAGAATTCTTTAGTAATAATAGATATTATAGCAGAGAATGGTGCCACAGGCTGAGATTCAAACAATCTTTGCACTGTGATCCTGAATCAAAAGTGTAAAATATTTCCTTGTTTCCAAGTGTGTTAACTGTCAAAATGCCTATAGAATATGTGTACAACCACTTGATTAATTTATATACAGTTGTAACGGCAGACTAAGTCTTCTCCTCAGACGAGTAGAGGCGAGAAGGATCTGAGGACCAATGTGCAGCGTGGTAATTTTCCATGATTTAATTAACACAAAACAAGACACTATACAAAATGACTAAAAAAAAAAAAAAAAACGTCACAGTCCTAGCTGGTGCAGACAAAACAAAGACAGGAAACAACCACCCACAATCCCCAACACAAAACAAGCCACCTATATATGATTCTCAATCAGGGACAACGATTGACAGCTGTCTCTGATTGAGAACCATATTAGGCTGAACACAGAAACAGACGAACTAGACACACAACATAGAATTCCAACCCAGCTCACGTCCTGACCAACACTAAACAAGCAAAACACATAAGAACTCTGGTCAGGACGTTACAACAGTACTAGTCAAAAGTTTGGAGACAACTACTCATTCAAGGGTTTTTCTTTATTTGTAAAATTTTCTACATTGTAGAATAATAGTGAAGACATAAACACTATGAAATAACACATATGGAATCATATAGTAACAAAAAAGTGTTAAACATAATAAAATATATTTTATTTTGGAGATTCTCCAAAGTAGCCACCCTTTGCCTTGATGACAGCTTTGCACACTCTTGGCATTCTCTCAACCAGTTTCATGAGTGTCACGCCCTGGCCTTAGTTATCTTTGTTTTCTTTATTATTTTAGTTAGATCAGGGTGTGACATGGGGGATGTTTGTGTGTTTTTGTCTCATCTAGGGTGTTTGTATTGTCTAGGGGGTGTTTGTAGAGTTCATGGGGTTGTGTTCATTGTAGGTGTTTATGTAAGTCTATGGTTGCCTAGATTGGTCCTCAATTAGAGACAGCTGTCTATCGTTGTCTCTGATTGGGAGCCATATTTAGGCAGCCATAGTCATTAAGTAGGTTGTGGGTGATTGTCTATGTCTTTACTTAAGTTGCCTGTGTTCTGCACTTGTCGTATTATAGCTTCACGTTTGTTGTTTTGTTTTGTTTGTTTTAGTGTTCTTCGTCTTTCTTAAATAAATACAATATGTAGTTATATCACGCTGCGCCTTGGTCCTCTCTTTCACCCGAAGACGATTGTGACAATGAGGTAATCACTTGCGTGTGTGATCTGTGTAAACGTCTAGATCAAACCCCCTGGTCTGCCACAAGTGATGGAGAATGAAGGAAATCTGACAACGTGGTCAGACCAGGGTTGACGTTTATGCAGTATCATCATGGACAAGTTGATAGCTCAGTTTGTTCGGGCCCAACAAGCGCAACAGACATTCAGGAATGAACGTTGGAAGAACAGCGTCTGCAGAATGTCTGCCTGCTTGAGGAAGTCAGAAAGCTGCGAGAAGAAACACAGACCGAATTGCATCACATTCTTTTTTTATCAAGCTAAAGGAGGATGACAACATTGAGACCTACCTCTGCACGTTCGAACAGATAGCACTCCGGGAAGGATGGCCCAAGGCGAAGTGGGTGAGTCTGCTGGCTGCGTTCCTGTCCGGAGACGCCCAAAAGGTGCATTGTGACCTCAACACTGAACAGGCAGCTAACTACGACTGTCTCAAGAGGGAGGTACTCAGCCGCTACGGTTACAGCCTGGCTCTTCATGCCCAACTGGTCCACGACTGGAGGTTTGTGGCCGATGCGTCCCCCCGAGCCCAGATGAGCGACCTACTGCGCATCACCAGAGCATGGCTCCTAACCGACGTAGCCACCCTCTCTGATATTGACAATGTGGTCATGGATCACTTCTTCCCGACATGAAGAGGGCGGCGAGCCTACGCGTGCCCCAGACCTTGGATGACCTCTTGGGAGCCGTGGAGACGCCCCATTATACCAAGTCCCTGCTGAAGAGGACACAGGCCGAGTCTGAAAGCTGTCGAAGGGGACGGAAGGACGACCCCACCACGTACTCCCCAATCCGACAGTCAGCCAGGCTAAAGGACTGCAGACCCGCGGAGAGACAGCCTGGGGAGAGTTGACCCGCCGCCGCCGACCCCAGGTAAATGGAGACCAAAGGAGGTGTTGAGTGTGGTGCCTGGGGACACATTGCATGGCATTGTCCGGGTTGAGAGGAGTCAAAGCCATCAGCGGGCCCCGGAGATGAGCCGGGCCACGCAGTAAACTATATGACCTCCTGTTGGACCCACAGGAAGGTCATAGTGCGGGACGGGAAGAACTGGGACCGGCTACTACCCCACCTAATGTTCTCGATCCGAGAAGTGCACAGGACTCCACGGTTTTTCCCCTTTTAAACTCCTCTACGGGAGGAGACTACACAGTCTTCTGGATCACACCAAGGAGGTGTGGGAAGCCCAGCCGACCCCCTTTATGCAGCGTGGTGGAACACAGAGACAACGAGGGAGCGGATAACAACCATATGGCTAGTAGTAAGGGAACATATGGAGAAGGCCCAGCGCACCCAAGCCACGGTCTACAATTGGGGTACACAGCCCTGAGAGTTCCATATGGGTGACAAGGTGCTAGTTTAAGTGCGTCCAGGTGGAACTGGACGCACTCAGGCAAGCCGTGTTGACAGCGAATGCCAAGAAATGCAAGCTGGGGTTCGAGGATGTGGAGTACCTAGGGTATTTGATCAGATGGGGGAACGTCAAGCCCCTGGAGAGGAAGGTCCAGGTGGTTTGTGACTGGTCCGTTCCCCGCACCAAGAAATGGCAAGTCCTTCAAAAAACAGTGAAGTGGTCGGATGAGGCCGAAGCGGTGTTCCGGCGCCTGAAGGAAGCCTTGTGCCCCCACCCGATTCTCGTGACACACAATTTCCAGGTACTGATGCTGGTGCAGACGGATGCCTGCGACACGGGACTAGGGGCCATCCTGTCCCAGGTACACAATGGGGAGGAACACCCCATCATGTACGGAAGCCGGAAGTTGATACCTGAGCAAAGAAGTACTTGATTGTCAAGAGAGTGTCTGGTGGTGAAGTGGGCGCTAGATACTCTTAAGTATTACCTATTGGGCACCCACTCACCCTGGTCACAGACCATGCTCCTCCGGCCAGGACTAACCGAGGCTGATTGAGACTGGTGAGTAATCAAGGGGCTGAATGCTCACCAGCCATACGGGGCCCATAAAGGTGCCAGGAGTGCAACATACGGGAGGGTTGGAGGTAGCGAGAGGTTGTGTGGAGGATGAATCAGAATTAGTTGTGTAACATAGATAAATAAGATGTTTTATTTACATAATATGCTTATGTGAGATACTTGTCATTAGAATGTCTCCTTTTGGACTATACTGTTGGCAGTTGCACTTTTCCCTTCTCAGCTAGGGAAAAGTCACTTGGGGCCCAGAGAGGGGAGAGGTCAGGCTTGTCTTTTACATGTCTGGTAATATGCAGAATATCAGAAAGGGAGAGGTCAGAATGGAACATTGTCTTCATATGTGAATGTATCTGTTAAACCATGTGAAGGGATGGCGTGATTAAGGGGGAACCAATTATCTCTTGGCTCCACAATGTCTGTGCGCAAGTCACTCCCCTTAGTGAGCTTGTCCAGGAGTGGGGAGAAGAGGGGGTTTACTTGAGATGGGAGAAAATAGAGTTGACAATTGAGTTATGCCTTGGATGAGGTAATGTTTTGGTACTATGAAGTACCAGGAACGAGATTAGAACCTCGTCTTAGAGACCAAACTGAACAATAATGTACAGCTAATGCTATCTGGCTATGGGATACTCCTTTCTCAAGTAAAAGGCCATTTGTGAAGTTTTTCTAAGATCTGTGGTTTGTCATGTAAGTTGAGAGGGGTGTATCTTGGCTATAAAAGATCTTAGTATTCTTTTATAGGCACTCTCAGAATTCATTATAGACACTGAATTGATCTGAGTCAAAGGGCGTTTTTAAAGCTCACATATTATTAAAGATGAAATTTAAGTATAACTCTGACTGGTGTGTGGTTTGTAACTCTCCTCATTTGGTAATACAGGAAATTGCCACGACAGTTTCTACCAGATAGACGTCCTCACACTCTGCTAGAACCAAGGGGCTAGGTGTTCTACCCCAGGGGAGACAGCATTACCCAGAGCCCAGAAGGCGTTAACCCAGAAGAGGTCTCCTGGAGGAGACAGGTTTCTTTTCTTTTTCTTTATTGTTTTAAATAAACATCCTTGAAACTGAGGTATCACACTTGTGTCCTTGTCTGATCTGTGTAAACATCTAGATTAAACCCCCTGGTCTGCCACACCAGTCATATGAAATCCATAGATTAGGTCCTAATCAATTGACTGATTTCCTTATATGAACTTTAACTCAGTAAAATCTTTGAAATTGTTGCGTTTTTATATTTGTGTTCATTGTAGAAGTCACCGACAGTATCACCGACTATGGCCAGCTGATACTTGCTCTCCTTGGAGCTGTTGTTTTCAGCCCGTGGACAGTTCAACAGTTCAGTGTTGAAACAGAGTTGATGACCTGGTCAATACCTTTCCCTGCTTCCTTTTCAGCCATCTGCAGTCTGACATTGACTAACAAGCAGTAAATATTCTGCCGATCAGGCCGGCCATGTAATTAACCGGAGCCATGCTGTGTCCCTTTTTTCTATTTTGGTGGGAGCCATCTTTACCGCTCTCAATTTCTGTTGCCATCAGCCAATACAATGCAACGTTTTGTTGTTTTTCCCCCCAGTGGGATTGGCATTTAGGAATCCCCTTTTTAGTGTGTTTAGGAAACACTTAATTTAGCCTATTTTGTCTGTCATTTCATTTATTTTCCAAACAGAGTAATTGCCTGGTAGGGAACCATGGCTGCTCAGGGCCAATGTGCAGGACTGCTTTGTCTGGCTAACCACACTCATTGATTAGAGGATGTCTGTAAATATCCCGTGTGCTCACCATCTCTTTCTTTCTCTCCTTCCTTGGTTTGTTTGGAGGTTCAGTAGATGGCTGTATGAACACACAGAATATTCTCAAATGTTTAGCAACAATTTCTACTACATACATACATACCATAGTAGACGAAGCAATGCTGAGCCAAGCACTTTGAGACCAAGTGAAATCCAGTCTATTATGATACTTAAATCGATTTTTTTGTAATTTGATATTTCAATTAAATTAAATTTTACTCACGCTAAAATGTTGCAATTACACAGGTATGCTTGATAATAGGAGTAATTGTGCTTTGTGCAGCTATTACGATAGGCCTACGTAAGCTAAGTTAAATAAAATTATTAATTGAATTATGGAAAAAATATCCCTAAATCATAAATCAAGTAAATTGATAGGTGAAATACAGTAATTAATGGATCATGTCGCTAAATCAACGTTATCTTTCGAGTTGAAAAGAGGCATGAATGAAGGAAAACCCCTTTGACAGGCTCATTGATGCAGGCCATAAGTGCTCCAACACAGTTGTGTGCTGGTTCTCCCTGTCTATTGGTGCACAAAAGCAGCTTTGAACTCTCTACTTCCCACTGGAACAACTTCCCCCTCTGTTACACTGGCGCAGGGGATGCCACAACTGTTTAGACCAGTGGTTTTGTCTTTAAAAAGGTCTTAATTTCCTCTAGAAACTGTATTGTGGGGTCAGATGAGAATATGACAAATTATGAAGGGGCCTTTTCTCAGTGTGTTGTCTTTACTTGGTAGTCCGCATCGAGTTGCTGTATTCTTGAGGAAGTTTAGCATTCCTTTGCGTCGGCTCTTTCAGTCTCATCCGACATCCTCTCAACATTGCTTAAAAACATGTTTCCTCTATAATAACTTATATCAGCACTAACATGTTACATAAAGACATTGAGTAATAGTGAGTGCAACTAATATAAAATATTTTTCTGTCAGTATCAAACTATTCCAGTACTCCTACTCGGGGTCCACCTGCTTTACGCTTAAATGCCCAAAGCAGCTCATTTAAATCTCAATATTAAATCATTTCTCGGTAACAATTGGGTAACCTTATTGTAATAGATCTCCATTCAAATGTGCAAAAGTATCTTTTTAGCAAAAAAAATATTTCTCAAGCAAGAATTTAGCTAGGACTGTTTGGGAGTGGACTGAGTGGGGAGGGGAAACTGAAAATTAGCTGTTTGGAACTCTCTTTATTGATCTATTAACCAATTCACCGCATGGTGTTGTCACTATGGAAAGCCAAAAATCCCACCTACCCAAACCTGCTGATTGGAAAGTCCTGTGGAGATTGTATTTTCAATCAGCAACTATCAGGAATTAACACTGATCACACGTTTACAGTATTCGTTTCATCAGCTGTTGTACAATATATAAAACACTGGGCCGTTAAAAGTGTTGAAATCCATGGTCTTGCTCAGTGTCTCATCTATACTGAGCAAAAACTATACATTTAACAATTTCAAAGACTTTACTGAGTTACAGTTCATATGAGGAAACCAGTCAATTTAAATAAATGCATTAGGCCCTAATCTATGGATTTCACATGACTGGGAATACAGATATATGATATGCATCTGTTGGTCACATAAACCTTTAAAAAAATGTGCATTCAAATTGGCATCGATAAAATGCAATTGTGTTCGTTGTCCGTAGCTTATGCCTGTCCATACCATAACCCCACCCCATACTGCCTAATTCTCTAAATTGACATTGGAGATGGCTTATGGTAGAGAAATTAACATTACATTTTTTGGCAACAGCTCTGGTGGACATTCTTGCAGTCAGCATGCCAATTGCTCTCTGCCCCAAAACTTGAGACATCTGTGGAATAGTGTTACGTGACAAAACTGCACATTTTAGAGTGGCCTTTTACTGTCCCCACCACAATGTCCACCTGTGTAATGATCATGCTGTTTAGTCAGCTTCTTGATATGCCACACCTGTCAGGTGGATGGATTATCTTGGCAAATGAGAAATGATCACTAACAGGGATGTAAAAAAATGTGTACACAAAATCTAAGAGAAAAAAGTTTTTTGTGCGTATGGAAAATGTCTGGGGTATTTTATTTCAGTTCATGAAACTTGTGACAAACACTTGTTGTGTTTATATTTTTGTTTGTATGTGCCTTTCTATCTATTTATCTTCATACAACAGACCTGCATCTGTCAATGCTGCAGTCAGCTCTCTGCTGAAGGAAAGAAGACCTCAGAATACAAAGCCCGTCTGTTGTCCACACTGTATTATACCAATAATGGAAAAATATTAATAAACCACACCAAGAACTATGGTTATTATATGGTGACCACAGCACAGTGCCTTACATTGAATTAGATGTATTTAAAAAATATATGTATATTCTTTGGAATTTGAAAATATATGTTAAAATATAATTTTCAGTTTATTTCAGAGTTTGCAATGCAAACAAATTTTGATCAATTCAGTTTTGTTGCTAAAATACAGTAAAAGACAGTAAAAAAATACAGACCAAGACTTCATTTGGTTAGAGTGAAACCTATTTGCACTAAGTGAAGGCTGAAAATCCATTCAAAAATGTAATGGTGTATCATTTAAATAGATTGTATGAGCTATTCATTTTAAGTCCTGTAATTACATTATATTGATGTGAACATAAATAGAAAATGTAATTTGGAATAAAAACATGGTTTTTGTTTAATCCTTGTTCCCGAGAATATTATGTAGATGACTGCTCCTCCGTTTCTCCAACAAAGAGAGGGGATGTGTGTTGTTTTCTTGAATCTGCAGACAGGAAAAAAAAGTGGAATAAGTTGAATGGACAACAAAGACTTTAAAAAGGCCAGAGAGAAACTATCCCCTATATGACAGTCTATTGAACGAGTTCTGTAGAGGTCTGTGTACATTGAACATGCCCCTCCTTGCTCCAGGCCCCACTATTCTAGGTCTGTGATGTTTTCTACTGCTTTGACAGTACTAAAAATATATATTCCACAGAGCCAGAACCAAACAGTATACAAGAGTCCTGTATATGCAATTGGTGCACAAGTTAATTCTTTATTTTATACAAAGATGAACTTGCTTTTCAGCAATTGTCCAATGTCCCTGTCCCTTTATGGGGGGGGGGCGTAATTATGTGGCCAATTAACAGAACCAAGGTAGATTTTTTTTTGCCAGCTCCTTTCCCCCCCCCCCCCCCCTTCATGATTCCTGACACACAGTTTCCTTTCACGGGCAGGGAGAGATGTGTTCTCACCAGCCAACCCATTACTGCCTCTCCTCCCCATAGCTTTGTCTAGCCTCCTCTTTCTACCGGCTGAAAAGACAAGAGAAGAAAAAGCCATACCCAGTATTCCCTGCTGGGCCAATTCTTCCTCTATAGAAATCAGACGGTTGTATTTAGTCAGCCGCTCTCCACGACTCAGACCTCCCAGTTTGACATACCCAACTCCCAGGCCTACGACCTGAGGGAGAGAGCGAAACGCACAATAACAACAGTTTACAGGCATTAGAGCGCCAACATGCAACTGCTCATCAGCAAGGGAAGGACAAGACGCCGTCAGTTAGCTTTGTTGTAGTGTGAGTACACAATGACAGGCAAACGGTTTATGATATCTCTTCAACAGAGGTTATTTGGCCTTGTAAATACACACACTTGTATTGTCAAACTCGTGCAGAACAGAATACATACATAATTCCTGAGTTACTGCAATTGATTGTGGGTCGTTCTACAAAATGAGTGCATTTTGCGTCCCTTGGATATTTTAAGAAATTGTGTGCAAATATTTAATTTAAAAATCCTGTTATATAAAATGAAATGCCCTTTAATATAGACCATTGAATATTCAATAAATCAGATTTTTTTTATATAATTAGACTTACTAAAGAGCCCAAATATTGACATCTCTGTGACTTCTAGGAAGATTAACCCAATTAACCCAAACACTTCTCCAAGTTTTCACCATCATTCTAAAGTTATTTGGATGGGATAAAAATGTTTCAACAACTTTTTTGTGAAACTTGGATTCAATTGTTCCTGCCAGTTGCACACAACAAGCTTCCATTCGCCATGTTACAAGGGGATTTATGGCTGATTTAAGATAAAGTTGTCAACCCGGTTATGGTCAACCCCGTTATACTTATTAGGCACTTACTATAGTTCGTTTTTTATTTAACCACTTGTGATGGAAAAATGTGTTTTTCAAGAAGTTGAACATGTGCTTTTTATGACAGAAAGTAAAAAATGTGGTATAATAAAATTCCACTACGTAGCCCTTTACACCCGTACAGGTTGAAAATGGAAGATTTGGGCACTGGTAAGCTCCTAAATTGGAACGCAGTGGCTGTACAGTAACATGCTACACATGACGTCAGAGCTCAGGCTCTACACTTCATTCACAGCATTCTTGGGTTTTGACTGACAGCCGTTCTGAACAAGATGTTGCCTCAATCCCTCCGACTAATTGGTCAACTTTTGCACATGTTTTGTAGTCCGAGTCAGGGAACTGCTGTAAATTAAGAGGACTCTATGTATTTTGAAAGACGAGACGTTGAGGATTATAATAAACGCCCCTTTGATGTCATACGAGCAAGCCAAACACCCGTGAGTCCAAATGTGCACTTCACATTTCCATATCATACAACTCATGTCATTTACAGTGTCAACATTTATGATCACTGTTTCATGTACAGTTACAAGATGACATGGTGTCATAACCTCAATGCACTCATGACTCCTTTCTAAACACACAAAAATAACAATCAGTTTTTTAAATTGCCCCATATGATCCTATTTTATAATGTAGGCAATAGAAAAAGCTTGCAAATTATGCCTACCTGACCCAGATTGCGATTTATAATGGGCCGTTTTTGGTAATTGTGTGGTAACAGTATTTGTGTGATGGCGGGGAAGCAGGGTTGTGTTCCAAACAAAACAACTACAAGTGTGCTTCCTCTAGTTCCTCAACGGCACAGCTAGAAGAGCTCAAAAGCACCTTATAGTTGAAGACTTCTTTAAGTCATAAAAGTGCATTGAAATGATTTAGGAACTGTGCACACTTTGGAGAGGTGTGTGTGGCCACTTGGAGACACCAGTTAGTCCTCTCACTCAAACCCTTGTACCTTTTTTGGTCTTATGTCGCACCTAACCCACATTTTCCAGGAATATTCTGATCATGCTACTGAATGTATCCAGTGTATTTTCAGATTTGCTTATTAGCTAAAGCGGTGAAAAGTACAGTAAATGTAAAATGCACATAAAATCAACAGTGTCATGTTTGGATTCAGTTTTGTGTCCCAGGTGAAATGTTGTGTCCTTAACTTTGTTCTAAAACGGTTCCCTTTCAATTGCTACCATGCTTACGCATATTATTAGCATATTTCTTCTGTAAGAAACATTTCAATTGAGCCCTATCCATATATGCCAATTCCCACGAGTGTAAAGGGATAAAAAGGCACCTAATTGGTGGAACGACCCTTGTCAGACTTACAAAAGATTTTCAGTCAAACAGATTGATAGATAAAGACACAGAGAGAGATAGACATGTAAACATATAGATGTAAAGAGACACACAAAGCCAGGGAGTAGATGACTAAACCTCACCACATCTGAGAGGGCGTCGTCACTGCAGGGCTCACCGCACGTCGTTCCAATTATCACTGTACCTGACATACAAAAGGTGACACACACACTCAAGTCATTTACTGTACATGACCAGGTCAATTAATCAACTCTTTACACTATCTGTCAATACAGGGGTTCGTTCCCTCTTGAAATACACTGCATTCCCCAAAATAAACATTGACAAACTAACAAACCTTGGTTTCATATAGAAAAACATTTCATTTGAGTGAGATCGTAAGAACAAAGGCAAATCTCCGAAACCCAGAACTAAAATCTTGCGAAATTGTGTCAGACGCTCGGTTAAATCCTGAGGGGAGACATGTTAGAAAATAGACTAACGAGACTAACGAAGCCTCAACCCCTCTAAGTGGAAACTATCGCGGTGAATCCCAAACAAGCCCCTCGGCCCTACCAGAGATACTGCATATAAAGGTTGCGTTCCTCTGCTCAGACATTGCATGCATCAACCAATGGTTGCATGCCACGTCATTCGACTGTACCGTTGGGCACCAGATTGCTATAACATATGATGTGGTTAGCTGATACTTAAAAATACCTATCCAGACTAGGGTTACGGAGATTTACCAAGAATTACCGCCCAAACCACTCCCTTTTCCCGGGATAAATCACTTAAAGAAACCGGTAAATTATAATAAATTATTTATATGAACAGCATGACGTGAAATGGAACTGTTTAATTATATGCAATGTCTCAATCGCTGCATGATCTCTCTGCATGATCAATCATCAATGCTCAGGGTGGGGACAGACAGTCCATCTCAGTATGGTCCGCAGTTGACAATGCACGTCGACCTATCATCTCATCATGGTAACTTTTTTTCTTGTGACAGGTGGGCCTACGTTTTCTGCAGCATAGCCTATACTACAGTAATATAGGGACCGAATGCGCCTCTAATTTACACATCTCCATCTGGCTTTTGGGGGTCACATTATTTGTTACATTTTAAAGATATATTTTTTTAAGCAGCCCATCACTTGAATATCGTTGCTTTAAAGTAGTGCACGTGCGAGCACTCTTGAAGCATTTCTCTATCCATCAGTAATAGACAATCCTGTTCAATATATTAATATAATATATATATATAAATATAATATATATAAATATTATATATATATATATATATATATTTATATTAAATACAATAAATACATATATACACACACACACACACACAGTACCAGTCAAAAGTTTGGACACACCTACTCACTCCAGGGTTTTTCTATATTTTGTACTATTTTCTACATGTAGAATAATAGTGAAGACATCAAAACTATGAAATAACACACATGGAATCATGTAGTAACCAAAAAAGTGTTATACAAGTCAAAATATATTTTATATTTGAGATTCTTCAAAGTAGCCACCCTTTGCCTTGATGACAACTTTGCACACTCTTGGCATTCTCTCAATCAGCTTCCATTAACAGGTGTACCTTGTTGAAAGTTCATTTGTGGAATTTCTTTCTTTCTTAATGTCTTTTAGCCAATCAGTTGTGTTGTGACAAGGTAGGGGTGGTATACAGAATATAGCCCTATTTGGTAAAATACCAAGTCCATATTCTGGCAAGAACAGCTCAAAAATGCAAAGAAAAACAACAGTCCATCATTAGTTTACGACATGAAGGTCAGTAAATCCAGAATATTTCAAGAGGATAAGTTCATTTGGCTTAACTGCCTCAGAAATTGCAACCCAAATAAATTCTTCACAAAGTTCAAGTAGCAGACACATCTCAACATCAACTGTTCAGAGGAGACTGCGTGAATCAGGCCTTCATGGTCGAATTGCTGCAAAGAAACCACTACTAAAGGACACCAATAAGAAGAAGAGACTGTCATGGGCCAAGACACACGAGCAATGGACATTAGACTGGTGGAAATCTGTCCTTTGGTCTGATGAGTCCAAATGTTAGATTTTTGGTTCCAAAGGCCGTGTCTTTGTGAGAAGCAGAGTAGGTAAACGGATGATCTCCGCATGTGTGGTTCCCACCGTGAAGCATGGAGGAGGTGTGATGGTGCTTTTCTGGTGACACTGTGATTTATTTAGAATTCAAGGGACACTTAACCAGCATGGCTACTACAGCATTCTGCAGCGATACGCCATCCCATCTGGTTTGTGCTCATTTGTTTTTCAACAAGACAATGACCCAACACACCTCCAGGCTGTGTAAGGGCTATTTGACCAAGAAGAAGAGTGATGGAATGCTGCATCAGATGACCTGGCCTCCACTATCCCCTGACCTCAACCCAGGTGAGATGGTTTGGGATGAGTTTGACCGCAGAGTGAAGGAAAAGCAGCCAAAAAGTGCTCAGCAGATGTGGGAACTCCTTCAAAACTGTTGGGAAAGCATTCCAGGTGAAGCTGGTTGAGAGAATGCCAAGTGTGCAAAGCTGTCATCAAGGCAAAGGGTGGCTACTTTGAAAAATCTCCAATATAAAATACATTTTGATTTGTTTAACACTTTGTTGGTTCTACATGATTCCATTTGTGTTATTTCATAGTTTTGATGTCTTCGCTATTATTCTAAAATGTAGAAAATAGTAAAAATAAAGAAGAACCCTGGAATGAGTGGGTGTATCCAAACTGGTACTATATATACTGCTCAAAAAAATAAAGGGAACACTTAAACAACACAATGTAACTCCAAGTCAATCACACTTCTGTGAAATCAAACTGTCCACTTAGGAAGCAACACTGATTGACAATAAATTTCACATGCTGTTGTGCAAATGGAATAGACAAAAGGTGGAAATTAAAGGCAATTAGCAAGACACCCCCAAAAAAGGAGTGATTCTGCAGGTGGTGACCACAGACCACTTCTCAGTTCCTATGCTTCCTGGCTGATGTTTTGGTCACTTTTGAATGCTGGCGGTGCTCTCACTCTAGTGGTAGCATGAGACGGAGTCTACAACCCACACAAGTGGTTCAGGTAGGTGCAGTTCATCCAGGATGGCACATCAATGCGAGCTGTGGCAAAAAGGTTTGCTGTGTCTGTCAGCGTAGTGTCCAGAGCATGGAGGCGCTACCAGGAGACAGGCCAGTACATCAGGAGACGTGGAGGAGGCCGTAGGAGGGCAACAACCCAGCAGCAGGAACGCTACCTCCGCCTTTGTGCAAGGAGGTGCACTCCCAGAGCCCTGCAAAATGACCTCCAGCAGGCCACAAATGTGCAGGTGTCAGCATATGGTCTCACAAGGGGTCTGAGGATCTCATCTCGGTACCAATTGGCAGTCAGGCTACCTCTGGCGAGCACATGGAGGGCTGTGCGGCCCCACAAAGAAATGCCACCCCATGACTGACCCATCGCCAAACCGGTCATGCTGGAGGATGTTGCAGGCAGCAGAACGTTCTCCACGGCGTCTCCAGACTCTGTCACGTCTGTCACATGTGCTCATGTGCTCAGTGTGAACATTTACATTACATTTAAGTCATTTAGCAGACGCTCTTATCCAGAGCGACTTACAAGTACATATATTCAAACTTTTTTTGTACTGGCCCCCCGTGGGAATCGAACCCACAACCCTGGCATTGCAAGCACCATGCTCTACCAACTGAGCTACACGGGAACCTACACAGCGTTCATCTGTGAAGAGCACAGGGCGCCAGTGGCGAATTTACCAATCTTGGTGTTCTCTGGCAAATGCCAAACGTCCTGCACGGTGTTGGGCTGTAAGCACAACCCCCACCTGTGGACGTCGGGCCCTCATACCACCCTCATGGAGTCTGTTTCTGACCGTTTGAGCAGACACATGCACATTTGTGGCCTGCTGGAGGTCATTTTGCAGGGCGCTGGCAGTGCACCTCCTTGCACAAAGGCGGAGGTAGCGGTCCTGCTGCTGGGTTGTTGCCCTCCTACGGCCTCCTCCACGTCTCCTGATGTACTGGCCTGTCTCCTGGTAGCGCCTCCATGCTCTGGACACTACGCTGACAGACACAGCAAACCTTTTTGCCACAGCTCGCATTGATGTGCCATCCTGGATGAACTGCACCTACCTGAACCACTTGTGTGGGTTGTAGACTCCGTCTCATGCTACCACTAGAGTGAGAGCACCGCCAGCATTCAAAAGTGACCAAAACATCAGCCAGGAAGCATAGGAACTGAGAAGTGGTCTGTGGTCACCACCTGCAGAATCACTCCTTTTTTGGGGGTGTCTTGCTAATTGCCTATAATTTCCACCTTTTGTCTATTCCATTTGCACAACAGCATGTGAAATTTATTGTCAATCAGTGTTGCTTCCTAAGTGGACAGTTTGATTTCACAGAAGTGTGATTGACTTGGAGTTACATTGTGTTGTTTAAGTGTTCCCTTTATTTTTTTGAGCAGTGTATATGTATACATATATATCAGATATATACGGTGCATTCGGAAAGTATTCAGACCCCTTGACAGAGATGTTAGTTCGGGTTCAAGTCCGGGCTCTGGCTGGGCCACTCAAGGATATTTAGAGACTTGTCCCGAAACCACTCCTGCATTGTCTTGGCTGTGTGCTTAGAGTCGTTGTCCTGTTGGAAGATTAACCTTCACACCAGTCTGAGGTACCTAAGCGCTTTGGAGTAGGTTTTCATCAAGGATCTCTGTACTTTGCTCCGCTCATCTTTCCCTCAATCCTGACTAGTCTTCCAGTTCCTGTCGCTGAAAAATATCCCCACAGCATGATCCTGCCACCACCATACTTCACCATAGGGATGGTATGGCCAGGTGATGAGTGTGACACTTGGCTATCAGACCAAAGAGTTCAATCTTGGTTTCATCAGACCAGAGAATCTTGTTTCACATGTTCTGAGAGTCCTTTAGGTGCCTTCTGGCAAACTCCTAGCGAGCTGTCATGTGCCTTTTACTGAGGAGTGGCTTACTTCTGGCCACTCTACCATAAAGGCCTGATTGGTGGAGTGCTGCAGAGATGGTTGTCCTTCTGGAAGGTTCTCCCATCTCCACAGAGGAACTCTGGAGCTCTGTCAGAGTGACCATCGGGTTCTTGGTTACCTCCCTGACCAAGGCCCTTCTCCCCTGATTGCTCAGTTTGCCTGGACGTCCAGCTCTAGGAAGAGTCTTGGTGGTTCCAAATGTCTTCCTTTAAGAATGATGGAGGCCACTGTGTTCTTGGGGACCTTCAATGCTGCAGACATTTTTTGGTATCCTTCCCCAGATCGTGCCTCGACACAATCCTGTCTCGGAGCTCTACGGACAATTCCTTTTACCTCATGGCTTGGTTTTTGCTCTGATATGCACTGTCAACTGTGGGACCTTATATAGACCGGTGCCTTTCCAAATCATGTCCAATCAATTGAATTTACCACAGGTGGACTCCAATCAAGTTGTAGAAACATCTCAAGGATGTTGAATGGAAACAAGATGCACCCGAGCTCAATTTTGAGTCTCATAGCAAAGGGTCTGACTACTTATGTAAATAAGGAATTTCAGTTTTTATTTTGAATAGATTTGCACGCATTTCTACAAAAATGTTTTTGCTTTGTCATTATGGGGTATTGTGTGTAGATTGATGATACATTTGTTTTTATTTAATCCATTTCAGAATAAGGCTGTAACCTAACAAAATTTGGAAAAAGGGAAGTTGTCTGAATACTTTCCGAATGCACTGTACATGTATTGGATAACGATACAATCATTTGGGATTTTTTGGGCTTGTGCTCATAAAATGTCTTTAATGTAGGGCTCATAAATGTATTTAATGTATGGCTCATCAGGCTCAGGTAGCATCAGGCTTGAATCTTCATTTAAAGCTCTAATCAAATCCAGACAAAGGCCTATTTATATGCTTAATATGCTTGTGAATGACACTTCCGGTTTTGGAGGGAAATACAAGGTTACCCCTGAGAAAGGCGATTTCTTTTCAGGATGGAACATTTGTAAAATACCGGGAAAATATTCAACCCTAATCCAGATGTTGCAAGATCTGGCGTGTGTCCGCAACGCCTGGGCAAAGGAACACGCCAAATGACGAGATGCTTGTGTCTCCACCCTAACAATGGGATTCGTTGACCACAGAGTATTATTGGTATATTTTTTTGAATATTTGATGAGAGGTGTTGATGTCAACTCCCTGTATTCTATGCTAGCCTCATGAATTTGCATAGACCGTCTCGAATTTCAACAGGACCAACTACGATAGTGTTTTTTCTCAGAGTTGCCGGGACGTCACGTACATCACACTTATATCAGTACACTCGTAACATCTTAAGCATTATGAAACTTCTATTAGATCCAATAAGCCTCACTTAACAAAATAGCCATTTATTTGTATCATGACAAAACTCAACATTATCATTGCCCCGATACAAAACGCCACATTTGTCGTTTTGAAAGTAGTGTTCACGAGCCAAAAGCGGTCCCCACGTTGTATGTACTACGTCATTAAAATTGTGTACTACGTCATCAATTTCGTATGCTATGTTACATCCTGCAAAAATGACAATGATTATTTCTAGTTTTTATTCGTATATGTTACGAATCCAATTCGTACAATATGTTACAAATTTGTTGCGTATAAATTCCTGGAGTGTCTCTAACATGTACAGATTTTGGGCCCTTACCAACTTCGGAACGCACTCGTGATTTGAATGATGCAATTCATGTTCCACATTTAAATAATAACATTTGCATGAAATTCAAATTAACAAATTCCCCCTGTCGTTTTACAATATATAAATCTGTTACAGTGAAATGTTTTACTTGGGATGGATTTATTTTGTTACATGTATCAAGCCTCTAAATCAAACACAAACAAAATGCACGTGGCTCATTAATTAGATTAAATTGCGCAAAACTCCAAACATATCACAGTGCATGTTGGGATAGTATTTGGCTCTGGAGCCAGCTGGCTCAGTCGAAGTGGCTATCAGATGGTCTAATTAACCCCTACAACCTCATAATGTTCACTCCCTCAGCTTTGAGAAACTTGTGCATACGGCAGAGGCGCGCGTGAACAAGGAAATGGAGGGTCGACAGGCGAGGCGAATGGGAAGGGACTGATTTGCGATTCATCCCAATTAGTCGTCGCATCCCAATCTCTTGACAAATGCTAATAGCATTTATGTTACGCACATCTGTCCACGAGAGATTAGAACAAAGGTAAATCGATTGAACATAATCTTTGGTCCCATGACCTATTACGGTATAAAAATATCATGGGGTTGCATCATTTGACAGACAGCTGGCTCTCCCGGATGACATTGATTTGGCTCCCTGTGATCTAAGCTTCAATTCGGCAGCATGCAAACGGGGAAATCTTCCCACTAAGCATTTACCGATGTCTTCATTATCTTTTTTTTTGTGCAAGCCTATTGGCCCAAACAGGCCTTTTTGGCCCAGACTGGCCTTTTTGGCCCAAACATAGATGTCTATAATTCATTCAGATTGGGCCTGGTCTGTACCGGGCCAAATCTGAACCAATCATAGACATCTACAGGTAATTGCCAAAATAAAGGATACACTAACAAAGTGTCTTAATAGGGCGTTGGACCACCATGAGCCAGAACAGCTTCAGTGTACCTTGGCATAGATTCTTCAATAGTGAAGGGCATGAGTTAGAGTACTCGAGTATACAAACGGATGTCAAAACTCAATCTTTAACCAGAGATTACATTTTTGTGCTTTGTGGCTGCCCGAACGAACAAGTGAAATTTGGTCCACATTCTGTGTCTGGAGCTCTATTGGAAGAATGTGACACCATTCTTCCACAATAAATTCCACAATTTGGTTTTATTGATGGAAAACGCCGTCTCCGGCGCCTCTCAAGAATCTCAAGTGTTCAATTGGATTGAGATCTGGTGATTGAGATGGCATATGGTTTACATCATTTTCATGCATCAAACCATTCAGTGACCACTCGTGCCCTGTGGATGTGGGCATTGTCATCCTATGGGGGCATAGCCATGGTAGCAAAAATAATGGCCAACATAATGGCCTGTTCAGCATTTTTATACATGACCCTAAGCATGATGGGATGTAAATTACTTAATTAACTCAGGAACCACACCTGCGTGAAGCACCTGCTTGCAATATGCTTTGTATTCCTCATTTACGCAAGTTTTTCCATTATTTTGGCAGTTACCCGTATGTTTCACAAGTTGACAGCACAGTACAGTACTGTATAGTAAAGAAAAGTAGAGTAAAGTACAATACAGCAGAACAGAGTACAGTAAATAAAATAAAAGTCAAATATAGTGTACTATTGTACCCTACTATACTCTAATGTACTCTACTCTGCTGAACTACACTACTATACTGAATAAAACTCTACTGTCCTATACCGTACCATACCGTATTTTACTCAATAAAACTCTACTGTCCTATACCGTACTGTACTTTACTGAAAAAAAATACTGTCATATACCTTACTGTACTGAATAAAACTCTACTGTCCTATACCGTACCATACCGTACTGCATTGTACTCCACTGTGCTCTACTCTCCTAAACCGTCAGGCACTGTACTGTTCAAACTTGTGAAACATAGCCTAGACGTCTATGATTAGTTCAGATTTGGATCTGGTCTGCACTGACCAAATTTTGTTTGGGGGCAGAGCTCATTGGGATAATAGTGTTAGTTTCCATTCTTAGGCTTGTGTGCGGCTGCTCGGCCATGGAAACCCATTTCAATAAGCTCCCCGACAAAGTTCTTGTGCTGACGTGGCTTCCAGAGGCAGTTTGGAGTGTTGCAACCGAGGATAGGCGATTTCTACCTGCTAGGCTCTTCAGCACTCGGCGGTCCTGTTTTGTGAGCTTGTGTGGCCTACCACTTGTTGCTCCTAGACATTTCCACTTCACAATAACAGCACTTACAGTTGACTAGGGCAGCTCTAGCAGGGCAGACATTTGACAAACTGCCTTGTTGGAAAGGTGGCATCCTGTGATGGTGCCACGTTGAAAGTCACAGAGCTCTTCAGTAAGGCCATTCCACAGCCAATGTTTGTGTATGGAGATTGCATGGCTGTGTGCTCAATTTTATACACCTGTCAGCCATAGGTGTGGCTGAAATAGCCGAATTCACTAATTTGAAGGGGTGTCCACATACTGTACACCAGATATACAAAAGTATGTAACTGTTACTGAGAATGTTATTGTAGTTGAAGTGGTCTGTTGGTTTATTCTGTAGGTTTGACTACTATGAACATCATCGCTGCTTTTGAAAAAGCTAACATAAGTCCATGTGACAGATGTAATACTTAAAAAAATATATATATTCTTTTTTATTTCACCTTTATTTAACCAGGTAAGCTAGTTGAGAACAAGTTCTCATTTACAACTGTGACCTGGCCAAGATAAAGCAAAGTAGTGCGACACAAACAACAACACGGAGTTACACATGGAATAAACAAGCGTACAGTCAATAACACAATAGGGGGGAAAAGAGTCTATATACAGTGTGTGCAAATGGCGTGAGGAGGTAAGGCAATAAATAGGCCATAGTAGCGAAGTAATTACAATTTAGCAGATTAACACTGGAGTGATAGATGAGCAGATGATGATGTGCAAGTAGTGATACTGGTGTGCAAAAGAGCAGAAAAGTCAATAAAAACAATATGGGGATGAGGTAGGTAGATTGGGTGGGCTATTTACAGATGGACTATGTACAGCTGCAGCGATCGGTTAGTTGCTCAAGATAGCTGATGTTTAAAGTAAGTGAGGGAAATGTAAGTCTCCAGCTTCAGCGATTTTTGCAATTCGTTCCAGTCACTGGCAGCAGAGAACTGGAAGGAAAGGCGGCCAAAGGGGGTGTTGGCTTTGGGATGACCAGTGAGATGTACCTGCTGGAGAGCGTGCTACGGGTGGATGTTATGATGACCAGTGAGCTGAGATAAGGCAGAGCTTTACCTAGCATAGACTTATAGATGACCTGGAGCCAGTGGATCTGGCAACGAATATGTAGCGAGGGTCAGCCGACTAGAGCATTCAGGTCGCAGTGGTGGGTGGTATAAGGGGCTTTGGTAACAAAACAAAAAAACAAAAAAATATTCTGTTGCAATCTTCAGCTAGCTCCTCTTTCTTATATTAAGAGGCTTGAAAAAGTATTATTGTGATATAAGGCCATAAAATTAATGACAGAAAAAAAAACGTATTTTCAACATCTGTAAATTACGTATTTTCAACGTCCGGGAAATACGTATTTTCACCTCTCATTCAGCACCTAAAATGCACCGGATTTCAACATCTGGAAAGGACGTCTATAAGATTCATCCAACAGAATCCATCAGAGCAACCATGTTTGTCAGCGTGTCTCTGTGGTATACACCGTGTCTATTCAGTTTTGATGTTATGACGTCAATTAATTTAGGTCAATCTGGCCAATATGTAGGCTAATTCCACTAGCATGGCTTTGATTTCCCTCCATACAACCATGCATACTATACATTTGACTTACAATAGGACAATGAGTCATGTATTAGTAAACAATAGCTCTATGTAAAACTGACTCCATCAGTGGCTCCCTTACCTTTGTTCTCTGTGGTGACGTGGATCAGGTCGGTGACTGTGGTCTCATTGCTCTGATTGAGGATATACCCTCTGACCCCTGGAAGAGATGGGGCGTCTTCCCGTGAGCTGTGACACTGGGGCTTGGAGGAGATGTCAGAGAGCAGGCTACACGAGCCTCCAACCACACTGCTCAGTCTCTCCCACTGCTCCACATCCTTACACAGGGGTCACATACCGTGAGCTTCTACAAGCACCTTTGTACTCACCAACGCATGTCTTTCGTTTACTGCGGTATTGTGTTCAGAGCAGTGTTCCCGTCTTACCTCTTTTCGCAGAGGATCGATCAGAGCTACGACTGCTGGGTATTTACTAATCAAAGCCTCATACATGTCCACTAGTTCATCAGGAGACTTGGGTGTTCCTGTAATAACTTCATACTTTCCTTTTGGCTGTAGAGGAGCAAAGACAGAATTAATACATAGAATTGTACTCATTGTGCAAGGGCACACTGCATGTTTTAACATTCTGTTTACATACATAGTCCATTAGGTTGTGAGCAGCACAGTTTACTGCTAAATGTATCCCCTTTCCAAGTGCCAATCCAAGATTGTTAGATGCTTCAGTAATTAGATCGAGCGGCTGCTCAGGACGCTCATACCCAACAACTAAGGCTCCAGAGTCAGACACTGTTGTCAGTACAGGCTGCAAAGAGAGAAGGAATGTTTAGTCAGCCATCATAAATGTACACAAAGTGTCATTGTTAATAATATACCTATATCTGTGGAAAGAAGTGCTGGATCCTCTATTTGCAGTTTGATAGTGCAACTAGTGCTTAACCATAAACAGACGGCGTTGAATTGATTCAAGCCTTGAAAAATCTACGTTTTCATGTAATATATACAGTACCTTCAGAAAGTATTCATACCCCTTGACTTTGTAACACAACAAAATGTGGAAAAAGTGGGATTCAAATGGATTTAATTGTCATTTTTTTGTCAAGGATTTACACAAAACACTCTGTAATGTCAAAGTGGAATAAAAATTCTAACATTTGTAAAAAATAAAAAAATAAAACACTAATTTATCTTGATTAGATAAGTATTCCACCCCGAGTCAATACATGTTAGAATCACCTTTGGAAGGGATTACAAATGAGTCTTTCTGGATAAGACTTTTTCTAAGAGCATTCCACAGCTGGATTTTGCAACATTAGCCCAAATTCTTCAAGATTTGTCAAATTGGTTGTTGATCATTGCTAGACAACCATTTTCAGGTTTTGTAATAGATTTTCAAGCAGATTTAAGTCAAAACATTAACTCGGCCACTCAGGAACATTCACTGTCTTCTTGGTAAGCAACTCCAGTGTAAATTTGGCCTTGTGTTTTATGTTATTATCCTGTTGAAAGGAGAATTAATCTCCCAGTGTCTGGTAGATAGCAGGCTGAACCAGGTTTTCCTCTAGGATTTTGCCTGTGCTTAGCTCCATTCTTTTTTTTTATCCTGAAAAACTCCCAGTCCTTAACGATTACAAGCATAACATGATGCAGCCACCACTATGGTTGAACATATGGAGTGGTACTCAGTAATGTGTTTTATTGGATTTGCCCCAAACATAACATTTTCTATTCAGGACAAAAAGTGAATTGCTTTACCACATTTTTGCAGTATTACTTTAGTGCCTTGTTGCAAACAGGATGCATGTTTTGGAATATTTGTATTCTGTACAGGCGTCCTTCTTTCACTCTGTCAATTAGGTTAGTATTGTGGAGTAACTACATGTTGTTGATCCATCCACAGTTTTCTACTATCTGTACCGTTGTAGTGACTGGGTGCACACTACCCAAAGTGTAATTAATAACCTCACTATGCTCAAAAGGGATATTCAATGACTGCTTAAAAAAAAATATATATCTACCAATAGGTGCCCTTCTTTGTGAGGCATTGTAAAGCCTCCCTGGTCTTTGTGTTGAATCTGTGTTTGAAATTCACTGTTCGACTGATGGACCTCACAGATAATTGTATGTGTGGGGTACAGAGATGAGGAAGTCATTCAAAAATGTAAAAACTAATATTGCACATAGACTGAGTCCATGTGACTTGTTAAGCAGTTTTACTCCTGAACTTATTTACAGTAGTCTTGCCATTTCAGGTTTTCATTTTTAGTTCATTAGTAAAAAAGGTTAAAATCATAATTCCACTTTGATATTATGGGGTATTGTGTGTAGGCTAGTGACATAAAATCTCAATTTAATCAATTTTCAATTCAGGCTGTAACACAACAAAGTTGGAAAAAGTAACATATTCAGTCTTAGAAATAAATCAAAAGATAACATATTTAAACTCAGCAAAAAAAGAAACGTCCTCTCACTGTCAACTGCGTGAATTTTCAGCAAACTTAACATGTGTAAATATTTGTTTGAACATAACAAGATTCAACAACTGAGACAAATTGAACAAGTTCCACAGACATGTGACTAACAGAAATAGAATAATGTGTCCCTGAACAAAGGGGGGGTCAAAATCAAAAGTAACAGTCAGTATCTGGTGTGGCCACCAGCTGCAATAAGTACTGCAGTGCATCTCCTCCTCATAGACTGCACCAGATTTGCCAGTTCTTGCTGCGAGGTGTTACCCCACTCTTCCACCAAGGCACCTGCAAGTTCCCGGACATTTCTGGGGGGAATGGCCCTAGCCCTCACCCTCCGATCCAACAGGTCCCAGACGTGCTCAATGGGATTGAGATCCGGGCTCTTCGCTGGCCATGGCAGAACATTGACATTCCTGTCTTGCAGGAAATCAAGCACAGAACGGGCAGTATGGCTGGTGGCATTGTCATGCTGGAGGGTCATGTCAGGATGAGCCTGCAGGAAGGGTAACACATGAGGGAGGAGGATGTCTTCCCTGTAAAGCACAGCGTTGAGATTGCCTGCAATGACAACAATCTCAGTCCGATGATGCTGTGACACACCGCCCCAGACCATGACGGACCCTCCACCTCCAAATCGATTCCGCTCCAGAGTACAGGCCCCGGTGTAACGCTCATTCCTTCAACGATAAACGCGAATCCGACCATCACCCCTGGTGAGACAAAACCGCGACTCGTCAGTGAAGAGCACTTTTTGCCAGTCCTGTCTGGTCCAGCGACGGTGGGTTTGTGCCCATTGGCAACGTTGTTGCCGGTCATGTCTGGTGAGGACCTGCCTTACAGCAGGCCTACAAGCCCTCAGTCGAGCCTCTCTCATCCGATTGTGGACAGTCTGAGCACTGATAGAGGGATTGTGCGTTCCTGGTGTAACTTGGGCAGTTGTGGTTGCCATCCTGTACCTGTCCCGCAGGTGTGATGTTCGGATGTACCGACCCTGCGCAGGTGTTGTTACATGTGGTCTGCCACTGCTTGGATGATCAGCGGTCTTTCCTGTATCCCTGTAGCGCTGTCTTACGCGTCTCATAGTACGGACATTGCAATGTATTGCCCTGGCCACATCTGCAGTCCTCATGCCTCCTTGCAACATGCCTAAGGCATGTTCACGCAGATGAGCAGGGACCCTGGGCATCTTTCTTTTGGTGTTTTTCAGAGTCAGTAGAAGGCCTCTTTAGTGTCCTTGACCTTAATTGCCTACCATCTGTTATTTGTTAGTGTCTTAACGACCATTCCACAGGTGCATGTTCATTAATTGTTTATGGTTCATTGAACAAGCATGGGAAACAGTGTTTAAACCCTTTACAATGAAGATCTGTGAAGTTATTTGGATTTTTACTAATTATCTTTGAAAGACAGGGTCCTGAAAAAGGGATGTTTCTTTTTTTGCTGAGTTTATATCCACCAAAATGTATTTGCTTTCTTTTCTAGAAGGTAGAGTAAGAAAGACAACATGTACTGTAGACCCTGACTCAACTGTGAGTTATAATACACAAATAGAGCCCTATACTGTACAGTAGATCCAATATACAAGGATCGGCCGCAATGTTCCTTACCCCTGTTTTTGAAGCAGCGTTCATTATTTTCATCATCTCCTTTTGAAGCTCAAGTACCATTGTAATGATCTGTTGGGAGAGTGCACAGATTGTCTTCGATACATGTTTCTTTAAACTATGTAATACCAAAGCTTGGCAGAGAAAATGTGCTACGTTGGAAAACAATCAGGAACATTGGTTGACTCGACACTCAAGACTAGTATTTAGTAAGTCCTGTATGGTCGTGTGCGGTGTAGTTGCTAGAGCACGGAGCTTGCAACACCAGGGTTGTGTGTTCCATTCAAGCGTGGGATCAGAATGAATGTATGCACTCACTACTGTAAGTCGCTCTGGATAAGAGCGTCTGCTAAATTACTTAAATGTGTAAGTGTCCAGATAGAACACAAAGAATGAACTTGAGTTTTGATGGACTCTCCCAGTAAAACTGGGCAGATCGAGAACAAAGTGTGTAACTTGAAATTGGAGAATAAAGGCTGAAAATATTGTGTCAATACTTGTTTGAGTCTTTGTCCAGCTTTAGGGATGACAATGACTTCCTCCAGTAAATTGAGTTTTCCTGGGGACATCTTGCCACAGCTCAACAAAGTTACCAAGGGCACAGGGATGTGCATCTCATTTGGACACGGCTGTTAAAATAAAGAAAAAGCATAGTAAAGCATTTGGTGTTTTACAAATGTGACCCGTTTCAAGAAGCGAGGCGTATGTCGCACGCCACTACTTCACAAGAGTGGCATTTGAACGTTTTATATTAAAAAAAAAATCTAAATGCGTTTTTTGGCAGAAATGCCTTCTGGAACATAAAAGACTTGGTGAGATATTATTGAACACTTTAGTTACAGAAGCAGATTTTGGACATTATATGCCCAAGTCAAGAGAAGATGGTCAATAATATTACTCAGCACTTCTGACACTTTTTAAAAACTACTCGCTACATGTTTTGTATGACAACTACCGGTAGATGAAATAGCCTCCCTACACCCACACATACTGTATAGTATCTGGTATTGCCTTTAGGCCTATCATTCCTGATCAATGACCTATATCACATTGCATGACATTGCATGGTGTGTTTGTGTGTGTGCAGGTATGTGTGTTGAAGGGGGGGCTCACTGACTTGTTGGTTTCGCAGAGCTTTGATGTACTTGTACAGGGGGATGCATTGCAGTAGAGCCCCAGTCTTGGCCACAGCCAAGGACACTGAACCAATGGCCATGCTGCCAGGCAGGACCAGCTCTGAGGGCTCTGGAGGCGGAATGGGCTTCTCTGTGCTGTTGCCTTTTTTGCCTGGAAAACCAGAAACAAACTTTATCTGCCTCAATGTTGTTACACAACTTGAGAGGAAGAAGAATTTCCCCCCGTGACTGACTGAGAGGCCAGGCCTCCCACAGGGACTCTCGTACAACACACAGTGGGCTTTATCTGTCACTAGAGAGAGGGGAGGAGACGGTTTACCACAGGGGGGGCCACTAGGGAAATAAGCACGAGAGATGAGTGCATTGGACCACTGCTTCAACCGAGACTTCTCTATGGAGCTGGGACCTAATACTGGCAGAGCTCTTAAAATAACACCATCTCAATGTGTCTCCCAGGCGGAAACGTCAGTGTAACATTTAAGGGTCCCCGCTGCTGTATTTGATTGAGAACAAGCTAATGTTTTGAAAGAAAATCATCCAGTCATGGTAATATGATGTGTGATGTCAGATTATCTGGCAGGCTGGCCCAGGGGAGAGGTTCGTTACCTTTGTCTCCACCCTTCTTGTCTTTGGGGGGTGCGGTGGGAGGGGATGGCTCAGGCACAGGCACACTAGGTGGCTGGTTCTCCTTCTCTCTGTTCCGAATGTCCTGGTCCTCCAGGTAGCGGGCCATGAAGAAATCACTGCCACACAAGACAAATACCACTTGGCCTTCCACAGGAGCAGCATAGAGTTATCGAAAGCAGCATGCATGATACTATGGGGTTGATCAGGACAATGGTTTATTTTACCCTTGGATGAGCCATTGTATAATAGGAGAAATGTCAGATATTGACCAAAGAGGTACTGATGGAGAATGGAACACACTCCTTCTGTGACACCAGAATTACCAGAGCATTGTATTTGAGAGAGCACAGCAAACTATGTTCTGTCTCTGCTATTACAAAGCCATCATACATTTTTTTTATTATTTCTGAATTAGGTACAGAGTCAACAAGCTTGCTTGATTGGCTATGTAAAAACAAAGCACTGGGTCTTACTTTCAGTTTATACATTTTAAACGTGTAGGCTAATATTTTTGGAGGCTGTCATGTAAAGTTGGGAAGAACAACCGAAAATGATCGACACCGACAAACTAACCACCTATCGTGGATATTTTTCTGATAGTGTTCATTACGAAAAATAGCCTATTTGAATAAATAACCCTACTAGAGAAATGTGAAGTTTGAAATTAGAAAAAGTTTGCTAATATGGGTGATTGTTAATGGGACAATTGATAGCTACATCGTTCAAAGTAGTAGGTATAGTTTTAAGGGTAATATAAATAAAATAACTATGGTGCACAGTTATTGTTATAGTTCAGTAAATGTATCATGATATGGATTTTTGTCTATATCGTCCAACTCGACTGTCATCCTAATACCACATGGCCTAATGTGGTATGATCATAACTAACAGGAGGCAAAAGGCTCCGGTCCATCCCAAACTATGTGCAAAGGCAACCCTGCTGTTACTTCAATGAAATAGAATAGGTTGGATGACCCTTCTTGGATTTTCCAAGAAAGGTTGGCCAATAGGCCTATGTAATGGCCTTAATAAAAACATCTAGCCATCTAGCTGAATCATTTTACAGCATATTGATTGACTAATGAGAGAAATTTAAATGTTAGACACATTCAATAGCTTTTGTTGAGTTATTGATATACAGCAGGGATCATCAACTAGATTCACAGATTTTTTCTTGAGTGGATGGTTGGGGGGCCGGAACATAATTACAAATAATTAGTAGACTGCAAATTGACCGCAAGAAGCCCAAACAGCAGGGCCGGCCCGCTTAGAGGAAGGATTAGGCGGCCGCCTATGGAGGCACATTGACGAGGGCGACATTTTCTGAGCTAAACTGACCAAGACGCGCCTCCAACAACACATAAAACCTCACATAATACTTCCCAAAACCAGAAAATTTCTCTCAACCAGTGGCATATGGGCTTTTGAGCGCTGAAGCCGCCCTGAGATAAGCAGTGCCCACTTTGTCAAAAGCAGGGATGCAAAATATTTATCATGTCCATTCCCAGCGTGCATTTCCAGGGTGCTGTTGGATAGACACATCACTGCAGCGCTCCACCAACATTCTGTCCAAAAAACAAATCTAACAAATAATATAGCAGATATAGCATATCGTAGAAAGAGTATGGGCCCTTTTCTGTAGCCTACAGGCTGGAGATAAAATGTCTGACAATAGCCTAACCAAATAAAAAATGCGCTGACGTGTTGACAAACAACATATCCTCAAAACAGGACAGGTCAAAGTAAAATGGACAATCAGGCTACTCACAACTGACGTCCTGTCATCCCATGGGCTAAACAGTCATGATCAGTGGTTTCAAGTTTGTCTGTCAAGTTTGTCTCTAAATGTTTGACGAGCTGATCATAGTGAAAAACAAAATCCTTCTGCATTTCCCGCTGTGTAAACACATTGAAAATAGGCCCAGGAAAACTACTCCTTATAAAAGTTGGGTAGCTGATATTCAGAGCTTAAATAGACAAATTAATTAGTCACAGGAATCAGGACTAATAAAGCCAACGCAACAGCCTGTTTCAGAAACCGTGGGCCTAACAGATCCATGGGCATTCAGGCAATTTATTGCCATTCATACAATTCCATTGTGGCCTACATCCCAGTCATTTTTTATTTATTTAACTAGGCAAGTCAGTCAAGAACAAATTCTTATTTTCAATGACGGCCTAGTAACAGTGGGTTAATTGCCTTGTTCAGGGGCAGAACAACTGATTTGTACCTTGTCAGCTCAGGGATTCGATCTTGCAACCTTTCAGTTACTAGTCCAACGTTCTAAGCCCTAGGCTACCTGCCACCCCAAAGCACAGTCAACGTCTTTTTTTGGTGTTTTACAAATGTGACCCATCACAAGAAGCGAAGCATATGTCGCACGTCACTACATCACAGGAGAGGCATTTTAACATTTAAAAAATAAAAATCTAAATGCATTTTTGAGCAGAAATGGCTTCTGGAAAATTTGAACTTTCATGTGCCTGAATAACAAACTTGTATGTCATCTGTAAATACAAATAAAATGGTTAAGTCCCTAGATGGTTTAGCCAAGAAAAAAGACAGGAACCTTCCCGCCAGCCATGATTGGCTGAGATAATGGCTGGGCTGAACATGCCGAAAGATGAGTTCGGATTGGTCTGCATGTAGCATGCCTTCGTCTATAACATGAGATGCTCAGTATGTGTAGATAAGCCTTGCTACCGCGGCTTTTTTGAAAGATATAATGTTAGCCATAGAGAACTGCAGAATTTAGCAGGCGCTACCGACAAAGATCAGTGGGAAAAAAGATGTGAAGGACAAAAGTTATTTTCTGCACACGGTTGACCAGAGTGACTTGACACAACAATGTGCCATACAAGCTGTAACTAGCTACAAACCAAACGGAAAAGACACGCTGCTGTGAAGCGTTCATCCATGTATCCATGTAAGAATCTAGCTACATTTTCAGATATTATACTTTTCCAATTTATCAGAAAGTAGTTTTCATTAGCTAGATAGCGATAACATTATGTGTATGATCTGTGTAGTAATATTATTCGTATCTCAGAAGTTGCATTGCTAGTTATATCCTAATTTTAGCTAACGTTAGCTAGCTAACATAGAATCTAGTTGGTTTGCTTTAGCTACCTGCAGATTCATACTCCAGCATTTCATGGATGGTAGCTACCTAGGCCAATCTGTTTGTACTGTAGCTATGGGTTGGGATTATGGTTAATAGTTTAGCTAGCTAACTAGCTACATGTCTAAACAAATGACTCCACTCCGCAAAAGAATGATTACATGACCCATCAAGTTAGCCAGGTGTGTCTGGGGGTGAATATGGCCATCTATTGTATTTCATGAATATGTGTACATGTCTAGACAATAGTGACACATCCACTTAGCTAGATGTAGCTGTGGGGTGGTTATAGCATTTCACATGACCCATTAATTTAGACACGTGTCTGGGTAAGCATTATCAAATAATTATACAATATTTCTATCTGGACACTTTCAAAGTCATATTAGGAGACAGGCCAAGGACTAGATAAACTGTTTTTACCTGGAGTTTTTCCATATTGTAGGCTACTAGCTTCACCACTTTGAGTCTTGAAGTCTTTGGTTGTTTACCTTAAAGAGATGAGTGTGGCTAAAGCTTAAGAGGGTGTGAACGACTCTGAATAGGTGTAGACAAAGAATCAAATCAAACTTTATCAATCACATGCGCCGAATACAACATGTGTAGACCTTACCGTGTACATGTAGGTAGGGGTGAAGTGACTATGCATAGAAAATAAACAGCAAGTAGCACCAGTGTAAAAAACAAATGGGAGGGGGTGTCAATGTAAATAGTCCGGTAGCCATTTGTTTAATTGTTCAGCACTCTTATGGCTTGGGGGAAGAAGCTGTTAAGGAGCCTTTTGGACCTAGACTTGGTGTTCTGACACCGCTTGCAGTGTGGTGGCAGAGAAAACAGTCTATGACTTGGGTGACTGGTGTCTGACAATTTTGGGGGCTTTCCTCTGAAACGCCTAGTATATATGTCCTGGATGGCAGGAAGCTTGGCCCCAGTGATGTACTGGGCCATACGCATTGCCCTCTGTAGTGCATTACGGTCAGATGCCGAGCAGTTACCATACCAGGCGGTGATGCAACTGGTCAGGATGCTCGATGGTGCAGCTGTAGAACTTTTTGAGGATCTGGGGACCCATGCCAAAACCTTTCAGTCTCCTGAGGGGGAAAAGGTGTTGTCATGCCCTCTTCACGACTGTCTTGGTGTGTTTGGACAATGATAGTTCGTTGGTGATGTGGACACCAAGGAACATGAAACTCTCAACCAGCTCCACAACAGCCCCGTCGATATTAACAGGAGCCTGTTTGGCCCGCCTTTTCCTGTAGTCCACGATCAGCTCATTTGATTTCTCACATTTAGGGAGAGGTTGTTGTCCTGGCACCACACTGCCAGGTCTCTGACCTCCTCCCTATAGGCTGCCTCATCGTTGTTGGTGATTAGGCCTCCCACTGTTGTGTTGTCAGCAAACGTAATGATTATGTTGGAGTTGTATTTGGCCATGCAGTCGTGGGTGAACAGGGAGCACAGGAGGGGACTAGTGTTGAGGATCAGCGTGGCAGAAGTTTTGTTGCCTACCCTTACCACCTGATGGTGGCCCGTCAGGAAGTCCAGGATCCAGTTGCAGAGGGAGGTGTTTAGTCCCAGAGTCCTTAGCTTAGTGATGAGCTTTGTGGGCACTATGGTGCTGTACGCTGAGCTGTAGTCAATGAACAGCATTCTCATATAGGTGTTCCTTTTGTCCAGGTGGGAAAGGGCAGTGTGGAGTGCGATTGAGATTGCGTCATCTGTGGAAAATCTGTTGGGGCAGTATGTGAATTGGAGTGGGTCTCTAAATTATCCGGGAGGATGCTGTTGATGTGAGCCATGACCAGCCTGTCAAAGCACTTCATGGCTACCGACGTGAGTGCTACGGGGCGGTAATCATTTAGGCAGGTTACCTTCGCTTCCTTGGGCACAGGGACGTGGTGGTCTGCTTGAAACATGTAGGTATTACAGACTCGGTCAGGGAGAGATTGAAAATGTCAGTGAAGACACTTGCCAGTTGGCTCACGCATGCTTTATGTACACGTCCTGGTAGTCCATCTGGCCCTGTGGCTTTGTGAATGTTGACCTTTTTAAAGGTCTTGCTCACATCGGCTACCGAGAGTATTATCACACAGTTGTCCAGAACAGCTTGGTGCTTGCCTCGAAGTGAGCATAAAAGGCATTTAGCTCGACTGGTAGGCTCGCGTCACTGGGCAACTCGCGGCTGGGTTCTCTTTGTAGTCCGTAATAGTTTTCAAGCCCTGCCACATCCAACGAGCGTCAGAACCGGTGTTGACGCTTTGCTTGTTTGATGGTTCGTCTGAGGGCTTAGTGGGATTTCTTATAAGCATCCGGATTAGTGTCCCGCTCCTTGAAAGCGGCAGCTCTAGCCTTTAGCTTGATGCGGATGTTACCTGTAATCCATGGCTTAGGGTTGGGATATGTACGTACGATCACTATGGGGACGACGTCGTCAATGCACTTAGTGATGAAGCCGATGACTGAGGTGGTATACTCCTCAATGCCATTTGATGAATCCTGGGAACATATTCCAGTCTGTGCTAGCAAAACAGTCCTGTAGCGTAGCATCCACGTTATCTGACCACTTCCGTATTGAGCGAGTCACTGTTACTTCCTGAATCAATCATAGACTTTAGAGATTTAGCGCACACATAGACGTCTATAAATGACATATTTTCAACATTCATTCAGAACCAAAAATGAACCTGATTTTAACATCCGGGAAAATACGGATTTTAGACGTCTTTTCAACATAATTTTGCTTACTGGGACTATTGGCAATGTTTGGGGTCAGGCCAAGGGATGTAATGGCCAGGACCAGCCCTGCCATGTTTGACTAAAAACATAATAATTTCAAACGTTGTTTACATTCGGGGCAGCAGGTAGCCTAGTGGTTAGAGCATTGGGCCAGTAACCGAAAGGTCGCTAGATTGAATACCGAAAGGTTGCAATAACCGAAAGGTTGCTAGATTGAAAAGGTAAAAATCTATCATTCTGCCCCTGAACAAGGCAGTTCTTAGGCCGTTATTGTAAATAAGAATTTGTTCTTAACTGACTTGCCTAGTTAAATAAAAAAACATTTGTATACAATAACATATGCAGTATTTCTCTATGCGTGGCAATACTTTGGAACAGACTTCCCAAATTAAATCTACTTGGAGCTGATTTCCTGGTGTTTTTAGTCTTTTATGTCCAACAATCAAAATTCAGAAAATGTTCCCCCCAAAACATTTGGCTCAGAAAACTTGGGAGGGTGAAATTAAACCACCCGCGGGACGCCAGTTGGAGAACCCTGATATGCAATATACAGTGCATTCGGGAAGTATTTAGACAACTTGACTTTTTCCACATTTTGATACGTTACAACCTTATTCTAAAATTGATTACATTCTTTTTTTCCCTCAATCTACATACAATACCCCATAATGACAAAGCGAAAACAGGTTTGAGAATTTTTTTTCAAAACAGAAATACCTTATTTACATAACTATTCAGACCCTTTGCTATGAGACTCAACATTTTGCTGTTTCCATTGATCATCCTTGAGATGTTTCTACAACTTGATTGGAGTCCACCTGTGGTAAATTCAATTGATTGAAAATTATTTGGAAAGGCATGCACCTGTCTCTATAAGGTCCCCCAGTTGACAGTGCATATGTCAGAGCAAAAACCAAACCAAGCCATGAGGTAAAAGGAATTGTCCGTAGAGCTCCGAGACAGGATTGTGTCGAGGCACAGATCTTGGGAAGGGACCCAAAACATTTCTGCAGCATTGAAGGTCACCAAGAACACAGTGGTCTCCATTTCTTAAATGGAAGAAGTTTGGAACCACCAAGACTCTTCCTAGAGCTGGCTGCCCGGACAAACTGAGCAATCGGGGGAGAAGGGCCTTGGTCAAGGTGACCAAGAACCTGATGGTCACTCTGACAGAGCTCCAGAGTTCCTCTGTGGAGATGGGAGAACCTTCCAGAAGGACAACCATCTCTGCAGCATTCCACCAATCAGGCCTTTATGGTAGTGTGTCCAAACTGAAGCCACTCTTCAGTAAAAGGCAGCCCGCTTGGAGTTTGCCAAGATTGAACAGAGAAACAAGATTCTCTGCTTTGATGAAATCAAGATTGAAATCTTTGGCCTGAATGCCAAGCGTCACGTCTGGAGGAAACCTGAAAAGCCAGAGCCCAGACTTGAACACGATCTAACATCTCTGGAGAGACCTGAAAAGTAGCTGTGCAGCGACGCTCCCCATCCAAACTGACAGAGTTTGAGAAGGATCTACAGAGAATAATGAGAGAAACTACTAAAATCAGGTGTGCCAAGCTTGTAGCAACATACCCAAGAAGACTTGAGGTTGTAATCACTGCCAAAGGTGCTTCAACAAAGTACTGAGTAAAGGGTCTGAATACTTATGTAACTGTGATATTCATTAAAAAAAAAATATATATATATACACTTTTGCAAACATAGCTGAAAACCTGTTTTTGCTTTGTCATTATGGGATATTGTGTATTGATTGATGAGGGTAAACAATAATTTATTCCATTTTAGAATAAGGCTGTAATGTACAAAATGTGAAAAAAGTCAAGGGTTCTGAATACTTTCCAAATGCACTGTATACGCTGAGTGTACAAAACATTAGGGACACCTGCTCTTTCCATGACATAGACTGACCTGTTGAATCCAGGTTAAAGCTATGATCATTTATTGATGTCACCTGTGTAGATGAAGGGGAGTAGACAGGTTAAAGAAGGATTTTTAAGCCTTGAGACAATTGAGACATGGATTGTTTATTTGTGCCATTCAGTGAATGAAGAAAAAATATTTTAAGTGCCTTTGAACGGGGTATGGTAGTAGGTAGCAGGCGCCGGTTTGAGTGTGTCAAGAACTGCAATGCTGCTGGGCTTTTCACACTCACATTTTGCAGTGTGTATCAAGAATGGTCTACCACCCAAAGGACATCCAGACAACATGACACAACTGTGGGAAGCCTTAGAGTCAACATGAACCAGCATCCCTGTGGAATGCTTTTGACACCTTGTAGAGCATACCCCGACAAATTTAGGCTGTTCTGAGGCCAAAAGGGGTTGCAACTCAATATTAGGAAGGTGTTTCTAACGTTTTGTACACTCAGTGTATACCAAATAAAGACTTTTTCAGAAACAACCCAGCTGAAAATTGTATGATTTCATGTTTGTGTCACTAACGCAATACCCTTTCGGCAAGGGTATCTAATTCGATATTGCAGCTCTGCCAAGAGGAGCGAACGACAGCAGTTCAGCAGAGGACAATACCATGCTAGGCTTTGGCATCTTGGCACAGTATGCGCTGAGGGCAGGGGTAAAGCTAAGCAGTGACCCCTCCTCCCTCTAACCTAGTGCCCTCGTGACTCCCCAGGGATGCCAATCTCTGTGAGATCATATTATGTGATCATTACAGCTAATGCTGTCACTTGGAGAAGTGCCATGCCTTTCAAATAATCTAATATGCATGCACTGCTATACAAGTATTGGCATTACAAGCTATGCCATCCAACTTGAGGAGAAAAATATGAAATATATTCCTCTAAGACAACTGGAATTTGCCTTTATTTTCAGTTATGAACAACTTCTTATTTACAATGAAAGCCTACACCGGCCAAACCCAAACAACGCTGGGCCAATTGTGCGCCGCCCTATGGGACTCCTAATCACAGCCGGTTGTGTTACAGCCTGGAATCGAACCAGGGTGTCTGTAGTGATGCTTCTAGCACTGAGATGCAGTGCCTTAGACCGCTGCGCGACTTGGGAGGCATAAGGATTTGCTGGATGGAGATTCAAGTTCTTTATTATTTAATACATTTGTCTGGGAACATTTATCAGACATTTGATATATTTCACTAGGATTTAGCACAAGCTACTTCTTATCGGCAGTCCCTGGTTCTAGAACAGGCAAACCTGTTTCATTTATTTAATTTTGATTGTTATTGATCTAGTTTTGTCTTTTGGGGCATTCTATAAAATAACTAGAATGATATAGTTAATTAACTAGAAGATACTCTTAAAACGTTGCAGCCCTGACACATCTTTCCCGTGACACGCGCAATGATTTGTGTTGTCAAATCATTTTGGCCCGCTTCCATGTCGCCCCTGATGCTCTACACTACAAGTCACCGCAAGTACTGCCAAAGTACTGCCAATGCGCTGCCAAAAGGCAGTGCCACACACACACCCCACTCCTCCCAGACCCACACAACCTAATCTCCTACCGGACCGAAACTTTAAACATGGTGTAGGCTAAATGTTCATGCCAAGTTTCTGTTCTAACAGGTCATTGCTGAAAATGTCATCTTGATTGTCAAAAAGCTATAAAATAAAGGATTCGCACGCAGACAATAGGACACACAGCGAGTATAAATAAGTAAACAGCTGAGTCATCTACTTTATGGAATTACAGCCTGATGCACTTGCATTGGGTGAATGCAATGTCAATTGCGCTGCTTTCGTGTGTCCTGTTTACAGCACGCAGCGGAAGGAAAGTGTACAGACAGCTTGGATTTTGGCATCTAGGCTACTAAAATGTTGCAGTCTGGCTTCATTCTTTTAAAGCTTGACAAGAAATAACCAATAACCAACCCAGGCCTATTACAGCAACATTTGAGCAGTGGCCTAGGCTGGCTACTCAACTACAAGACATATTGAGCGCACCATACAGCAATGCTGCATTCAACCTATGATTGCTATTATTTATTCAACACTGACCTTGACTTAAATTTAACCCTCCTGTTGTGTTCGTTTCATGTTAATTAATGATGTGTTCCCGGTCCAAAATGATATATAATAATACATATATTATCACCTAATGTTGTGTTAGATCTTTTTATCAATTTAAGTTCTTGTGAACATTACAAGTTTTGAACTTCTATTTGCTATTTATAGCCTGTATGCCTCATTGACCCGAGCTCATACAACTCATTTGAGTAAAAAAAGCATAATGTATGGATTATTTTGACTACAACAGACACTCAGATGAAACATATTGTGCTATTTATCACAGACTATTTTGTGTCAAAGTTTAACAAGGACTCTCTCCTCCTCACCAGTGTCATGATCAAAGATATGATCAAGAGCCTCACATACAGTATATCGTTTGGTCATTGTGGTGTCACAGAATTAATTGTGAGCAAGGCCTCAAAAAAGCTTTATATACCAGAGCTGCGAGAAAAGTTGTATATATTATTGAAACAATGTTGCAATTGTTTGTGAGAATGCAAATAGGTGTGGTTCCCGTGGGGGAAATATTCTATTGGGGAAAGGTTCCCGTGGGGGTTGCCATGGAAGAGTGAGGAGTGAGGTGTGTATGTGTGTGTGCGTGCTCAAACACACATGTATGTGGGGGTTTGGGAGAGGAAGTGTGTCCATCTGATGAATGGGCATGTGCCTGAACTAAATTTTATACACTAATTGTAGTCTCACCCATTAATTTCTAATGACCGGTCCGGGAACACCACAGCTGTACAAAAGTTAAATAAAACACCCAAAATGTTATGAAAATCATCAAAATGTATTTTGTGTGTTCAGATGCCCTGAGTGGACAAAGTCATGGAACCTTATGACAATCAGATCAAATTATCTACATTTTTCAAAACTTGTAAATCGGTCCAAATCTACAGGAACACAGCAGGAGGGTTATTATTAGAGCTGGAGGTATTTCGGAAAGGTAGTTTTTATAGTTATTAGTTACATATCCAACAATACCGGTAAAAAAAAAAGTATTATTTCTACACTCTGCTAATAATATCTGATAATCATTCATCACCAATATCTTGACTTTCAGTATCGACAACTATTGGTTTCGCAAACATGTCTGTGCAAAGAACTTTAGAGAGGATGCGTACCTAAGTACTTTATCCACTCCTGTCTGGTCGCAGGGATCAGAGCCCTTTAGGATTGTGTTCAGTGATTCATGGATCCAGTGGAGAGCGGCCATCACAGAATCCCTCCTCTTATCATTGTTGATATTGGTCACACCACTTGGGTCCTGGAAACTGTTGTCGAGGACCTCACTGTGGCTTGATATCACCGCAGAACATGTCGTCTAACCACAAAGACAAGGGGGAGGAGGGTTTTAGCAAGAAAAAGCAGTGGGTGGACAATGTGAGGCAAAACCTACTATGGTGCCTTTTAGAAGAATGATGATGCTGTCTACTACATAATCTACTATAGTCCTAGGAATACCATGATACAGTGCCTTGCAAAAGTATTCATCCCCCTTGGTGTTTTTCCTATATTGTTGCATTACAACCTGTAATTAAAATTGATTTTTATTTGGATTTCATGTAATGGACATTCACAAAATAGTCCAAATTGGTGAACTGAAATGGAAAAAAATTACTTATTTAAAATTATAAATAAATAAAAACGTAAAAGTGGTGCGTGCATATGTATTCACCCCTTTTGCTACGAAGCCCCTAAATAAGATCTGGTGCTACCAATTACCTTCAGAAGACACATAATTAGTTCAAGTCCACCTGTGTGCAATATAAGTGTCACATGATCTGTCAAATGATCTGTCAAATGATCTCAGTATATATACACCTGTTCTGAAAGGCCCCAGAATCTGCAACACCACTAAACAAGGGGCACCACCAAGCAAGCGGCACCATGAAGACCAAGGATCTCTCCAAACAGGTCAGGGACAAAGTTGTGGAGAAGTAAAGATCAGGGTTGGGTTATAAAAAAATATCAGAAACTTTGAACATCCCTCGGAGCACCATTAAATCCATCATTAAAAAATGTAAAGAATATGGCATCACAACAAACCTGCCAAGACGCCCACCAAAACTCATGGACCAGGCAAGGACGGCATTAATCGGAGACGCAACAAAGAGACCAAAGATAACCCTGAAGGAGCTGCAAAGCTCCACAGCGGAGATTGGAGTATCTGTCCATAGGACCAATTTAAGCAGGACACTCCACAGAGCTGGGCTTTAGGGAAGAGTGGCCAGGAAAAAAAGCCATTGCTTAAAGAAAAACACGTTTGGTGTTTGCCAAAAGGCATGTGGGAGACTCCTCAAACATATGGAAGAAGGTACTCTGATCAGATGAGACTAAAATTGAGCTTTTTGGCCATCAAGGAAAACGCTATGTCTGGCGCAAACCCAACACCTCTCACCACCCTGAGAACAACATCCCCACAGTGAAGCGTGGTGTTGGCAGCGTCATGCTGTGGGGATGTTTTTCATCGGCAGGGACTGGGAAACTGGTCAGAATTGAAGGAATGATGGTTGGTACTAAATACATGGTAATTCTTGAGGGAAACCTGTTTCAGTCTTCCATTGATTTGAGATTGGAGCGGAGGTTCACCTTTCAGCAGGACAATGACCCTAAGCATACTGCAAAAGCAACACTCGAGTGGTTTAAGGTGAAACATTTAAATGTCTTGGAATGGCCTAGTCAAAGCCCAGACCTCAATCCAATTGAGAATATGTGGTATGACTTAAAGATTTCTGTACACCAGCAGAACCCATTCAACTTGAAGGAGCTGGAGCAGTTTTGCCTTGAAGAATGGGCAAAAATCCCAGTGGCTAGATGTGCCAAGCTCTTAGACATTTTTTTTTATTTCACCTTTATTTAAAAACAGGTAGGCCAGTTGAGAACAAGTTATCATTTACAACTGCAACCTGGCCAAGATAAAGCATAGCAGTGCGACAAAAACATCAACACATAGTTACACAGAAACAAACGTACAGTCAATAACACAAAATAAAAGAAAAATAGAAAGATCTATGTACAGTGTGTGCAAATGAAGATGAGTAGAGAGGTAGGCGATAAATAGGCCATAGATGCTAAAACAATTACAATTCAGCATTAATACTAGAGTGATATGCGCAGATGATGATGTGCAAGTAGAGATACTGGAGTGAAAATGAGCAAGAGGGTGAGTAATAATATGGGGATGAGGTAGTCGGGTGTGCTATTTACAGATTGGCTGTGTACAGGTACAGTGATCGGTAAACAGCTCTGACAGCTGATAGTTAGAGAGGGAGATATAAGACTCCAGTTTTAGAGATTTTTGCAATTTGTTCCAGTCATTGGCAGCAGAGAACTGGAAAGAAAGGCGGCCAAAGAAAGTGTTGACTTTGGGCATGACCAGTGCTGGAGCGCATGCTACGGGTGGGTGTTGCTATGGTGACCAGTGAGCTGAGATAAGGCGGGGCTTTACCTAGCAAATCCTTATAGATGACCTGGAGCCAGTGGGTTTGGCGACGGATATGTAGTGAGGGCAGCCAACAAGAGCATAGAGGTCGCAGTGGTGGGTAGTATATGGGGCTTTGGTGACCAAACGGATGGCACTGTGATAGCAAATTGGATGTAGTCTGAGTAGAGTGTTGGAGGCTATTTTGTAAATGACATAGCCAAAGTCAAGGATCGGTAGGATAGTCAGTTTTACGAGGGTATGTTTGGCGGCATGAGTGAAGGAAGCCGATGAAATAGGAAGCCGATTCTAGATGTAATTTGGGATTGGAGATGCTTAATGTGAGTCTGGAAGGAGAGTTTACAGTCTAACCAGACACCTAGGTATTTGTAGTTGTCCACATATTCTAGGTCAGAACCGTCCAGAGTAGTGATGCTAGTCGGGCGGGAAGGTGCGGGCAGCAAATCGGTTGAAGGGCATGCACTTAGTTTTACTAGCATTTAAAAGCAGTTGGAGGACACGGAAGGAGTGTTGTATGGCGTTGAAGCTCGTTTGGAGGTTTGTTAGCGCAGTGTCCAAAGAAGGGCCAGATGTATTCAGAATGGTGTCATCTGCATAGAGGTGGATCAGAGAATCCCCCGCAGCAAGAGCAACATCATTGATATATACAGAGAAAAGAGTCGGCCTGAGAATTGAGCCCTGTGGCACCCCCATAGAGACTGCCAGAGGTCCAGACAACAGGCCCTCCGATTTGACACACTGAATTCTATCTGAGAAGTAGTTGGTGAACCAGGCGAGGCAGTCATTTGAGAAGCCAAGGCTATTGAGTCTGCCGATAAGAATGCGGTGATTGACAGAGTCGAAAGCCTTGGACAGGTCGATAAAGACGGCTGCACAGTACTGTCTTTTATCAATGGGGGTTATGATATCATTTAGGACCTTGAGCGTGGCTGAGGTGCACCCATGACCAGCTCAAAAACCAGATTGCATAGTGGAGAAGGTACGGTGGGATTCAAAATGGTCGGTGATCTGTTTATCAACTTGGCTTTCGAAGATTTTAGAAAAGAAGGGCAGGATGGATATATGTCTATAACAGTTTGGGTATAAGCTGTCTCCCCTTTGAAGAGGTGGATGACCGCGGCAGCTTTCCAATCTTTGGGGATCTCAGATGATACGAAAGAGAGGTTGAGTAGACTAATAATAAGGGTTGCAACAATTTCGGCGGATAATTTTAGAAAGAGATGGTCTAGATTGTCTAGCCCAGCTGCTTTGTAGGGATCCAGATTTTGCAGCTATTTCAGAACATCAGCTGTTTGGATTTGGGTGAAGGGGGGGGGGGGGGGCAAGTTGCTGCAGGGGGTGCTGAGGTGTTGGCCGGGGTGGGGGTATCCAGGTGGAAAGCATGGCCAGCCGTGGAAAAATGCATATTGAAAATATCGATTATTGTAAATTTATCGGTGGTGACAGTGGGAGGAGGTGCTCTTATTCTCCATGGACTTTACAGTGTCCCAAAACCTATTGGAATTAGTGCTACAGGGAGCAAATTTCTGTTTGAAAAAGCTAGCCTTAGCTTTCCTAACTGACTGAGCATATTGGTTCCTGACTTCCCTGAAGAGTTGCATATCGCGGGGACTATTCAATGCTAATGCAGAACGCCACAGGATGTTTTTGTGCTGGTCAAGGCCAGTCAAGTCTGGGGTGAACCAAAGGTTATATATGTTCTTAGTTCTATTTTTTTTTTATGTGGAATGCTTATTTAAGATGGAGAAGAAAGCACTTTTGAAGAGCAACTAGGCATCCTCTTCTGACGGGATGAGGTCAATATCCTTCCAAGATACCCGGGCCAGGTCAGTTAGAAAGGCCTGCTCGCCGAAGTGTTTTAGGGAGCGTTTGACAGTGATGAGGGGTGGTCGTTTAACCGCGGACCCATTATGCACGCAGTCAATGAGGCAATGATCGCTGAGATCCTGGTTGAAGACAGCAGAGGTGTGTTTAGAGGGCAAGTTGGTCAGGATGATATCTAAGAGGGTCCCCATGGTTACGGATTTTCAGTTGTACCTGGTATGTTCCTTGATCATTTGTGTGAGATTGAGGGCATCTAGCTTAGATTGTAGGACGGTTGGGGTGTTAATCATGTCCCAGTTTAGGTCACCTTACAGTATGAACTCTGAAGATAGATGGGGGGGCGATCAATTCACATATGGTGTCCAGGGCACAGCTGGGGGCTGAAGGGGGTCTATAACAAGCGGCAATGGTGAGAGACTTGTTTCTGGAAAGGTAGATTTTTAAAAGAAGAAGCTCGAATTGTTTGGGCACAGACCTGGATAGTATGACAGAACTATGCAGGCTATCTCTGCAGTAGATTGCAACTCTGCCCCCTTTGGCAGTTCTATCTTGTCTGGAAATGTCATAGTTCAGGATTTTTGAAGGCCTTCCTAAGCCAGGATTCAGACACAGCTAGGACATCCGGGTTGGCGGAGTGTGCTAAATCAGTGAATAAAACAAACTTAGGGAGGAGGCTTCTAATGTTAACATGCATGAAACCAATGCTTTTACGGTTACAGAAGTCAACAAATGAGTACGCCTGGGGAATGAGAGTGATGCTGGGGGCTGCAGGGCCTAGGTTAACCTCTGCATCACCAGAAGAACAGAGGAGTAGGATAAGAGTATGGCTAAAAGAACTGGTCGTCAAGTGAGTTCGGGAACAGAGAGTAAAGGGGGCAGGTTTCTGGGCACGGAAGGAAAGATTCAAGGCATAATGTACAGACAAGGGTATGGTTGGATGTGAGTACAGTGGAGGTAAGCCTAGGCATTGAGTGACGAAGAGAGGTTTTGTCTCTGGATGCACCATTTTAGCCAGGTGCGATATGTGTGTGTGTGGGGGCTAGCTAAGGCATATTGAGCAGGGCTGGAGGCTCTACAATGAAATAAGACATATGACTAACCAAAACAGCAATAGACAAGGCATATTGACATTAGGGAGAGACATGTGTAGTCGAGTAATCATAGGGTCCAGTGAGTAGCTAGGCGAGCTGGAGGCACGGAGATTCAGACAGCTAGCAGGCCAGCAGATGGGCCTTAGGGGGACGTCACAACGGGGGAGCCTGTTGAAAGCCCCTCGGAAGGTTACGTTGGCAGACCAGTCGTGATGGATCGGCGGGGCTCCGTGTCGGCAGCAAAGGGTCCAGGCCAATTGGCAAAAGAGGTAATTGAAGCCCAGGAATTGCTTGATAGAACTATTCGGCTAGCCGGGAGATGGGCCTAGATTCGAGGCTAGCTCCAGGCTAACTGGTGCTTGCTTCGGGACAGAGACGTTGGCCAGGAGTAGCCACTCGGATAGCAGCTAGCTAACTGTGATGATTCGGAGTAAAGGTTCAGAGCTTGCGGTAGGAATCTGGAGATATGGTGGAGAAAAGCAGTCCAATATGCTCTGGGTTGATATCGCGCTGTGCAGGCTGGCAGGAGTTGACCAGGCTGAAGCTGGCAGATGTCCCAGTTAATGGTGATGGCTAACTAGCAGTGGCTAACTGACTACTAGCTAGTTAGCTGGCTAGCTTCTGAAGGGGGTTACGGTTCTCAAGTGTAAAAAAATAGCAGATCCATACCGCATTGGGTGAGGCGGGTTGCAGGAAAGTATGTTCAGTCCGTAGATGGAAAAATTAGATTGAAAATATATACGAAGAAATAATCGATATATACAAGGGACGGGACAAGACATATCCCAAGAGACTTGCAGCTGTAATTGCTGAAAAAGGTGGCTCTACAAAGTATTGACTTTGGGGGGGGGGTGAATAGTTATGCACGCTCAAGTTCTTCGTTTTTTTTGTCTTATTTCTTGTTTGTTTCACAATAAAACGTATTTTGCATCTTCAAAGTGGTAGGCATGTTGTGTAAATCAAATGATACCAGCCCCCCCCCCAAATAAATCTATTTTAATTCCAGGTTGTGAGGCAACAAAATAGGAAAAAAAGCCAAGAAGGGTGAATACTCCTCGCAAGCCACTGTATACAGTAACGGTCTGTAACAAGTGTTACCATAATAAACAGAGACGTTACTCAATCCTTGTGCGAACATAACATGGAAACCAGAAAAATCACTATGGTCACACCTCCAATACCAACAAATTATGGGGGGAAATTCCGACCCAAGTTAAGTGTGCATAAATGGAACATAATTAACTTTTTATGCACTTTTATCTCCACGCATATTCTGACCTTGAGTTTAAGCATGTGAATAGCATGCTATCACCATCATATATATTTCATTTTCTGTCCTCTGTCACGTTCGTGTGGTAGTTCCTGAGGACCGCTAGCAACAGTGGATCCTATTAGACTAACGTATTACGAATTGTGCAATAATTTGGGACATGTAGCCTATTTTAATCATTATATAACGCAGACCATACATAGCAGTGTAAACCTGGAGCCTGGGGTACACTGTTCACGACGACTGGACCGTTGTCATCACAGTTCCGTGATTAGGGAGGATTATTAGGGTAGATTTATAGGACTACTGTTCAACTCCTCTTGTCCACTTTTATAATTAAAAGCTACACCAAATTTAAAGGGACGGCTTCAGATAAATGTACTGAAAGCCCTATTGAATGAAAACTCCATGAGAACATCTGTTGTCTGGTAAGCGGGAGGGTTTCAGCAGTTCAATTACATTTATACAGCATGTGCAAGAGAACAATGCCTGAAAAGCCCTTTACGCACCTATAAAAGGTTAGTCTGAATTCCAACTACTAAGAAGTATGAAGGAAAGGCACATGAAAGGCATACATTTCCTACGTCTGAATCGGGCCCAATGTCAACAAACAATAGAGATTTGTTTTGGTTCAATTAGGGGGGAAATATTTAGACATTTAACCAGAGTGTCACAGTGTAATAAGTCAAACAAAAACAGCATCCGTCAAAAGCATTGCCACTGACTGAGTTAACATGGCTCAAGGTGTGAAACAATCCAAATATTGCACTGTGGCGGGACAGTGAAATAAAGGTTTGTTTGGATTTGTGCCTCCCTCTGCCTCGGCTGCCATCTTAGTGTGGTCCCAGACTGTGATGAGCACTAAGGTATGCAGCGCTGACACAGGCATCTCCCACTGACCTGAAGCCAGCAGCATGGTTAGAAGGTGGAATATCTGAGTTAATTATCCACTCTCTTCTCTCTCTCCCCCTTTAGGTTCAACCACTAGCCTCGCTGTTCCCTGTTATGGCAGATTACCATCAGCCATCTCACTGTATCTGCCAAGTGGGCATGGTAATAATCCAAGAGCATCACTTTAAAGGCTGCGTAAGCCACTACTCTGTCCCTTACGCCAACATTTTTCTTTGTCGACTGTGAGACAGGTTTCCTGTGTCGGATCTATACTGAACAAAAATATAAACATGTAAAGTGTTAGTCCCATGTCTCATGAGCTGAAATAAAATATCCCAGAAATGTTCCATACACACAAAAAATCTTATTTCTCTCAAATGTTGCACACAAATGTTGTGCTTGGGACCATAAAAGGTTGCTCTAAAATGTGGAGTTGTGTCACACAACACAATGTGCCAATCATACCCTCCTAAAACTGACTATCCTACCGATCCTTGACTTCGGCGATGTCATTTACAAAATAGCCTCCAACACTCTACTCAGCAAATTGGATATAGTCTATCACAGTGCCATCCGTTTTGTCACCAAAGCCCCATATACTACCCACCACTGCGACCTGTATGCTCTCGTTGGCTGGCCCTTGCTTCATATTCGTCGCCAAACCCACTGGCTTCAGGTCATCTATAAGTCTTTGCTAGGTAAAGCCCCGCCTTATCTCAGCTCACTGGTCACCATAGCAGCACCCACCCGTAGCACGCGCTCCAGCAGGTATATTTCACTGGTCACCCCCAAAGCCAATTCTTCCATTGGCCGCCTTTCCTTCCAGTTCTCTGCTGCCAATGACTGGAACGAACTGCAAAAATCACTGAAGCTGGAGACTCTCCCTCACTAACTATAATTAAGCACCAGCTGTCAGAGCAGCTCACAGATCACTGCACCTGTGCATAGCCCATCTGTAAATAGCCCATCCAACTACCTCATCCCCATACTGTTATTTATTTATTTTGCTCCTTTGCACTCCAGTATCTCTACTTGCACATTCATCTTCTGCACATCTATCACTCCAGTGTTTAATTGCGATATTGTAATTATTTTGCCACTATGGCCTATGTATTGCCTTACCTCCCTTATCCTACCTCATTTACACACACTGTATATAGACTTTTTGTATTGTATTATTGACTGTATGTTTGTTTATTCCATGTGTAACTCTGTTGTTGTTTGTGTCGCATTGCTTTGCTTTATCTTGACCAGGTTGCAGTTGTAAATGAGAACTTGTTCTCAACTAGCCTACCTGGTTAAATAAAGGTGAAATAAAAAATACATGTAAAAAAGTGTGCAATTGGCATGCTGAGTGCAGGGATGTCCAACAGAGCTGTTTCCAGGCAATTTAATGTTAATTTCTCTACCATAAGCCACCTCCAACGTTGTTTTAGAGAATTTGTCAGTACATCAAACCGGCCTCACAATCGCAGACCACGTGTAACCACGCCAGCCCAGAACCTGCGGGATCGTCTGAGGAGGGGGAAGGGGGTGCTGAGGAGTCTCTGTCTGTAATAAAGCCCTTTTGTGGGGAAAAACTACTTCTGAATGGCTGAGGCTGGCTCCCCAGTGGGTGGGCCTATGGCCTCCCAGGCCCACCCATGGCTGCGCCCCCTGCCCAGTCATGTGAAATCCATAGATTAGGGCCTATTCATTTATTTAAATTGACTGATTTCCTTCTATGAACTGTAACTCAGTAAAATCTTTGAAATTGTTGCATGTTGCGTTTATATTTTTGCTCAGTGTAAAACTGCTGGCCTCTGATGACTGCTGGATGTAAATGAATTCCCAGGCGTTGTAGAGGCGACTGTTTAGTAAAAACTGATAGTTCATGATTATGTTTCTTTGCCCAGACTAAAATACTGAAAAACTGAAATGGCAAGGGGCAGGAGTCAGTGGTTGTCCTCTGATGACTACCCTCCTAGCCTGCTTGTTTCCCCAGCTGCATCTTCACATTAGAGCTCCCTGAATGGCCAAAGAGCCCAGATAATGTCATGTCAAACATTACCATACTGGTAATTCCAATTGAAAACCTTAGCAGACATTTTTTTGTCAACAATGCCCCCACTTGATAGCAACAAATACATTTGATTGAATATCCATAATATGACAGATGAACAAACTTTTCCTGGACTAGTGCTAGAAATTAGGTTACATTACGAACCTACTGCCAGTGGTGTAAAGTACTTAAGTAAAAATACTTGGAACTACTACTTCAAGAGTTTTGGGAGGGTATCTGTACTTTATATTTTTGACAACTTTTACTTCACTACATTCCTAATGCCAATGATGTCATTTTTACTCCATACATTTTCCCTGATACCCAAAAGTACTTGTTACATTTTGAATGCTTAGCAGGTCAGAAATGTATCTGCCTGACTGACTAAACATGCTTCATTTGTAAATGATGTCTTGATGCAGCGTGCCTAGAAACTAAAAACTAGAAAATGGTGCCATCTGGTTTGCTTAATATAAGGAATTTGAAATTATTTATACTTTGACTTTTTACTTAAGTATATTTTAGAAATTACATTTACTTTTGATACTTAAGTATATTTAAAACCAAATACTTTTAGACTTTTACTCAAGTAGGATTTTACTGGGTGACTTACTTTTACCTGAGTCATTTTCTATTAAGGTATCTTTACTTTTACTCATGTATGACGATTGGGTACTTTTTCCACCACTGCCTATTGCAACCTCTACAGAAATTGATCACAGATTTGGCTATATGAAATGAACATTTGGGAAGTGAGTGGGCTACTTAAATTTCCAACAAGGAGAAGATGCACAAAACTGGAAAGAACCTCGTACAAGGAAAAAGGAATTCGCTAGCTAGCTTCCTCATGAACTTACCTTTTCTTCGTTTTTGATGATGCAGAGGACCTGTGCCTGCAGGGATAGTTGACCCTTTCCATCATACGTTTCTTTCCCCAATAATCTGCTTATCACAGGTGGCGATGATAATTTTGAGAAGTAATTTGCCTAGAAAATGTTATAAAACGTTTAATAATCACAGCAGAAAGAAACAGCAACCTGGATATTGGGACCACAACAGCCGGTGCACTGCAGTGCCACAGCCCAGCAGGATTACTGATTCAATTAAGCCTAAACAAGGGCATGATTTGGTCATCAGTGCTCAGTAACACTAGTACTCGACTAGAGCCAAAACTAGCTAACGTTAGATAGCTTACCATGTAAACAAAAAACAGCTAAAACTAAATAACGTTACCATTAAGTCAGCTACAGAAGCTAATTTAGCTAGCCGACTAAACTCAACTCTACGATGGAGTTGTGCAGCCACTACTAGGGCGGACTGGAGCTCAGACATCACATACAATTTAGTTTTTATTTAAAAAACTACTAATTTCAGCACCCAAACACTTGCCAGCATTTACACATGACTTCTGGCTCCAGTAAATTAGCGGATTAATTTAACATTGATTTAGCAAACTAGCTAGATAGAAAGCATGATAATATGTTGGTCAGCCGTTTTAAGGAATCAATACATCATTGTCAATCATACCAGGTAACCATAAATATCATCGGGCTTATCAAAGAACATGTCGTTCAGGACACCCTCCATCTTCTGTGGGACGCCGTTTGCCCTATAATATTCAGCAGCTTTAATTTTTAAATCATAAAACTCCTGCTCTTCTTTGGAGACACGACTGTTATAATTTATAAAGCCTTTATAAGACATAGCTATAACGTTCTGTCGGAGTGTTGTAGAGAAAATAAGGCTTGTATTCGCAGTCGCCACATCCAGAGAAACGAGCTACCGACAGTACTGTAGCTACTGCTACTGTTCACTTACATGGATACTACACCAAGCAAACTGTCAACGGAGCCTTGTCTTTGTGTACAATACTGGTTGCTTAGCAACTTAAATATGACATAACTTCCTACATTGAACGATATCATTTAAATGTTTCATCAGAGAGAAAAGAACGTAACAAGATCGTTAGGAAACAGATCTGGTTACACTTTCATCTATAACCTGAACTATAGAAATGTGGAGAGAAATCGCTGGTGTGCATTTAAGCCCGGAACAGGGCCTGACAGGCAGCCTGGTCTCCCAGGCTGCGTGCCGCCCGAAGACCAGCGGAGGAATAACGAGTAAAGACCCTGAGGTGTCAAGGAACAATGCGCTATCAAGCCACATTCAAACAGCCAGAATCCTGAAGCCTAGAGGGGAAAAAAATATTTAGCTAACACCTTTCTAAATTGAGGCAACTTTATACTGATATGTCACAGATATTATATCAGACTGATTTGTTGTAGATTAACCATATTTGTGTGTTTTTCGGTAGCTTGCTTGCTAGCAGGGCTCCTAGTCTTGTGAGCCAGAGTTTCCCAAAATCGGTCCTGCCCCCTCAGGTTTTTGCCTTAGCAGTGCTAAGTTAGCACTACACAGTTGATTCAAATAACCAAAGCTTGATGATGAGTTGGTTATTTGAATCACCTGTCTAGTGCTCGGGAAATAACAAAATGTGCACCCACGGGGTGCCCTAGGACCCAGTTTTTGGAACTAGCTAGGTAGTCTTGTGAGCCATCTAGGTAGTCTTGTTAGCTAATTAGTTATCTATGCTGGTTGTTAGCTTGCATAACTGATCTGTGTATAATTATAACAGACACTTCGTGTTTTGTGGTTAATATTTACATAAACAGTGCTCCATTCCTGACAAGCTGATCAGATTAGCTCTTAGCCTCGGAGCTTGATCAGATTGTAGGCTGTTTAATGAGCAAAGCTCCTTGCAGACATATAAGCAGTCAACGTGCCTTATAGGCTAATGCATATGATCCAGTGGGTGAGTGCTATTCCTGGCAGGCGGATCAGATTCAATAGCAGCCTCAGAGGCTGATAAGTCAATATTCTGCAGGCTGTTTCATGAGCAAAGCTCATTGCAGGTATATTAGCAGTCAAAGTGCCTTTTAGGCCTACTGAAATTACTGATACTTTTAAGAAATACTACGAAGACCTCTACACTTCCCAATCAAGCGATGATCTATCAGAGATCGACTCCTTTCTCTCCACTCTCAACCTCCCATGCCTGTCAGAGGAAGACAGAGAGCGCCTGAGTGAACAGTTCTCAGTTCCTGAATTGTTGGAGGCCATTAAATCCTTACCTTCTAATAAATCTCCCGGGGAGGATGGCTTCCCTACAGAGTTCTATAAAGAATTTAGGGAGCTGTTGGTCCTCTACCTCATGGAGGTACTTAAAAAAGCCGGGGAAGACAACTGCTTTCCAGAGTCTTTCTCTCAAGCAGTGATTACTGTAATCCACAAGAAAGGGAAAAACCCGCTAAAGTGCGCCTCCTATAGACCAATCTACCTCCTTAAACACGGATTGTAAACTGGTCACCAAGATGCTACCTAAGAGACTGGAGTCATGTCTTCCCCTGTTGGTCAACCCAGATCAGACTGGTTTCATAATTAATAGATTGTCCTCCAATAATCTCAGAAGGTTCTTTGATATAATTCACCTTGCTAACAAAAACAACATACCTAGTGTCGCAGGCTCCCTCGATGCTGAAAAGGCCTTTAATAGGGTTGAATGGCCATACCTCTTTCGCGTCATGGAAAAGTTTGGTTTAGGTACCGTGTTTGTAGATTTGATAAAATCACTCTACAAATCTCCTAAAGCTAGGATTGCTACCAATGGGATTACTTCCTCCTCTTTCCCTCTCTATAGGGGAAACAGACAGGGTTGCCCAATTAGCCCCCACCTCTTTGCCCTCGCCATCGAACCGTTGGCTGAGGCTATTAGAATGTGCTTTGACAAACATGGGTTTGAGGTGAGCCCCCATACTCATAAATTGTCACTCTTTGCGTTAATCTTATTTCTAACAAACCCAGAACACTCCCTCTCTCACTTGCAGATCCTACTACAGTGTTATAGTTCTTTCTCTTGATATAAGATCAATTTTGATCAAAGCGAAATCTTATCGTTGTCTGTCTTTGACCACCATACCATTAAGCACAAGTTTCCTTTTAGATGGTCGCCTATGGGCTTCACATATTTGGGCATAATGGTGGTTGGTAACCTGAGCAACCTATATAAACTCAATCTGGCCAGTTTGTGGCAAAAGGTGGAGGGTGACCTTTGTAAATGGATGGACTTGCCTCTCACTCTACCGGGTAGAATAAATGTAATTAAAATAAATGTCCTGCCCAGATTTCTATATTTGTTTCAATCTCTCCCTATCCCTGTGCCAGCAGCATTCTTTTCCTCTCTCGACAAGCTGACCAGGCGGTTTATCTGGCACGGCAAAACCCCTAGGGTTGGCCTGGATAAACTGACCCTTGATTACGGTCAAGGGGGCTTAAACCTCCCCAATTTTAGAATGTACTACTGGGCTGCACAGTCTAGGTTTCTGGTTCAGAGGTTTGACAATGGTCCCCTCCCTCATGGTTGAACATTGAAAAGTTAAACACAGTTAGACACTGGGGCAGAATTGTTTTACAAGTGGGACAGAAAATCTATAAAAACCATCACAGACAACCCTTTAATCATACATTCTGTCCTGGCATGGTGCAAACTGCATGAGCTGTTCAGACGAGGGGGATTTCTTTCCCCTAAAACCCCTTTATGGAACAATAGATTGATTCCTATGTTTTTCCAGAATAGTAACTTTAGACCATGGTCTGATAAGGGTATCACTCATCTGGAACATTGTTATGAGGAGGGAGTTCTTATGTCTTTTGATCAGCTGAAACAGAAATACCACTTGCCTAACAGGGACTTCTTTAACTTCCTACAACTACGAAACTTTATTAGGGTGACTCTCAAGGGACAATGGAACCTACCTAAGATGTCACCTATTTAACAACTCTGCCACGCAGACCAACCACTGTTCAAGACCATTTCCCGTGTTTACGATGCTCTTATTTCAGGACTAACACTGCCTGAGCTAGATAAACCCCGACTTAGATGGGAAAAAGATCTGGGTATTGATCTTGATGAGGGTCTATGGAGTGACCTATGCAGGGATGGTGTTACATCCACATTGAACTCCAGATACAGACTGATCCAGTTTAATTTCCTCCATCAGCTCTATATCACCCCATCTAGACTGCAGAAGTTCAACCTTGATATCTCCTCCCTATGTTTTAGATGTGGCTCAGATGAAGGAACATTCCTCCCTTCCACTTGGCAGTGTTCAAAACTACACGGTTTCTGGCAGGGAGTATGCGATACCATATCCTCAATTCACGGGGTTGCATTCCCTTTAGACCCGGAGGTCTGTCTACTGGGTAACTTTACTAACTCCAATCTTAGGCAAAGCCATACTATAAAGCTAACAGAAATATTGCTAGCGATTGCCAAGAAATGTATTGCCAAGAAATGGAAATCGGATTCCCCCCTGCCAGTTGCAAAGTTAATAGCTGTATCCCACTGGAGAAAATCACTTACTGCTTGAGGAATAAGTTAGACATTTTACAGAATTTGGCAACCTTCTATTGACTATATGGAGAATCTCCCCTCACATTGATTGAACCTCTATTTAACCCTTATATAATGTTTCTGTCACGGCTTTCGTCGGTGGAAGGAGAGGAGGACCAATGTGCAGCGTGGTACGGATCCATATTTATTTGAAAACTTCTCAATATAGAACAAAACAATAAACAGACGAAAACCAACGAAGCTACAGTCCCAAACTAGTGAACACAGACAAAACAGGAACACACGAACAGGAAGAATCACCCACAAAACACACTACAAAACAGGCTACCTAAATATGGTTCTCAATCAGAGACAACGCAAAACACCTGTCTCTGATTGAGAACCATATCAGGCCAAACACAGAAATAGACAAACCAGACATACAACATAGAATGCCCACACAGATCACACCCTGACCAACCAAAATATAAAACATACAAAGCAAACTATGGTCAGGGTGTGACAGTTTCACACGTAATGTATAATATGTAGCTTACGGCAGGTGACCATATGATCCAAGGTCTCATTATTATTATTTTACTCTTTATTTTGACTTATTTATTGTATGTTTGTATAAACAATTATTCTTTTTGATTTTACGCTCATCTGTTACTGTCACTTTGTCCTATTGCTGTCTAATATCTTTTCACTTTTGTTTTGAATGTTCTTAATTGGAAAATGCAAAAATAAAATATTCAACAAAAAATGCATATGATGCACATGATCCAGTGAGTGAGCTTTATTCCTGCCAGGATGATCAGATTCAATAACAGCCTCAGAGGCTCATAAGTCAGGACGCTGACATTCATGCTCCTTGTTGACTCAATTAACCCCTTCCGTCCTCTCTGTTAGCTCCCTGAACCAATCCAGACTAGCCAGGTCTCTCAACCTGGTCTCAGAACATTTAGTATTATTCTGTATGTCAATCAGTGACACTTCATTTCGTATGATATGTGACATTTCGTATGGTTACATAAGACAGATGATTACTGAGGACAAAAATTAAAGTAGTGTGGTTGGTCAAGGTGGATGGGTATAACGCGAACATCTAGCAACCCAAAGGTTGTGAATTCAAGTCTCATCACGGACAACGTCAGCATTTTAGATAATTAGCAACTTTTTAACTACTAACTACTTTTTAGCTACTTTGCAACTACTTAGCATGCTAGCTAATCCTAACCTTAACTTTTCACTAACCCTAACGCCTCGATCACACCGACAGCTTCATTGCGTTTTGGTACACCAGAAGTACATTCATTTCCAATGGAACGATGCTTTTGCCTTGCAGCATTGTGTTAAATATAAATATATTGCATTTATCGAAGGTATGCATCAACCTATGCGTAGACGGCTTGACAGAAATGGTAGCAGGCCTCCTGAGTGGCGCAGCGGTCTAAGGCACTGCAGTGGTTGAGGCGTCACCACAGATCCGGGTTGAATCCCGGGCTGTGTCACAGCCGGCTGCGACCGGGAGAACCCATGAGGCGACATACAAATGGCCCAGAGTCGTCCTGGTTAGGGGGAGGGTTGTCCTTGTCCCATCGCGCTCTCGAGACTGCTGTGGTGGGCCGGGACACATGCACGATGACACGGTCGCCAGTTGTACGGTGTTTCATCCGACACATTGGTGCGGCTGGCTTCCTGTCACGACTTCCACCGAAGTCGGTTCCTCTCCTTGTTCGGGCGGTGTTCGGCGTCACCGGTCTTCTAGCCATCGTCGATCCACTTTTCATTTTCCATTTGTTTTGTCTTGTTTTCCTACACACCTGGTTTTCATTTCCCTCATTAATTGTTGTGTATTTAACCCTCTGTTCCCCCTATGTCTGTGTGTGGAATTGTTTGTTGTAAGTGCTTGTGTACATGTTTACTGGTGCGCGTCAGGTTCTGTACCCGTGGTGGTTATTTCTTTATGCTGTTAGTTTTACAATTAAACTGCTCCGGCTATTACCTAGTTCTGTTCTCCTGCGTCTGACTTCCCTGCCACCAGTTACGCACCCCTTACACTTCCGGGTTAAGCAAGCAGTGTGTCAACAAGCAGTTCGGCTTGGCAGGGTCATGTTTCGGGGGATGCATAGCTCTCGACCTTCACCTTTCCCAAGTCCATACGGGAGTTGCAGCAATGGGACAAGACTGTAACTACCAATTGGGGAGAAAAGGGGGTTTCAAAAATGGCAGCAGAAGGTGAATGTTGAACTTTTGTTGCACACATATCCAGTTGACACTGTCATTATCATTGAGGCGTAACCCTAACCCTTTTAATTAACTTCTTAACTTTACCCTAACCCCTAGCGTAGCTAATGTTAGCCAGCTAGCTAACGTTAGCCACCTAGCTAGAAGTCATAACATATCATACGTTTTTTGCACACATTTGTTTACATCCCTGTTAGTGGGCATTTCTCCTTTGCCAAGATAATCCATCCACCTAACAGGTGTGGCATATCATGAAGCCGATTAAACAGCATGATCATTACACAAGTGTGCCTTGCTGGGGACAATAACAGGCCACTCTGAAATGTGCAGTTTTGTCACACAACACAATGCCACAGATGTCTCAAGTTGAGGGAGAGTGCAATTGGCGTGCTGACTGCAGGAATGTCCACCAGAGCTGTTGCTAGATAATTTAATGTTGGTATTCCCATACTGGGGGGTACGCGCAATGCAGGGTACGCCAAATAAAGATTTAATTAAAAAAAAATTCACATTTTCAAACTGAGTATTTATATTTTCCAACATTTGGGTGAGGTTTTTTTCTCACCTGAGTAGCCTCATTTCACTGCCAGAAATACAATTTTACCATCTAGTGTTCAGCGAAATAACAACACAATGTCAAATACAGGTAGCCTAGTCAAATAATTAACATCCAATCACATTAACAGTTACTCTCTCGCGGGAAACCGTCCCTCTTTCGCAGACATTTAGAAACGAAACATGACAATTTCAAAAATAAGGCCCCTGAACTCGTGTATTTTCTGCATTATGCAATGATATGGGCAGTAACCATGTAACGTTTTTACAACATACAGAAGTACGCTGGCTATCAAGGGGCAAAGTTGACACTTTGTTTTTTTAAATTTTACTCCCTTTTCTCCCCAATTTCGTGGTATCCAATTGTTTTAGTAGTTACTATCTTGTCTCATCGCTACAACTCCCGTACGGGCTCGGGACAGACGAAGGTCGAAAGCCATGTGTCCTCCGAAACACAACCCAACCAAGCCGCACTGCTTCTTAACTCAGCGCGCATCCAACCCGGAAGCCAGATGCACCAATGTGTCGGAGGAAACACCGTGCACTTGGCGACCTGGTTAGCGTGCACTGCGCCCGGCCCGCCACAGGAGTTGCTAGTGCGCGATGAGACAAGGATATCCCTACCGGCCAAACCCTCCCTAACCCGGACGACGCTAGGCCAATTGTGCATTGCCCCACGGACCTCCCGGTCGCGGCCGGCTGCGACAGAGCCTGGGCGCGAACCCAGAGTCTCTGGTGGCACTGCTAGCACTGCGATGCAGTGCCCTAGACCACTGCGCCACCCGGGAGGCACGACACATTTTTTAAAATTGAGACAAGTTTAAAGTTTTCTTTACTGACCATCATTTTCACTTGTCTGACCGCTTGCATGATGACGAGTTTCTCATACGACTGGCCTATCTGGGTGATGTTTGTTCTTGCCTGAATGATCTGAATCTAGGATTACAGGGACTCTCCGCAACTATATTCAAAATTGAGCCTATGATTAAGAAGTTGGAGCTCTTTTCTGTCTGCATTAACAAGGACAACACACAGGTCTTTCCATCGTTGTATGATTTATTGGGTGCAAATGAACTGAAACTTACGGACAATGTCAAAAGTGATTTAGCGAAGCACCCGAGTGAGCTGAGTGCACAATTACACAGGTACTTTCCCGAAACGGATGACACAACTGGATTCGTTATCCCTGTCATGACCTGCCTCCAGTCCACTTACTGATATCTGAACAAGAGAGCCTCATCAAAATTGCAACAAGCGGTACTGTGAAAATGTAATCAGAAGCGACTGCCAGGTTTCTGGATAGGGTTGCGCTCAGAGTTTCTTGCCTTGGCAAATTGCGCTGTTAACAAACCTCTCTAGGGTACGTGAGACAGTAGCGTCCCACCTCTTCAACAGCCAGTGAAACTGCAGGGCGTCAAATTCAAAACAACAGAAATCCCATGATTAACATTCCTCAAACATACATGTATTTTACACCATTTTAAATATACACTTGTTGTAAATCCAGCCACAGTGTCCGATTTCAAAAAGGCTTTACGACGAAAGCAAACCAAACGATTATGTTAGGTCAGTACCTAGTCACAGAAGAACACAGCCATTTTTCCACCCAAAAAGAGTATTCACAAAAAGCAGAAATATAGATCAAATTAATCACTAACCTTTGATGATCTTCATCAGATGACACTCATAGGACTTCATGTTACACAATACATGTATGTTTTGTTCGGTAAAGTTCATATTTATATCCACAAATCTGAGTTTATATTGGCGCGTTACGTTCAGAAGTTCAAAAACATCCTTTGATTTTACAGAGAGCCACATCAATTTACAGGAATACTCATAATAAACATTGCTAAAAGATACAACTCTTATGCATAGAATTTTAGATGCACTTCTCCTTAATGCAACCGGTGTCAGATTTCAAAAAAGCTTTATGGAAAAAGCAAACCATGCAATAATCTGAGTCGGCGCTCAGAGCCCAATCAAGACACAAATATATCCGCCATATTGTGCAGTAAACAGAAGCCAGAAATAACATTATAAACATTCACTTACCTTTGATGATCTTCATCAAAATGTACTCCCAGGAATCCCAGTTCCACAATAAATGTTTGTTTTGTTCGATAATGTCCATCATTTATGTCTAAATTCCTCCGTGTTGTTCTAGCATTCAGTACACTTCCCAAACTCACGACGCGCGGACAAAGTACAGACAAAAAGTTAAAAAAGTTATATTACAGTCCGTAAAAACATGACAAACGAAGTATTGAATCATTCTTGTTTAGGATGATAATTCTTCAATAATTAATTAATATTAATAATTAGTTCCTTTGTCTTCAGAAGTGCGTTGGTGTGTTTACGGACATATTCAATCAATTCCTATCCCAGTCTGCTGTTCCCACATGCTTCAAGAGGGCCACCATTGTTCCTGTTCCCAAGAAAGTTGAGGCAACTGAGCTAAACGACTATTGCCCCTTAGCACTCACTTCAGTCATCATGAAGTACTTTGAGAGACAAGTCAAGGATCATATCACCTCCACCCTACCTGACACCCTAGACCCACTCCAATTTGCTTACCACCCCAATAGGTCCACAGACATGCAATCATAATCACACTGAACACTGCACACTGCCCTAACCCATCTGGACAAGACAAATACCTATGTAAAAATGCTGTTCATTGATTACAGCTCAGCATCTAACACCATAGTACCCTCCAAACTCGTCATTAAGCTCGAGACCCTGGGTCTCAACTTTCTGACGCCCCACAAGGGTGCGTTCTCAGCCCTCTCCTGTACTCCCTGTTCACCCATGACTGCGTGGCCATGCACGCCTCCAACTCAATCATCAAGTTTGCAGACGACACTACAGTTGTAGGCTTGATTACCAACAACGACAAGACGGCCTACAGGGAGGAGGTGAGGGCCCTTGGAGTGTTGTCAGGAAAATAACCTCACACTCAATGTCAACAAAACAAAGGAGATGATCGTGGACTTCAGGAAACAGCAGAGGAAGCACCTGTCTATCCACATCAACGGGACAGTAGTGGAGAAGGTGGAAAGTTAAGTTCCTCGGCGTACACATCACGGACAAACTGAAATGGTCCACCCACATAGACCTCAGGAGGCTGAAGAAATTTGGCTTGTCACCGAAAACACACAAACTTCTACAGATGCACAATCGAAAGCATCCTTTCGGGCTGTATCACCGCCTGGTACGGCAACTGCTCCGCCCACAACCATAAGGCTCTCCAGAGGGTAGTGAGGTCTGCACAACGCATCACCAGGGGCAAACTACCTGCCCTCCAGGACACCTACACCACCCGATGTCACAGGAAGGCCAAAAAGATCATCAAGGACAACAACCACCCAAGCCACTGCCTGTTCACCCCACTATCATCCAGAAGGCGAGGTCAGTACAGGTGCATCAGAGCTGGGACCAAGAGACTGAAAAACAGCTTATATCTCAAGGCCATCAGACTGTTTAACAGCCATCACTAACATTGAGTGGCTGCTGCCAACATACTGACTCAAATCTCTAGCCACTTTAATAATTCAAAATTGGATGTAATAAATGTATCACTAGTCACTTTAAACAATGCCACTTTATATAATGTTTACATACATATGAGATGAGTAATGTAGGGTATGTACTGTACTCATACCATCTACTGCATCTTGCCTATGCCGCACGGCCATCACTCATCCATATATTTATATGTACATATTCTTATCCATTCCTTTACACTTGTATGTATAAGGTAGTTGTTGTGAAATTGTTAGATTACTTGTTAGATATTACTGCACGGTCGGAACTAGAAGCACAAGCATTTCACTACACTCGCATTAACATCTGCAAACCATGTGTGTGACCAATAAAATATGATTTGACTCTCTACACTACAACCCAACATTGCAGAATTATGTGCATCCTTTCAAGCACACCTTTCTCATTAACCTGTGGTGAGTTATTCACAATTTTTGATAGCCATCTTACATATAAAACCTTATTTGTCTAACTAAAGAGCAAAATGATAGATTATTATTATATTATTATTTGTGCCCTGGTCCTATAAGAGATCTGTCACTTCCCACGAGCCGGGTTGTGACACAAACTCACACTCATTCTTATGGTTAATAAATGTATATTATAGTGTGTGTGGCAGGCTTACAATGATGGCAAAAAAAAACATTTGAGAGTACACTGACCCTGGTGCTAGAGGCGGTACGCAGCTTGAGGTTGGATGTTTGAGGGAGTACGGGACTATAAAAAGTTTGGGATCCACTGTTTTAGAGAATTCCAACTGGTCTCACAACTGCAGACTACATGTATGGTGTTGTGTGGGTGACCGGTTTCTGATGTCAACGTTGTGAACAGAGTTTTCCATGGTGGGATTATGGTATGGGCAGGCATAAGCTAAGGACAACGAACACAATTGCATTTTATCCATGGCAATTTTAATGCACAGAGATACCGTGACTAGATCCCGAGGCCCATTGTCGTGCCATTCATTCGCCGCCATCACCTCATGTTTCAGCATGATAATGCACGGCCCCATGTTGCAAGGACCTGTACACAATTCCTGGAAGCTGGGATGTCCCAGTTCTTCCATGGCCTGCATACTCAGACATGTTACCCATTGAGCAGGTTTGGGATGCTCTGGATCGACGTGTATGACAACGCGTTCCTGTTCCAATCAGTACTGGTTTTCTGATCCACGCCCCTACCTTAATTTCCCTCCTAACAGACGCATTGTGTCCAGAGGACGGAAAACTCTGTTCTTTACAATCAATGCGCTTTATGAGACTATGGTATCAATTTCCCTTCTCTCTCCTCTTTCATCGTACGTCTCACTGCTCTGTTCTATGCTGTTGTGTTTGTGTGCGAGATTTGTCTCTACTCAACCTCTTCTCGTAGTTGCCCACATGTCCTTAATTAAGATTGGAATGGACAGACTGTATGCATAGTGAACTCTTGCATATGGTGTCATTCTTAGTTGTTAATGGAAAGAAGACCATGTACTATTATTGAGGTTTTGTATGATCTGTATGTCCCTTTTATCTCTGCCTGGGAGTAACTGTGTCCCTTCAGTCAATCCATAACCATGGCTAGAGCCTGGTGTTCCGGAAGCCTGGTGTTCCGGAGTTCTACATGAGTCCAGTCTACCTACAGCTCCTGCAAATTGAGATTTTGCTTTAATTTCTTTAGAGTGGTCTGGGTTCATTTTTACTTGAACCAGTCCAGTCAATGTTGATTAAGGGATGTTGAGGAAATCTGATGTCTCTAATTGGGAATAGGAAGAACGAGTTATCAGATATGATGAAGATGTAAACCGTGTTTGGTTAGTTTGCAATTAAATTTGCCAACCCTTTTTTAACAGGGCACTTATTTTTTTAGATTTCACTGTTTATATAATGGAGCAAAAGTATAACATAAAGGGTGTGTGTGTCTTAAAACACTTGATTCCCTGTATAGTGCACTACTAGTCCTGGCCATAAGTAGTGGGAATAGTGTCATTTCAGATGTACATACTCGTTGCCTGCTTGTTTAAGTACTAGTAGAAAGATGCCATAGCAGCCCAGAGTGATCCTGAACTAACTAACATGTCAATCTACTTGAAGGTCCTTCTGAGCTAGGCACTGCTCAGATGTCTTCTTAACCTTTGTATGATATGAGTTCATGCCCAGTTGTTGGGAGTTGAGGTGTTTTGTAGATTAAATCCTTTAAGAAAAGCCTAGCTCAAGTAGGCAATCTAGAACAAGCACAGTCTCTACTCGGGGTATGCTCTTTTGAGACCATCTTTCAGAATGTTGCAGATGGAAATGTAACACAAAGAAGAACTTCTACGATTCCACTCTCTGGAATAATCGATGGCATTCTGCACTGTTGTGTTTCACTTAAAATGCCCCAGATTTCTTTAATTCTCCAGGGAAGCTTCCAGTCAGATGTCTTTTTTGCTGAGCTGCTGTACTTAAAAAGTACTAATTCATTGTTTTCAGTATATCAAATGACTTATTTACAGTTTAAATATTTTTGTATTTCTTTTGATCCTTAGTAATCAATATAACATACAAGATGTTCCTAAAAGGGCTTCATCTCATTCATGATTATCATGCAATGAATATCTGCTCAGAGAACATGAAATATACCAGCCTTTTTAAATAAAATACCACCACTTATACTCACCATTGTATTTGAAAGTTATTTACTTTGAACCAGATTCTGACGTGTCAATTATTAAAGCATGGTGACATCCTGTACAAAAACACCTATATTTTCTGTTCATGGGCACCCTTCGCTTTTCACTGCTCACAATTTTCCAAGCTTTGTGCATGTAATCTTGAATTCTGTACATATATTGTATACTTCACAGCTGGATAGTGGTTGCTGATCACAGGAGAGTATGTTTTTCCTGTTCTTAAGCTGTGTTTACACAGGCAGCCAAACAGATTTTTTGCAACAATTTGATCGGATTGGTCAAAAGATCAGAATTAGGACTGTGTAAACACAGCCCTAGTGTTTGCTGTGATGAGTGATCTGAATGTTCAGCCTGTAGCTGTACATCTATGAAATCACTACTGAGAGACACAATGTAGAACACCCCTAACTGTAACTGGTAAGACTCAAGTGTGTAAAGGACAAAACAGACCAACTCAAACAGTCAGCCGTGTGCAGCCTGGTGTCGACGAATGGTGGTCATTCATGGAATCATTGGGAAATTATCAGAAAATGACTGCCAATATTCTATGGTCCGAGGCTGCGCAACTGCTGTGCAAGGCCGACGTTAGTGTATTTTGTATTTGTATTTATTATGGATCCCCATTAGGTGCTGCCAAGGCAGCAGCTACTCTTCCTGGGGTCCAGCAAAATTAAGGCAGTTATGAATGTATTGTAATGTTTTTAAAATGTATAACAGATTTCACAATACATTAAGTGTATGCCCTCAGGCCTATACTCTACTACCACATATCTACAACACAAAATCCATATGTACATGTGTGTATAGTGCATATGTTAGCGTATGTTTGTATGCATGCGTTTATGTTGCTTCACAGTCCCCGATGTTCAATAAGGTGTATTTTTATCTGTTTTTTAAAATCAAATTTTACTGCTGGCATGAGTTACTTGATGTGGAATTGAGTTCCATGTAGTTATGGCTCTATGTAGTACTGTGCGCCTCCCATAGTCTGTTCTGGACTTGGTGGCATGTCTTGTGGTGTATGCATGGGTGTCCGAGCTGGGTGCCAGTAGTTCAAACAGACAACTCGGTGCATTAAATTTTGAGCCAGGAGAGATTGACATATGCTTAATGTTAGCTCTCTGTGTACATCCAAGGGCCAGCCGTGCTGCCCTGTTCTGAGCCAATTTCAATTTTCCTAAGTCCCTCTTTGTGGCATCTGACCACACGACTGAACAGTAGTCCAGGTGCGACAAAACTAGTAACCTGTAGGTGTCACGCCCTGACCTTAGAGAGCCTTTTATTCTCTAATTTGGTTAGGTCGGGGTGTGACTAGGGTGGGTACTCTAGTTTTTTTATTTCTATGTTGGCCTGGTATGGTTCCCAATCAGAGGCAGCTGTCTATCGTTGTCTCTGATTGGGGATCATACTTAGGCAGCCTTTTCCCACTTGGTTTTTGTGGGATCTTGTTTATATATTGTTGCTTGTGAGCACTGCATAGCTTCACGTTCGTTTTGTTCTGTATTGTTTTTGTGAGTTTAAATTATTAAACATGTGGAACTCTGCGCACGCTGCGCCTTGGTCCGTTTATTCAACACACAATCGTGACAGTAGGACCTGCCTTGTTGATAGGGCTGTTAAGAATGCAGAGTAGCACTTTATTATAGACATACTTCTCCCCATCCTAGAGTAGCTACTGTTGTATCAATATTTTTTGACCATGACAGTTACTCCAAGCAGTTTAGTCTCCTCAACTTGCTCAATTTCCACATTATTCATTACAAGATTTAGTTGAGGTTTAGGGTTTAATGAATGATTTGTCTCAAATACAATGCATTAAGTTTTTGAAATATTTAGAACAAACTTATTCCTTGCCACCCATTCTGAAACTAACTGCAGCTCTTTGTTTAGTGGTGCTGTTATTTCAGTCACTGTGGTAGCTGACGTGTGTAGTGCTGAGTAATCAGCATACATAGACACACTGGCTTTACACAAAGCCAGTGGCATGTCGTTAGTTAAGATTGAAAAAAAGTAAGGGGCCTAGACAGCTGCCCTTCCTGATTCTACCTGGATTTTGTTGGAGAGGCTTCCATTAAAGAACACACTCTGTGTTATGTTAGACAGGTAACTCGTTATCCACAATATAGCAGTGGGAAAAGCATGATGAGACAAGCCATCAACATCACCAGCGCATTTCTTGTCACAGGCCTAATTGAACATTTCCTTCATAGTGCTTCTATCAGAAAACAAGCCGGGAGGAGAAATAACACCAAAATGTACAAAATAACCGGTGTGTTGGAATAGAAAAAATCCAAACAACAGTGCTTAAATAAGAGTTCAAGTGCAACCCATTTCACCAGGAGGCAAATGTCAACAGGGGGAATCGTCGTCTTGGTAAGCTAAGCCACTGGGCACAGACGTCAACTCAACATTTATTCCACGTTGGGTCAATGTAATTTCATTGAAATGACGTGGAAACAACTAGTGTGTGCCCAGTGGGAAGGCAGAGAAGTCCTCAGCGTGGTCTGTGTTTGGCGCTAGGACATACGCCTGGAGAGAAGCACAACAAGACATATGAACTTAGGATAGGATTTTAATACAAAAAAAAATCTCGAAAGAGTTTACCTCACAAAATGGTCAGATTTTTTATGGTTGTCTTGTCATTGTCTTGTCTGTATTTCGTTTAATATATTATTTTTTTCTAAGGTCAAAACCGTTGCCAGCCATGTTCACTTAAAAATACAACTGCACTGTATAAAACTAATATAAAAACCCTCTGCCCTAATGTAGTTGGTTTCCAACATCTTGTCTAAAAGAGAGGATACCAGCCCTGTGAGTCTTCTCTGCTCTTTAATGGCGACTAGTTGTTCCCCCTTTTCTCAATTTCTTGTGAAATTTCATACCTTTTTAAAACCATTACCAAAGAGAGACTGTCAAAGAACACAGCAAAGAGATGCTGTTTTTATGAGTGAGTTCATGTCTAAATATTTATTCAGCACCATCAAAACTTTTATTCAAATTTTTTTTTAACATAAAACGCACTTCTTCCTACATCCACTTGTGCGGCAATGAAAGAGTAGCCATGTGTGCCCTGCATTTTTGTTATTATTAGCAGCTCGTTGTGTCTATTTTAATATCTATGAATATCTCAATTTCTCTGGTCATAGGAACAACATGAATTTATGCATGAGATGCGACTCAGGTTTTTCCATCAGGTGGAAGACGGTGCCCACTCTCTGGTCAGTCTCACTGGAGAAAAGAGGAGATAGCAGGAACCGGGAGAGGCCTTCAACCGCTCTCTCCCTCCACCGAGACTGCCATGTTCAAAACAACTGGTATCTCAGAATTCTCTGACTTCCGAGCATTTAAGACATATGGCACGTCACGCTGCTTGCTTAGAGAGTACCACTTCCTACCTATTCGGCCCATTCCTGGCCCGAACTTGGAACCTCGGACTCACAAACACATCGCGCCACCTCAAAAGCTAGCTAACGAGGCTGAGGAGTAAGTTTCACACATCCCAAAGTTCACCCCTCAAACTTACTCAACCAAAAAATTTTAACTTACATTTTTTTTACTTTTTTTACCCGATTGGTAGGTACAGTCTTGTCCCCTCACCGCAACTCCCGTATGGACTCGGGAGAGGCAAAGGTCAAGAGCCAAGCGTCCTCCAAAACACAACCCTGTCAAAAGTCCTCCGAAACACAACCCTGCCAAGTCACACAGCTTACTTAACCCGCCAATGTGTCGGAGGAAACACCGTATAACTGGCAAACAAAGTCAGCCTGCATGCGCCCGGACCGCCACAAGGAGTCGCTAGAGCTCGATGGGACAAGGACATCCCGGCGGGCCAAACCCTCCCCTAACCCAGACTACGCTGGGCCAATTGTGCACTGCCTCATGTTTCTCCTGGTCGCGGCACAGCCTGGGATCAAACCCTGGTCTGTAGTGATGGCTCAAGCACTGCAATGCTGTGCCTTAGACCACTGCACCACTCGGGAGGCAACCAGGGATTTTCTCTTGATAAGTCTGTGAATTTGACAATTTTTCTGTCCTTCTAAGCATTCAAAATGAACCGAGTACATTTCGGTGTCAAGGAAAATTTATGGAGTAAAACATATATATTTTCTTTGGGAATGTAGTGGACTAAAAGTAAAAGTTGTAAAAAATATAAATAGTAGCACAGCGGTCTAAGGCACTGCATCTCAGTGCTAGAGGTGTCACTACAGACCCTGGTTTGATTCCAGGCTGTATCACAACCGTCCCATAGGGCGGCGCACAATTGGCCCAGTGTTGTCCTGGTTAGTGTTTGGCCGGGATAGGCCGTCAGTGTAAATAAGAAATTGTTCTTAACTGACTTGCCTAGTTAAATAACATTTTGATCAAATAAATGAAAGTACAGATACCCCAAAAAACTACTTAAGTAGTACTTCAAAGTATTTTTACTTAGTTACTTTATACCACTGTCCAAAACCTAATTCAATATGACTATCCCCCATGGATAAATAAATGTGTCAGTAACAATAAAGTTCAAACCTAAGAAAATAAATGATTTCAGCTAACTGTGGTTAAACATGTGACCCCCAAATAGAACAGTATGACCATAATACAACTGTAATGAATTGCATAATAAAAAGCTACTTAAGCACAAGCAAACACATTTCCTATCATTAATGATTTATTATTATTTTTGTTATTACTATTACTGTTATTATTAATAGCCTACTGTTATTAAAATGATTAATGTATTAATATTAGTATTATTAATATTAGAAACAGCATTGGGAGCTGAGGCTTATATGTCTTGAAGGGTCAGAAAACGATGGCTACAGTGTTCATTAGCCATGCAGCTGAGCCAGGTATCACTGCCATACAGAAACCAAATCCCAAAATGTTACAGTATAGGCCCCCATTGTTGGTAGAAATATCCATTCAAAGAATGAGGGGAATTATGTATGGTACTTTTGATAAACGAGTGCACAGAGCTGGAGACAAATGATTGAATAAAGAAAAATTATTCCCCATCCCAACTCCTGGCTTTAACCACACACACACACAAAAATGGGGGGGTGGGGGGCATTGGTATTTCACTCAAACCTCCACACAAAAAAAATCGATAATAAATTAAAGTTAGTTGATGAAGGCCTGATTGGAGTAGGCTAGGTCTAAACCATTGAACGCTTTGACTCTCATGTATAGTTTAGTAAAGACCCTGAGGTTGTATTAAGCTAACTTAAAATAACAACAAAGGAACATTTCAAGATGATCAGTAGATGATCTTTGGATTTCCCATTCTCACTTCTGCTCTTCGACCTTCGGGCTACTACTAGCACATCGGCATAATGTCCAATAATCTTTAACCTCATTCTGCTTGCCACATCTTTATTTTAGACTGCACTGCATCCCACTTTTCCCAAATCTGGCTTTAAATTTGTCTAGAAATATGGCAATATCTTTTGCATTATCCACATTTTGGCTATAATTTTTTATAATAACTCATGTCACGGAAGAAGGCTGTATACATAATTAGCCGAGGTAAATCTGGTGATTAATTGAGGTTATCCGTTAGATTATCCATAGACAATAGGTTAGATTATCCAACAGTCAACAGTCAACAGTAGGCAAACGTCTACTTTTCAATGGGTTTCCAAACCAAATTGAATTTAATGCAACAAAAAAATATATAACAAACCAGAAAACAATGCCTTACAGAAATGGTCATGCTATGCAGTTGAACGCTGCTATTCATTCTCAACCAACACTCATTTTGTTTAGACCATAGGAGCAACAGTTCATGGTCACATGGCTTGAGTCACTGGTGATAACAATACATCGATTAGTTTAAAAAAACAGAGGTTGATGTCTGTTTAATTACAATTCATAGCCAAATCAATGTGTCTATAGGCCCAAAAATAAACATTTAACGAGTAGGCCTACAGACATCAATACACCTGGGTTTGCTGACAATGTAATAATAGTCTTCAACAACTGAGCACATCTTTAAACATCACTGTGGAATAAATTATTACTATTTGCATCTTTGCCATATGAAATAGGTTTCACTTCATGATGTAAGGATGACAGCATTCCGTTCTCTTTCCTTTAAAAAAATAAAATATAGGCTAATCCCGAGTTTGTGACTTCCTTGGGGTATTCCATGGTGAACTTCTAATCCATTTTAAACTCTGTTTGAGGATTATGGGTGATCCTATCTAGCACGTAATTATATTACAGTCTCGTGTTTAAGTCAGAAACACTATTACACGATCATACGTGACAACAGGACTTGCATAGGGGTGTATCAGAGTATGAGGAGCGCAATAAACAATTCAGGGATGCTCTTGTAATTGGTAATCACGTTCCCCAGTTTGGTGGTCATGGAGAATGTAAAGTGAATTAGAATATCCTTGCAAATGTGCGTCAGATTGTTTAATCTGCGTCTTTATATTTACCACGTCCACTTCTAATAATAACACCCGGGCATTGAAGTTTGGCAGACAACCAGGGTTAAATCCGGCAACACAGGGTCGAATAGCCGGAAAAGACCAATGTGGCTATGTCTCGTTTTTTTTCATTAAAACCAGTCTCGTAAATTGACAGCCGTTGGTTGACAAAGAGGTCACAGGTGTTAGAAGAGACAATGTTTGACATCAAAACAGCGCACTTGCTGGAAGAAAACACTGCAGTCGTTCACATTTGGCAGGCTGAAATAGTCTTTGAAGGAAAGGAAATAATTGCATGAGGCTAATGTATAGAAACTGAATATATGACTGTAGAGTTGAACATATTTTCCTACCTCTTTAAATTAAACAGTTACAGAAAATGGATACTGTTCCACAGTCAGATTCTTTTTTTGTAAACATATTTACATCATGGCGAAACCTTTATTCGAGTTAGACTGTATTTGGCCAAAATGTATGTTCAATAGGCTACAAACACCTACATAGTAGCCTACAAGTTCGGTTGAGGTGGTTTAATAACTGACATTATAATTTCCATATATTATTTCCATGTTTTAGTCAGGCCTATGTTTTATAACTCTTTAAAGAGCATCAATACAACGTAAATCGTCGGTGGAAGAAATAAAATAATAGCCTACATGGAAAATATAGGCTAGTAGTGCGTCGTGTGGGAAAGTGTGTGTGTGTGTGTGTGTGTGTGTAAAATCAGCGCATCTGCTAAAACATCTATGCGTTCATTATTTCGACGTTGAAACAAACACGCAACGCTGCTTAGAATGTGACTCTACTTTAAAAACTATGCAGCAAACTGTTCACCCCTATCTCTACCCAAATGTATACTGTGGCCTACACTAAGCAATCCTAAAACCGCATTGAACTAACAACCACACCGGTCAGGAGGCTCGTGTATCAGCTCAAGCCTGTGATCAGGGTTCACACAAAAGTGCAGTTTGCTCCAGGACAGGAAATCAACGAGGGCACCAGGGTCGGCGACATCACGGAATCGAGCGCATTCATTAGCTAGTTTCCAGGTTGTGGCTGGGTGTGCAGATGCCACTGACACAAATCATATCTGACACACAAAAAAAGACAAGCTTATCTCCATCACATTCACATAGTAGAGCATGCGTATTGGGTTGTTTTATTTAATGAAAGCACAAATTATCTAACAAAGGCATTTCCCCTGATGTGAGTCCAGTGAAACAGGACTAATTCTAGAGTTGAGTTGACTGTATCTGGTGACTAACCTACTAGTCAATAATGATTCATCGCTGTTCTCAAGATAAGACAAACCAATTTAGTCCCTTTCCTTCAGAAATAAATGTAATTAATTTGGGAAAACGTCTTATTTGGATAACCGGCAGTGATTACAATATTGGTCCAAAACCAAGCAGTCAATGCAATAAATTGTTTTGCACATTTATACATGTGTATTGTTAATTATATATGCATGATTATTAGGTCATGTGGAGATTCATACAAATAGTATGATTGCTTGTTACTGCCACCATTAACTGGACATAGCTGAAGTAATCACACCTTATGGTTTCAATATTCAGAAACACTCATCTATATTAAAAATTCTATTCCACCCTCCATGTGTCATCATCACTCTAAAAATGAAAGCTTCCTGGTGGATACAAGCATTTCGCTACACCTGCCATAACATCTGCTTAACACGTGTATGTGACCAATTTGATTTTGATCCTTAAGATCATTTAAGGTTAAAAAAAGGAAACTTAAGGTTATTTCATGAACCTGTAGGTTAATTGAAGAACCCATACTCTGCCATCAGATCGTTCTTTAAACTTTGCAGATGTGACGGGTGGCTTGAGAAACCCTTTTCAAAGAAGGGTTCATTTTGGAACCAGTAGGATGCTTGTGCATATAATTCCAATTTGGTCAAAGAAACACTAGGGAAGTGCGGATGGTTGGAGATAACCGACGTGTTCGGTTTGCTTCTAGCAGAACTTGGCTAGGCAAAGCAACATCTGTGCCTTACATAGTCTCTTAAATACCTCTTAAATACCTCTTAAAAACGAGAAAAAGCAGCAATATTACTGTTTGTCCCTCTTGAGATGCAGTAGCAACAACATAACCAGTATCAAATATTATGGCTATACTGACAAGATACAGTACTTGTCGCTCCTCCCTAACAATGAGAGTCCTCGTCCACAAAGCGGCATGGTAGTCTAGCTCTTGCCTATCCTTTCGTTGGATTGGTGGATACATTTCATTATTTTAATACTTGTTTGAATATTTGATGAGTTGGTAATGTCAACTGCCTGTATTCAATGGAGAGAGATGCTATGCCACAAGTCTCTTGCCATCAATGTGAATAGCCATCTGTTTTTTCTCAATTTCAGGGATGTCACTTGTCCTACTTAAATCAGTACACTCTTAACACCCTAAGCATTACACAACTTCTATTCAATCAAATAAACCTCATGTAGCAAATAAGGCATACATTTTCTGTTGTTGACCAAATTCGACACTCATTGACCTCCATACAAAAACTCCTTGCTTGGTGGGTAGAAAAACAAAGAAAGAAGAAAAATGCCACCTGCTGGAGGGAGACAGCTTTTCTGCCGAGTTCGGCCTCTCTCTTTACACTTCCTCAAAATAGTCTGAATTAATCTAAAAAACAGGAGTCTCCAACAACGTTCCTGGATAGCTACCCTCCTGTAGGTTTTCGCACCAACCCCAGTTGTAACTAACCCAATTCAGTTTATCAGCCAGTAATTATTAGAATCAGGTGTGCTAGATTAGGGCTGAAGTGTGAACCTACAGGACGATATCTCTCCAGGAACAGGGTTGGAGATCCATGATCTGAGATAAATGAGTAAATATTAAACTAATTGTAACGTTTTTGACAAGGAGGTCTTAGTCACACAATTTTACACTTAACTAAGATGTCTGGTGCAGTATTTCTCAAGTGAAAAAATTTGAATGGAAAGTAGTTGCCTCTCTTTAAACGACAACAAACACTTAATTGAAGAATCCCATCCATAGTTTACACTCCTACTAGGAGTAGTACTGTTGACCAATCACAGATGAAGGAGCATAGACTTGGCTAATGAACTTTGACTTGCCTCAAGAAAAAAAATTATATGCGCAAACTGTTTCAACTGGGAACCATGCGACAGGTTTAACCAGAGCCATATCATTAAATAGGCTACATGGCTCTTGGATAAATGTTAGCTATTCGCTAGCTAAGATAATTAAACTACTATGAAAAAACAATACATAATGTTATGTAGGCTACTCTTCGTTTTTTCTTCAGCTAGCCAAACATAGCCTGTAATGTTAGCTGTTGATTGTTGGCTAACTAGTTTTTGCTAGCGAGCTATCTACTGTAGCTAACGTTAGCGAGCTAGATTCACTATTGAGAAATGTTAGTCCCCATTTAAACCCACGATACTCCTTCACCTTTTTCCATCCTCTGTCCATTAGTCCCTGTCTTGCCCTGCCCACTTGTAGAGAGTTTGGGTGCTGTGAAAGACAAACTCAACCTCCACAAACAGGTAAGACAAACATGACCCAAAGTATAGGTTGTTAACACTTGACAAAAAGAAAAATAAATAAAAACAGATTAGATATTAGATGCATTATCAAGGACTCATGTTGTTTATGTAGCGTTTGTGTTTGAGCAATTTATTACCTAGCAAAATTTGATTGGCAGCTCCGGTTTTGGATTGCACTGTTGGCCATTCCTGTCTCATATGTTTACTAAATATACTGAACAAAATATAAATGCAACAATTTCAAAGATTTTACTGAGTTGCAGTTCATATAAGGAAATCAGTCAATTTAAAATAAATGAAGGCCTAATCCATGGATTTTACATGACTGGGAATAAAGATATGCATATGTTTGTCACAGACACCTTTTAAAAAAAGCCTCCCGAGTGGCACAGCGGTCTAAGGCACTGCATCGCAGGGCTAGTGGCGTCACTACAGACCCAGGTTCGATCCCGGGCTGTATCACAACCGGCCGTGGCCGTGAGTCCCATAGGGCGGCGCACAATTGGCCCAGCGTCATCCGGGTTAGGGGATGGTTTTGCCAGGGGGCTTTACTTGACTCATCGCGCTCTAGTGACTCCTTGTGGCAGGTGAACAGTGTTTCTTCTGACACATTGGTGCAGCTGGCTTCCAGGTTAAGCGGGTGGGTGTTAAAGTGCGGTTTGGCGGGTCATTTTTCGGAGGACGCATGACTCGACCTTTGCCTCCCGAGCCCGTTGGGGAGTTGGAGAGGAGACAAGATCACAATTGGGGGGAAAAATATATAATTACAAATAAGTAGGGGTGTGGGTCAGAAAACCACTCAGTATCTGGTGTGACCACCATTCCAATCATGCAGTGCAACACATCTCCTTTGCATAGAGTTGATCAGGGTGTTGATTGTGGCCTGTGGAATGTTGTCCCACTCCTCTTCAATAGATGTGCGAATCTGCTGGATATTGGCGGGAACTGGAACACGCTGTCGCACACGTCGATCCAGAACATTCCAAACTCAGTGGGTGACATGTCTGGTGAGTATGCATGCCATGAAAGAGCTTGGACATTTTCAGCTTCCAGGAATTGTGTAGAAATCCTCACTGTGCATTATCATGCTGAAACATGAGGTGATGGCGGCGAATGAATGACACAACAATGGGCCTCAGGATTTTGTTTACACAGTATCTCTGTGCATTTAAATTGCCATTGATAAAATGCAATTGTGTTTGTTGTCCATAGCTTATGCCTGCCCATACCATTACCCCACCGCCACCACGGGGCACTCTGTTCACAACGTTAACATTGGCAAACCACTCGTCCACACGATGCAATACACATGGCCTGCGGTTGTGAGGCCAGTTGGACGTACTGACAAATTCTCAAAAATGACGTTGGAGGCGGCTTATGGTAGAGAAATTAACATTACATTATCTAGCAACCGCTCTGGTGGACATTCTTGCAGTCAGCATGCCAATTGCAAGCTCCCTCAACATGAGACATCTGTGGCATTATGTTGTGTGACAAAACTGCACATTTTAGAGTGGCCTTTTATTGTCCCAACACAAGGTGCACCTGTGTAATGACCATGCTGTTTAATCAGTGTCATGATATGTCACACCTTTCAGGAGAAATGCTCACTAACAGGGATATAAACAAATTTGTGCACAACATTTGAAAGAAATAAGCTTTGTCTGTGTATGGAACATTTCTGGGATATTTTATTTCAGCTCATGAAACATGGGACTAACACTTAACATGTTGTGTTTGTATTTTTGTTCAGTATAAGACTGAAGTACTCAGACAACTGAACGATCAGAAGTTCTATAAGACACTCGCTACAAACCACACAAAACAGCTTTTGGTGTATATATATATATATATATATATATATATATATATATCAAACAAATTGTCACTGAGAACCTACACTAAGGTGAATTCACCCAAAGAGATCAGATTTCTGGTGAGCAAAAACTGGTCCATGCGGGTAATCTACACAGTCCCTAAGATACACAAAAAAAACTGTCCCAGTCCCCGGACGACCAATAGTGTCAGGCAATAACTCCCCTTTGGAACCCCTGTCACAATTCGTAGACCATATGTACAATGTTTTCCCTCATTATGTGAGAGACTCGTCTGACCTTATCCTTTAGTTACAACAACTCTGCCCGATAAGCACAACATCACTTTGGTCATTTTTGCAGGAGCTTTTATTTCAGCTCATGAAACCAACAATTTACATGTTGCACTGATATTTTTGTTAATTGTACAACATTTGATCATTATATGTTAATAAATAGTCCTCATACTGTTTTCAGTTTGTCATGCTCCAACTGCGAAAAATATCCGCTGGTGTGTGCATGCTAATTGATTATCATGGTAATCGAAGGCCATGTTAAGTCAATGGAACAAATTGCCATTGTTGGCCAACTAGCTAGACACAAATAATATTAGCTAGCTAGCCATTTACAGTTAGGCCAACATTTTGTTTTTCATTTTAGATAGTTTTGTGTGTGTTTAACTAGCTGGCTAGCAGACACATACCATGTTTGTGGTGAGGGGGGGAGGGTCGGGGGATTGTCGGAGAAAAGGAAACAGCGTTTAATTTTTCAATCTTCTGTACTATACACTACATGACCAAAAGTATGTGGACACCTGCTCGAGGAACATCTCATTCCAAAATCATGAGCATTAATATGGAGTTGGTCCCCCCTTTGCTGCTATAAGTCTCCACTCTTCTGGGAAGGCTTTTCATTAGATGTTGGAACAATGCTGCCGGAATTGCTTCCATTCAGCCAAAATTGCCTTAGTGAGGTCGGACACTGATATTGGGTGATTAGGCCTGGCTCGCAGTTGGAGTTCCAATTCATCCCAAAGGTGTTCGATGGCGTTGAGATCAGGGCTCTGTGCAGGTCAGTCAAGTTCTTCCACACAGATCTCGACAAACCATTTCTGTATGGACCTCACTTTGTGGACGGGGGCATTGTCATGCTGAAACACGAAAGGGCCTTCCCCAAACTGTTGCCACAAAGTTGGAAGCACAGAATTGTCTAGAATGTCCTTGTATTCTGTAACGTTAACATTTCCCTTCACTGGAACTAAGGGACCTAGCCCGAACCATGAAAAACAGTCTCAGACCATTATTCCTCCTCCACCAAACATTAGTTGGCATTATGCATTTGGGCAGGTAGCGTTCTCCTTCAATCCGCCAAACCCAGATTTGGCCGTCGGACTGCCGGATGGTGAAGTGTGATTCATCACTCCAGAGAACATGTTTCCAGTGGTCCAGAGTCCAATGGTGGCGAGCTTTACACCACTCCAGCCGACGCTTGGCATTGCGCATGGTGATTTTAGGCTTCCATGGAAACCCATTTCATGAACAATTATTGTGCTAACGTTGCTTCCAGAGGCAGTTTGGAACTCAGTAGTAAGTGTTGAAACCGAGGACAGACAATTTTTACGAGCTAAGCTCTTCAACACTCGCCGGTCCCGTTCTGTGAGCTTGTGTAGCCTACCACTTCGTGGTTGAGCCGTTGTTGCTCCTAGACTTTTCCACTTCACAACAACAGCACTTACAGTTGACCGGGGCAACTCTAGCAGGGCAAAAATTTGATGAACTGACTTGTTGGAAAGGTGGCATCCTATGATGATGCCACATTGAAAGTCACTGAGCTCTTCAGTAAGGCCATTCTACTTACAATGTTTGTCTATGGAGATTGCATGACTGTGTGCTCGATTTTTATTCACCGGTCCGCAACGGGTGTGGCTGAAATTGCCGAATCGACTAATTTGAAGGGGTGTCCACATTTTCGTATATATAGTGTACATCTCAATACTTGTCAATTAGTGTCAAATGTAATTCAACTGTATTGTTATGTTGCAAAAGGAAACAATAACTACAATTGTAAGAAAAAAAAAAAAAAAGGTTCTGAAGAGTTCTAAATGCATCAGAGGCACAAATACAGTATGACCTCCCTATGATTGGTAATGGCTGGGAGCAAGAAGTTACATGTTCAATAAGATGCGGGTAGAGTGCCAAAAATGAGTGAAGAACATAAGCTCCTTACAAGACTAAATGAAGAGGACTTTGCATGAAACAACACAGCACCAACAAAGTGCACTCCGTTTGTCAGCCATTGTAAGGCAAAAAAAATCGAATAGAAATACATGATTAAAAAAAACACAATTTTGTAACGTAGCTTGCTACTCAATGGTCCCATTATCAACTGCCACAACATGTATGAAAATCCTAATCTTCTATTCCAAACAAAAACCATTTCAATAAACAGGTTACAATGATGGGATTCCATTTAAATAAATAAAAACTTACAGATTGTGGATATCCCTTTGCTTGCTGCCTCCCTGTGAAAATAGCAATATACCTACCTGTGGGGGGAAGAAAGATTAGTGGCATTTAAAACCAAGCATGTTCTGTTTGCTCAAATAGCTGACCATATTTTGTTATATAGGTAATGACAGCACAACCAGTAACGGCATCACCTGAAATAGCCTTACTTGAGAAGCAGATAAAAAAGTATACATGTTTCAATTGCAGAAATCGACCAGTGAGGCTAAAAATATATATACTAGCTCCAAAAAAAAGACCAGCCCCGCCCAACCCCTCGAATTTGTGGCTGCATTTGGGGCCGGCGCAATTGTTTTACTGAGGTGGCCTGGTGGGGTGCCTATAGGCTTCTAAAAACCTACACCATTGCAACGTAGGCCCTAGGCTTTTGAAATAGACTTGTGCTTGTCTTCCCGAGGTGTATTTATTATACAGTGCCCAAAATTAATTTGGTGGCGCACATAGGCCACTTGGGAAAAAAATAATGAATTTGACCTGTTTTTGGAATCGGTCAATATAGACTACATTATGAATCCTTGAGAATTAAAAGCATTATAGAAAAGGCCTTTAAATATATTTTGCAGAGGGTGGCGCAAGAGTGTAATCTATAGTTATACAATGGTAGCCTATAAATCACCTGTTGCTGAGTTATACGCCACATTATTTCATAACAAATGCAATACCCGTCTGTGATTGTCAGAACAACCCAAGATAGGTGGTTAGTTTGCATTCACACGTTTTAATTGTTTAAGTAATAATGTTAAACAGCTTACCAGGGGTGTTGGTGGGGTCACATGAAAAAGTGCAGTTTCTACCTAATTAGTGCGTCTTTTCCCATGAGCCTTAAGCCGCCAAATACACACCGGAGATGAGGTTGTCATCTTTAATTGGACCTAACTGAAATACCCGCCTAGTCATGTTTTCAATCTTGAACAGGTGTTTGCTGAATGGGGTATTGATGGTCTTTTAAACATATATTTATATATCTAACCTAATATTTCGCTCTTCAGTGAGAATAATACGTTCTTAAAGCTGTATAGTGGATAAAAGTTCCTCAATGTCTTTCCACCTTGGACTAACTATTTTTTCGACTTTAAACGGACATCCAAGGCAATACGTTTAAACTGAAATAATATTAGAACAGAACATGTTGTCCAGGGCCTACAAATGCTGCTAAACAAAATGTCCAATGTAACACAAAGTGGATGGTTGCTTGTGAATATTGAATCAAATAATACAATATTTCAATTAAGTAAATAGGTTGATTCTTCAATCGAACTTGAAGAGAACATTTTAATAAGGGTACTTAAAAATGATTTGGCTGCATACATCATGCTAATGTGAGTTGTCAAAATGTTAATTGAATCCTTAAGATTATCAAACCTTTTTGTAATCGGATGGTCGACCTAACTCCATTAGCTGAACTTATTTTCTTTCCGTTGAACTCTTCAAATACAGGTAAAACCTCAATGATGAGGATGTGATATATTCAAGGACTTTGCATTTAAAGGAGTATTCCACTACAAACCTTTATTTTGGTATTTTTTCCATTAGTCCACTGTTGATACAGCCCCAAAATGTTTACATGTCAGCAATCAAGTTTTCAAGATATACTGCTTTCAAAAAGCTAATTGTAACTTGCCACATCATCATGATGATGCATAATGCATCATATGATGTAAAAGGCATCATCATGATGATGTGGCAAGTTACAATTAGCTTTTTAAAAGTCCTGTGTCTTGAAAACGTGATTGCTGACATGCAAAACATTTTGGGACTGTACCAACAGTGGACTAATGAAAGAAATACCTAAATATAGTTTTTGAGTGGATTATTCCTTTAATAGGCTGTTTGACTAGTCTGTTACTGACTTGATATGCTATCACATGGGATTTGTCACAAAATTACAGAATCCTTCAACTGATCAAACCTTTTATATAGGATTGTCCTTTAACTGAACAAAAATGTTTCTTGGTCATTTTCAAAAGGTGAACTATTTCAAATCCCTGAAAAAGTTTCTGAACCCATTTACCTGAAACTCATATGTTTATAGGCTACCAAATGTTCAGTTAGGTCAAAAGGACCTAGTTGTGTATCATATGATATTCACCTGCCAATTGTCCTTGCCCCTTTTCCTATACATTAAATTACGTTTGACAGCTATTTTGGTTCTATGGTGGAAAATGCATACTCGTGAATTGTTGGCATTTTCGTTAGCTCCAGATGGTGACGAGAGAAGAAAAGTACAAATAATGTAACATATAATCCTCTGGCGTGTTCAGGTACCCAAGCAGAGCAGTTTCTGTGTACCATGTCCCTTTTCATAATGCAAAAAAAAATGGTCGACCTGTCTGTGAACTACCTCAGTGGGCTTAGGAGAGTGAATTAAGCAAGATTTAGCTAGTGAATTTATTAAGCCAAGTCTTAAGAGTGTACTTTACACAAAACCAGTAATCTCCCTGTTTTATACGTGCCAACAACAATTGTATTCTGAAATGCGCACTTGAATGCCCCACTGAATGATGTTTCTTACAACCGTTGCGTATATGTAGGCTGGCTATGTATCAGATAGCCTACACTCTCAAGAAAATAGAACCTATTTTTCTAAGAGTGTAGAGTAGACTGCACACATCGATCAGTTCCTACATGAGTAGATTACATTAAGAGAAAATACATGAATATAGATATGGAGCACCATTAATAGAGGCTATTGTATAAAACCAGGTGTCGTAGCGCCCAAGGACAACTTTGCTAAGGCTTTAGGCTATGTCCATTTTGCAATCTGTTGTTGAAAAGAATCAAACAGAAGGAATAGAGTTGAATATTGTGTTACTTCTGATATCTCGTATAAGGATTTCAAATGGAAAATAATTGTCTAAACATTATAGGACCAATACCTCTGTTAAAAAACGCAAGCTTAGAAAAAAGCATAGAAATCCCACATAGATTGTTTACTTGAAAAAATACATAATAGTTCCATAATATCCATTAATGAAAACTTTGTTTAGCCATGTCAACACTTTAAACCTGTCTGACTAATAGTCCATCGCACAGCAAACTGCAGATGAGTGCGTTAGAAATTAAAGCAGGCCTTATACAGAACATTCTCATCATGTCAGTCATATACAATAACACAAGATTTACGAGCATATATAAAGTAGTTCATGTGTACTAGCCTTATCAAAATATGTTGTTTATTAATTATGAATGGTTAAAGATAAGGTTGGCACACACATCAAATTGTACATAAGAAGAAACAATTGAAATAAAAAGTTAGCCTAAAAGGTTACTTATGCCCAAAGCTGTGTGCTGTCTGAAAATGGTATAAATGGACAGAGCCTGTTTGAATAATTGAACATGCACTGAAAGCATCTTATTTATTATTTTTTTGTTAGTTCCTATAGCTAAGGTCTTGTCTCAAAACGGTAGCCTAATTCAAGGCCTGTATATACAACAGAGAATTATTATGAAGCAAACAACAAAACAATTCATCCAAACTTATTTTCTCTTGTGTTACATTTTATGTAGAGTGATTGCGTTTGTAGCCTAGTTACTGAATGTAGATAACATTTCAAACGGTTGAGTTGGTTTTGAAAATACAGGCTACAAATAACATGCACATTATTTTTTATTATACTTATATTAATGATTTGTAATGATTATTTTAATTATATTTTCCCATCTTCACGCACTTTTTGGAGGGTGGGATATAGGCTAGTAGCCGCGCTTATAGCCTGCAAGTTAATCTTATCAGATCTTTCGGAATTAATTAAGTAACTTTTATAATGAGGCTGCAGGAAGCCTAGTGGTTAGAGCGTTGGACTAGTAACCGGAAGGTTTCAAGATCAAATCCCCGAGCTGAAAAGGTACAAATCTGTCGTTCTGCCTCTGAACAAGGCAGTTAACCCACTGTTCCTAGGCCTTCATTGAAAATAAGAATTAGTTCTTAACTGACTTGCCTAGTTAAAAAAAGGGTAATAATAAATAAGTAATGCATTTTGAGGTATGGGTTTAAGATAATTATTAGATGACACCCCCATGTAAAGAATGAAACGTAACCTCCCCTTCGTAGGCTAATTCAGGTATTTATTATATTATGCTTGTTAGAGAATGTGTTTCATGAATTTGTTGACCCTCCTGCAGGTGCTTCTTCCCTGAACACAGCGTGAGGGCAGAGAGAGGGAGAGAGAGATGGTCGACTCCACACCTGGCACAAGCCTTGACCGTTTCTGCACCGACACCCCCCTCTTGTGGATAGGGAAGTGGTGGTTTGGATCAGTGTATCATGACAAAGTTTCTGTATGAAACTATAACTTTTATGGGTATTTTCTAGTTTCCATGTGCTTCTGCGCGGTACTTTCTTTTTTCCCATTGATGTTCTATTTTTTTCCTTTTAACCAAACAAAGTTGTTGTTGTCAATGGTATGCATCAACACTATAACCTACTGTTGATGTTGTAAAGATCCAACATAGCATACCTCTGAAATGCGTTTGTTGTTCATTTATCCGTTGGAAAAAGAGGGGTCCATCGTTGTCGCTTACTCACACAACACATAAATAGTGAAATACACCGGCCTTTACAGTTATAATTTCTAGTACATTAACTAATCCCAATTAAAGATGGTAATTGTTTGACGTAAATGGAAACAAATAGGCAACCAACAAAACATGTCACTATGTCATTGGATTTAGGTTAGAAGTTGGGTGAAGTTGATTCAACATCAGCACATCGTTTTTTTGTTGTTGCAATGACGTGAAAACAACGTTGATTCAACCAGTTTTTGCCCAGTGGGAAGCGAATGGCAAAGAACAAGCATAAATGCGGTGCTTCTGCGATCCGAGAAACAGAATCCTTCTTCCCAGTTGGATAATTCGTTTTGTGTGTTTACCATCCTTGAATATGTCTTGCACTCCAGGATTATGCGAGCATTTTCCAATTAGGCGGATATAAATTCATCATAAGAATGCTGCAAGACTGCAACAAGAAACAACGCTTGTGACATCATTAGTGGTGGAACATGAATCCAGCTATACTTAAAATGTTGCCTGATTCATCCAAGCCTTCGTGCGCTTTGTGATAGGAGAGAAGGGTCCTTGTCCTCACAACCAATATACATTTTTTAAGGCACTTAAGCACCATCACCATTTTTTTCTCGTGTCCTAGCGTCATTAATGGATGTTTTTTTCCTCTATTTTCCTTTAAAAAAGGTGATTACCAGGGTTTCAGAGATGCTTCACTGCACTTTATGGCCACTTGCACTGTTTGTGCATGCCAGACCTGGGTTTAAATAGGCATACTATTTATTGTATTCAATTATTTTCACATACGTCTTGAAGTAAGTTTTGCATGTATTTGGAAATACACTTGAAAAGTTTTTTCAAATACAAATAATGAAATATTCCATGCATTAAAACCTAGGTATGTTTGATCCTAGGGGTATTTGAAATAATGTATTTGGAAACAAGTTTGTAAATAGTGTCAAATAGTGGCCTATTTATAGGAAAATATTTCAAAATACTTTTAAATACTTCATATAGAAGTAGTTGATTTGGCCACATTATTTGAAAATACTCAAATACACAGGAAATATGTATTTAAAATACAAAATATGCATGTATTTGACCCCAGGTCTGGTGCACGCACAATGTATAGCTTTCCTTGGAAAAGAAATGCCAGACAAATAAAATCCAAACTTTTTGAAAAATCTTAAACTATGTTGACTGTTTTCTGTTATAGTAATATACCATGAATTTTCAATACATTTTCTGTTAGACTTATGGATAAATGTGGGTGTGTTAATGTGTTTATTATATTGTCATTTGAAAGATTGAGAAAGAACCAATAGTGGATGTCTTGGCAATTTTTTATTTGAAGTTAATGGATGTATGGCAGGGAGTTGCCTTGCTGTGTATGAGGATGTCATATTGCTGAGTCTACCTTTAGAAATAATCAGTGATGATAAGTTATTATCAGTTAAAAATACATATTGGCACAATGTGAGTAAACAGATTGATTCTGATGCAATAACTTGGGACTGTGGTATGGTGTGTGTACACTAAACCAGGCAGATATCTAAGTAATATATTTTAATTTAAAAAAATGGTGAACTATACCACATTGTTCGGACTTACCCAATGTGCACTTATCAGTCCACTGAATCAACATGTAGTACTACCATAATTGCCTACCATCATTGTTAGTTGACTGTGAGAAAGTCACATAGCAGAAGACCACTAGATGGGGTTAGGAGCTGGTCGTTTGTGCACCACGGGCTAGGATGCTGAAGTGACCTTGATAGGTTCTTTTCTCTTTTTTTCACCAGTTGCTACAGTAACTGAATATATTTGGATCCTCTCAATGAGACCATAGCGGAGGAAAAATGTTTAATTTTTTTTCTGGCTAGTCATCTCTCAAATGACTCCATCTTTTCTGTTTGAAATGGGGTCGAGAGGAAGATTCCCCATTGTGAAGTATGTGCTGCTTTGGCTGTCTGGCTCTGCTCTGTCTGACTTTATTGGGAACTTCTTCTGCATGTGTAGCATCACTTCTCAGTGTAGCTCTTTTCCTTCCCTGGAAGATAGCACCTACTCACTCTATCATGTGGGGGAAATGAGCTGAGTGTTTGATACATGATGGTACTGCTATAGTAGCACTCCACTGGAGGGCCGTGGCTACAGGAGAGAATGATGGATCCCATTTCATGTACTACACCCCACAATCCTCAAGCAATCCTCAATTTTTACAATGCAAGCTTTAGGTCATGGGCGTGGGGAGGTGTGCCCATTGCTGTCCAATGAGGTCATTTATAGACACTATTTCTGGCCATTTAGGGGACCCTATTTTTTCAAGAGCACACCCCCGGAGGCAAATTGTTGAGCATGTAACTTTAAAATTCCACACTGGCTACCACAGGGTGGTTTCAAGAATATGCATATTACCCTTTAGCAAGGCAGAATGCCGGTTTCAAATATTGTTTTTACCAACTGCTTAAAATATATTTTTCACCAACTGCTTGTTTACAGACTTTTTAATCAATTAACCTTGGCATTTCTTTATTCACTGATAGTTAGTTGTTTGTGTTGTGGTCAATGTTCATTGTTGTGTCAGTATTGGTTCAATCGAATTTTCCCTTTGGGATCAATAAAGTAGTCCTTACTAACTAGCAAGTGGGTGATTATTGGAGTGGTATTTGCGTCCCTCACCTTTGCAACCATGAAAAACACTTTAAAATTACAAATAGAAGCAGGTTTCCTCTGTGATTTTGCCTGTGCTTACCTCCATTCCATTTATTTTTATCCTGAAAAACTCCTCCGTGCTTAATGATTAGAAGCATACCCATAACATAATGTAGCCACCTCCAAAATATGGAGTGGTAATGTGTTATATTGGATTTCCCCCAAAGACAGCACTTTGTATTCAGGACAAAAAGTCAATTGCTTTGCCACATTTTTTGAAGTATTACTTATTCAGTACAGGTTTTCTTCTTTTCACTCTGTCAATTAGGTTAGTATTGTGGAGTATCTACAACGTTGTTTATCCATCCTCAGTTTTCTCTTATCACAGCCAATAAACTGTGTAACTGTTTTAAAGTCAACATTGGCCTCATGGTGAAACTTCCTTCCTCTCCAGCAACTGAGTTAGAAAGGACGCCTGTATCTTTGTAGTGACTGGGTGTATTGATACAGAATCCGAAGTATAATTAGTAACTACACCATGCTCAAAGGGATATTCAATGTGTGCTTTTTTTTATTAATACCCATTTACCAATAGGTGCCCTTCTTTGCGAGGCATTGGAAAACCTCCCTGGTCTTTGTGGTTGAATCTGTGTTTGAAATTAACTGCTTGACTGAGGGACATTACAAATAATTGTATGTGTAGGGTACAGAGATGAGGTAGTCATTAATAAATCATGTTAAACACTATTATTTGACACAGAGTGAGTCCATGCAACTTATTATGTGACTTGTTAAGCACATTTACTCCTGAACTTATTTAGGCTTGCCATAACAAGCCTTAACATACTTAGTGACTCAAGACATTTCAGGTTTTAATTTATTAGTAATTTATACAAATTTAGAGAGAAAAATAATAATTCCACTTTGACATCATGGGGTAGGCCAGTGACAGAAAATCTCAATTTAAAAATGTTACATTCAGGCTGTAACACAACAAAATGTGGAAAAAGTCCAGGATTGTGAATACTTTTTGAAGGCACTGTATGATATGTGTCTCTAAGTTTTATGTAATTGGTGTTGCCGCCTTAAAAATCCCTCATTACAAAGATATACATGGACCTTGAGCATTCCCTGCAGTGGCAAACTGTTATGGGGGAGGGGTCTAGATTAAAGAAAATGATTAGCTAATCATACCCTTTTAGTATGTCATAAATTGGAGGGTTCCATTGATATTCGGTGTTTGTCTAAATAAAAATAGTCATTGGAAAATTACATTGTGAACAAAATGATTAATCATATCACTTCAGTAAATGTATTTTTAAAGAGTTAATAACCTTAGATTTAAGCATCTGTGGCCTCCATTTATGAAAATCCTCAATTAACTGGTGCGCTGCACGAAATGAGTCCCTTTTGGGTAGTGTGGTTTTTACCACTACTAATTTTTTGTCATGAAGAACACATGCTCAACTTAATAAAAAAACATGTTTTCCCATCTCCAGAGGTTAAAAAAAATACTATAGTAAGTGCCGATTAAGTGCCAAATAAAGTATAAAGTAACGGGGTTGACCGTAACAGGTTAGAAAATTTCGTCTTAAATCAGCCATAAATCCCCCTGTGACAGGGGGAATGGAAGCTTGTTGTGTGCAAAAGGGAGGGGCAATTGCATGTAAGCTTCCCCAAAAATATGTAATTGTTAGAACATTTCAATGTTTCTTTTAAAAATATATATTTAATAGGAATAGTTTGACCATATTAAAACAAGAGTTCAGTTCATGTAACAGGGTTGACCTTAAAATGAATGACAGTTTTTTTTTTGGGGGGGGGGGGGGGTTGCCTTAAAATGAATCACATAATTCTTTGCAATGACAACAAAAAGCAACAAAAATAAACAATGATGGGAAAACTTGGAGAAATGTTGGGGTTAAGTGCTGTTAAACTCTGACGCCCTCTTGTGGCACTTTCTAAGTGGGGCGGCAGATAGCATATTGGTTGCTGGATCCAGCAATCCCCGAGCTGACAAGGTAAAAATCTGTCGTTCTGCCTCTGAACAAGACATGTAACCAACTGTTCCACGGTAGGCCGTCATTATAAATAAGAATTTGTTCCTAACTGACTTGCCTAGCTAAATAAAGGTTACGTTTTAAAAAAATCTATTTAAGTGACACATTGTAAACTACCTTCATTCCATACATTTAGTTTTCAAAACAATAAGTCCTACAAACACATGCTTAGTATTGTTAGAAAGGTAAGAAGAACCGTGTAATTCTGACAATGTGCAACAACGCAACTATTACAGAGCCAGAGCAACAGGAGGCAAAGAAAATCTGAAAACAATTGTTTATTTATTTGGTTTGGGTTCGAAATTGTTCCCATTTTGGGAAATAAGAGATTTGAAAGTCTGGGTTTAAAATTAAATATTTCACCAATTACCATTCCAAAATGATTTAGTCCTCTTTGTAATATATATGATTTAAATGTCATATATTTTACCTAATTGTGTCGCTAAACATGTGCAAATCCCCATACAAACACAGCCATTAAAAAGCGTAAGACATCTCCCAGCCTGGTGGAAAGCAGAAATGCCTCCGTTTTTAGTCTTACAATTAAATACATTTGGGGAGAAAGCTGAAGTCGTAACCTTTTCACTGAATTAATCAGATCGAATGTCTGATTCCTAGTTCATCCACTAGATTGCAGTAGAATATCACATGATGTGACTTGGCCACTTGAAACTAGATATGTCTAGTTTGAATTCAGTGTTGCCAATTTAGCGACGTTGTCGCTATATTTAGGGAGGTTTTCTGACCCCTCTGACGACTTTTATTGGTAAAAGATTCTAGAGATAATCCAGCTAGTTTTTAGGCTGCCTTTGGGTAGTTTTGACAACCACGTTCCTATGGTTTTGATAGCATTTAGCAAAAGGCAAAACTAAGCTAGCTAGCTGATTTGTTTTTGCAGAGACATATTGTTTTGGAGCATCTGATGTCCTAACGTGGTGAGTGATGAACAGGAATTTCTCAAGTCCCTACTGTTGCAGTCATGACGCAAGTGTCACAGTCAAATCCCTCCACATGCTTTTAGTTTGACCAGCTGTTTTCAACAAATTATATGTTTTCATTTGGTTGTCATATTGGCAGGTTTTCTAGTAACAAACTATTTAGCTAGCTTCAAGCCTAATGTTTGATATGCAATGCAATCTCCGCGTAATGAACAGTGTCGAGTGTCCTGACAAGAAGGCAAACTTTTCTAGCTATGCCAGGCAAAATCAGGCATCATCAGCTAATTGTTGGGATGTATCCAAATGAATGTCAATAGAAAACAGCTTAAACAAATGCAAATGCAGCTACTTTGCTTTTATTCTGGCTGTGTCAGCTAGCTAGCAAGATAAGAACGTTGCCAGCGAGCATGGGAACGGAGCATTTAGAACGAACAACTGGGTCATGTTCATAAATATATGAACACAAAGTATAAACACATCATGCAACAATTTCAAAGATTTTACTGAGTTACAGTTCATATAAGGAAATCAGTCAATTTAAATCAGAATCATAAAACACAGGACGAGATGTTAAAACTGTCCATTGTGCCGATAGATGGTATGCACTCACATGAGATTTGCCGTGATGTTGACAGAGTGGCATGGGAGGTTTATTTCTTAGACTGGGTTAAGATGTCAATTTTGGGACACATCCTCAGTAGTGTGCCTTCGAATCAGTGGGTGTTTCTGCCTTTAATCACTAAACACCCTCATCAAAGGTGGCCAGCTAAAGGGTGATCAAGCCTTAGCATGTGTCCCATGCCCAATTAAGATTTCCCACGAGAGTATGCAAGGCAGGGGCGTCCTCTTTCCTGAGCCAGCCCTACAGCTGACCGCATACCTCATATGCCCTCCTCAAGTTGGAGGGATCTGAATTGGGTTCTCAGGTGGGGGTGGGGGGTCATGAAGTTATAGCCCAGCAAGGGTCCTTCCGTTTGATCCAGATCCACTGGCTGCCTCTTTCAGCTGCTTGAGAAACTGCTCTGACAGTCTGCCGCAGAGCCTGTCCATGGATTCCAAGTTCTTTCAGCAACCTGATGGTGGAAGAAGCCACGAATCCTCTGCATCCCACTTCAACAGGCCAGACTTTTGCATTCCAGCCACGCTGAGTTGCGTCTGCTGCCAACTCTGTAACGCAGTTTCTTACGCTCGTAGGCCTCTTCAACAGAGTTTTCCCATGGGACTGTGAGCTCTATGATGTACACAGCCTTTTGTGAAGGGGACCAGAGTACCATGTCTGGCCTAAGGTTGGTAGAAGCAAAAAACTCAAAAATGAGTTGCTGGCCAATATCGACAAGCATCTTCCAGTCCCGGGCCATGATTAGGTGTCCAGTTTCTGGCTTTGTAGGAGGATGCTTGGGCCTTTTCTGTCCCTCCCGGATGAATGTTGTTGTTTTGACGGGATTGCTTGTTTTTGGAGGTAATGAATTGGTTGCACTCCTCTTGGTTTCAAGTGCTGCAGCCAGGCTCTTGAGGACCTGCTTGTGCCTCCAGGTGTAGCGGCCTTGTGAGAGGCTGCTCTTGCAACCTGTCATTATATGCCTGAGAGTCGCTGGAGCTGGGCAGAGGGGGCAGGTCGGGTCCTCGCCATACCATTGATGTAGGTTTTTTGGTGATGGAAGCACATCATAAACAGCTCTTATGATGAAGCTGATGTTGCTTGCCTCCATTTGCCAAAGCTCACTCCAGTTGATCTTTCTCCTCTCCAGGCCTTCCCACCGCGTCCATTGCCCTTGTTTAGCAAGAGAGACAGCCTTTGCACTTCTCCTCCTGTCTGCGCACCTCCTCGACCACCAGCTTCCTGCGTTCAGATGTTGTTGCCTTATGGAACGTTGGTTTGCTTGCTGCCAGGCCAAAGCCTCCTCTTCCATGCTGGATATTCCCCACAATGTCTTGGTTTTGATGAAATCAGAGACATCCCTCTTTAATCTAGGCCAAAAGAAATGTCTTAATATGCGATGGTATGTTTTCCTCACACCCATATGTCCAGCAACACCATTGTGAGAAGTTGTCAAAACCAACTCACGAAGCTTTACTGGTACCACAACCTGACTAATCGCCTCCCCCAGAAAACGACTACCATGAGAAACCCACTTTCTCATCAGGACATCCTCTTGGAGAAAATAGCAATGGGCGACATCTCCCAACTGTTCCACAGGCACAATTTGGTCACGCAACTCTTCCAATGTGGGGTCAGTCCGCTGCGCACTGACTAGATCTGAGTGGGTAACAGACAACGGAATAACAGGGAAAGCAGTGTCATACTTCTTTGTGGTATTCTCATCAGTCGGCACAGTGACCAGTTCGCCACGACTCATAGAACTCGTCACTGCACACGCACGGAACATCCCTGGGGAGCTCTGTACACTCTCATCTGGAATCTCAACAACTGACGGCTTTATGGAAACAACTCGAGATGGAAACACGACAGGCCATACACGATCACCAGCCAAGTTATTCCCAAGAACAACGTCAACACCCTCAATAGGCAACGAAGGACGCACCCCCACAACAACCTCACCTTTTACCAGCCCACAATCCAACATCATTTCATGTAATGGAACTGAAAGAGTGTTTAAACCTATTCCCCTAATTAGAACACTCTTCCCCGAATCAGTCTCAGCTGAAAAGGGTAACACAGACTCCAACACAAATGATTCGGAGGCACCTGTGTCTCTCAAGATCTTCACTGGCACCAATTCCTTACTCCCTAATATAGACACAAAACCTTCCATAATGAAAGGTAAATAGCCTGGGTGAATATGGACTTTCACCTGCGCCTGAGACCACGTGTCATGAGTGAACTGATGTGAAACAGGCGCAGCTAACGCCGTAGGCTTAGATTTAACGTAATCACGCGTACTGAATTTGTCCTTTTCCCTGAGAACCGGACATTCGTTTTTCCAATGACCTGAATCATGACAGTAATGACACTCTTGCCCAAAGTCAGCTTTTCCACGGAAGTCAGGCTCAACCCTAGTTGAATTGAACTCTGCCCGTGAACCAAAATATCTCGGTGAGCGAAGCCCAAATCTATCCGAACCCCCCCACTCATTCCGAATACGGGGCTCTGCAAAGACACTTTTGTGAGTCAACACATACTCATCCGCCAAAACTGCAGCTTCAGCGACATTCTTTACTTTTCGTTCGTTAATATAAGTGGCAATACGATCAGGGATTGTGTCTTCAAATTGCTCTAACATAATCAGATCACACAGACCTTGGAGAGTCACAACTTCAGAGGCAGAACACCATCGATTAAACTGTAAAGATAATTGTCGCGCAAACTCAACATGAGTCTTATCATCCTTTTTTAAAGTTCTAAATCGTTGGCGGTAAGCCTCAGGAACCAATTCATAAATTTGTAACACAGCCGTTTTAACCTTATCATAACTGGCACTGTCGTGTACACTAAGAGCTGAATATGCTTCCTGCGCTTTACCAGTCAGCATACACTGCAACATTAAGGTGCGGTCAGAATCAGGCCAACTCCTAGCGTCAGCAACACACTCAAACAACGGAAATAATGTCTCAGGGTCCTTTTCATTAAACTGAGGCAATAACCGTGAGTTCCCAACAATATCAAATGTGTCCTGGACACGACCAAAAGAGGAACGACCCCTGGGTAAATCTGGGTCACCTTCCCAGAACAAACTCTCCCCAGAAATCTTTCCTTCCCTAACCAACTCTATCCGTTCTTGTTGCAACTTGATTTTAGCATACTCAATATCTTGTTTAAATGCTAATTCCTTTTCATACTTTACACGATCATACTCTAGCTTCTCACGATCATGCTGCCGATCATGTTCTAGCTGTAACCGAAGCAGTTCTTTCTGCTGTTCAAAAAGAAGACTACTAGTATTAACCGATGGAATGGCCATTGTAACGTTACGGGGAGATAACTCCTCAGCAGAGGCTGGTCCAGTGGTAACTTCAAGAATACCACTCTCCATCAGATTGGCCTTCAATATCAACCTAATAGAATTCTTTAGACGTTTATCACTAATTTCAACCTTGTAATGTTCAGCCACCTTCAACAGCTGTTCTTTAGTACCTATGTCTAACAATTCCTCTGATGGAAAGCGAATGAACTCATCTACATAAGACGCCATAGTTACAAAAAAAAAAAAAAATCTCACTCTTCCCTTCTGCTAAGCACACCAGACCACAACTCAAGAAATGACAATCACCCTGAGCACCACAGAAGAGAGATGAGATACGGAGCTTCCCCAAAACCTACATTAACTCAACCCTAGTCTTCGTGCGGATTTGCGGTGGGTATTTACGCACTGTAGCCCGCTGGCAAGGAAATAAACCCCCCAGCACGCTGGCAGATTCCACCAAGCCACGGATGTGCCCCCGAGACAACTGCTCAGTCCACAGACACCACACAAAAATAACAAACATTAACCATGCCCAACATATTTCAAAAATGAAACACGTCGCTAAACCTATCAGGGGTAAAAGGCTATAGCTCCGGGTAGTAAATAGTACTAGCCTATCCAAATCTCCCACTGAGGTACACAGCCGATTACTCACCTCAGACCGATGTCCCAACAGAAAGTAGAACAAGAGTTTCCAGGCTGGGCAGGGCCTGGAAACTAACCAATGTACTCTCTCCAACGCAGCACACCAACCAAACAACTAAGGCAACCAATACTGGGCCTATCAACTCAAACAAAATATTTAAACCAAACACGTACCTCCACGTTCTCCCAAACAAATACGTTCAATTAATCCCGGATGAGCCCCCACTTGTCACGAACCGGCTCAGAGCCCGTAACAAAAGGGAGACAACGTGGAGATAAGGAGTAACAAAATATATTTATTAAATAAAGTAACCTAAATGCCATTAACAATGGTGTGTGTAATCAGTAATCAGTAGTGTAAGTGAGTGTTTTGGCATGCATGAATGTGATAATGCGGTGTGTTGAAAGGTGCTAAAGCAAACAACCAAAATGTCACAAAAAACCACAACAAAATCTATAAAGGTGTCTGCATGGAGAGAGTCTCCTCCATGAACGGGGAAGTGGTGCATTTATCCTGGAAGACACCGGGCCCAGGTGTTTCCCATGTATCTGATGACCCTCCCAACTCCACCCACCGACATCCTAATAAGGAAACAAGAACAAAGAGAGAATACGGCAGACAGAGTGGGAGGGTCGTCACAAAAGCTTGAGCTTCCCAGGCAGTAGGGTCTTGTTGATGTTCTCAAAACCGTCGGCGATGTCCTGTCTTACTTGCTGCACTTGATCTTTATCCCGGAGGCTTTCGTTGTACCATCTACCCAGGCTCTTGACGGGTTGCTCAGACACCGTTGGTATCGGGTCATCTCCAATGCAGAACCTCACATCTTTAAGCTGTCCCTTGACTATGGAGATGCTTCGAGATTTGCTTGGCTTGATTTTCATCCGGGCCCACTTGATGTTATCCTGCAGTTTTGCAAGTAGCCGCCTGGTGCATGCTGCAGTGGTGGTCAGTGTAGTCATGTCATCCATGTATGCTCGGATAGGTGGGAGATGGAGCCCTTCCTTAGTTTTCTCACCGCCGACCACCCATCTCGATGCCCTGATGATGACTTCCATGGCCATAGTGAAGGCCATAAATTCATTAGGCCCTAATCTATGGATTTCACATGACTGAGAATACAGATATGCATCTGTTGGTCACATGCCTTAAAAAAAAGTTAGGGGCGTGGATCGGTAAACCAGTCAGTATCTGGTGTGACCACCATTTGCCTCATGCAGCGTGACACATGTCCTTAGAATAGAGTTGGTCAGGGTGTTGATTGTGGCCTGTGGAATTTTGTCCCACTCTTCTTCAATGGCTCTGCGAAGTTGCTGGATATTGGCGGGAACTGGAACATGCTGTCGTACACATAGATCCAGAGCATTCTAAACATGCTCAAAGGGTTACATGTCTGGTGAGTATGCAGGCCATGGAAGAACTGGGACATTTTCAGCTTCCAGGAATTGTGTACAGATCCTTGTGACATGGGGCCGTGCATTATCATGCTGAAACATGAATTGATGGCGGCAGATGAACGGCACGACAATGGGCCTCAGGATTTCGTCACAGTATTTCTGTGCATTCAAATTTCCATTGATGAAATGCAACTGTTTTCATTGTCCTTGGCTATGCCTGCCCATACCATAATCCCACTGCCACCATGGGGCACTCTGTTCACAAAGTTGACATCAGCAAAACGCCCGCCCACATTATGCCATACAGGCCATCTGCCCGGTAAAGTAGAAATGGTACAGTTGAAACCGGGATTCATATGTGAAGAGGTGGCCATCGAAGGTGAGCATTTGGTCTCAGACGATCCCGCAGGTGAAGAAGCCAGATGTAGAGATCCTGGGCTGGCGTGGTTACACGTGGTCTGCGGTTGTGAGGCTGGTTGGATGTACTGCCAGATTCTCTAAAACGACATTGGAGGTGGCTTATAGTAGAGAAATTAACATTAAATTCTCTAGCAACAGCTCTGGTGGACATTGAATGTTAATTTCTATACCAATTTCTCTACCTCCAACATCCCAATATTGTTCACATTTCATGTAAATGTTGAAACTACATAACAATACTAAATAAACAATTGATCTAGGAAATCTTTAAGGAAAATCCAATCAAAACCACTCATTCCTTTAATTTACTGTGTAAAATTACACTAATATGTGAGAACAATAGTTTTGGTGAACAAATGTTTCATTTTGGCATTATAATAAGGTTGGTAGCAACATGGAAAATTGTTATGGGAATCTGTTGCAGCTCCAGTCAACTACAAAATCTGTAATGCTGTAACGGCTGTCCTCCTCCTCTTCAGACGAAGAGGAGGAGTAGGGATTGGACCAAAGTGCAGCGTGATATTTGGACATAACGAAGTTTATTAAAAGTACAGACGAAAACCGAACACACTTCAACAAACTACAAAGTAAGAAAACGAACGATGTAGACAGAACTGAACATGGAACTTACATAAAGACACGAAGAACTCACGAACAGGAACAGACTACATCAAACGAACGAACAAACCGAAACAGTCCCGTGTGGTGCAACATACACAGACACAGAAGACAACCACCCACAAACAAACAGTGTGAACAGCCTACCTTTATATGGTTCTCAATCAGAGGAAAAGTCAAACACCTGTCTCTGATTGAGAACCATATAAGGCTAATTACAAACCACCTAAACATAGAAACACAAAACATAGAATGCCCACCCCAACTCACGCCCTGACCAACTAAACACATACAAAAATAACAGAAAACAGGTCAGGAACGTGACAGAACCCCCCCCTCAAGGTGCGAACTCCGGACGCACCACCAAAAGTCATGGGGAGGGTCTGGGTGGGCATCTGTCCACGGTGGCGGCTCAGGCTCTGGGCGTGGTCCCCATCCCACCATAATAAATCCCCGCTTCTTTAGCCTCCTCCCAATGACCACCCTCCAAATTAACCCCACTGGATTAAGGGGCAGCACCGGACTAAGGGGCAGCACCGGACTGAGGGGCAGCACCGGACTGAGGGGCAGCACCGGACTGAGGGGCAGCACCGGACTGAGGGGCAGCACCGGACTGAGGGGCAGCACCGGACTGAGGGGCAGCACCGGACTGAGGGGCAGCACCAGAATGAGGGGCAACACCAGAATGAGGGGCAACACCAGAATGAGGGGAAACACCAGAATGACTGGCGGATCCTGGCTGGCTGGCTCTGGCGGATCCTGGCTGGCTGGCTCTGGCGGATCCTGGCTGGCTGGCTCTGGCGGATCCTGGCTGGCTGGCTCTGGCGGATCCTGGCTGGATGACGGCTCTGGCTGGTCATGGCTGGATGACGGCTCTGGCTGGTCATGGCTGGATGACGGCTCTGGCTGGTCATGGCTGGCTGACGGCTCTGGCTGGTCATGGCTGGCTGACGGCTCTGGCTGGTCATGGCTGGCTGACGGCTCTGGCTGGTCATGGCTGGCTGACGGCTCTGGCTGGTCATGGCTGGCTGACGGCTCTGGCTGGTCATGGCTGGCTGACGGCTCTGGCTGGTCATGGCTGGCTGACGGCTCTGGCTGGTCATGGCTGGCTGACGGCTCTGGCTGGTCATGGCTGGCTGACGGCTCTGGCTGGTCATGGCTGGCTGACGGCTCTGGCTGGTCATGGCTGGCGGACGGCTCTGGCTGATCCTGTCTGGCGGAAGGCTCTGGCTGATCCTGTCTGGCGGAAGGCTCTGGCTGATCCTGTCTGGCGGAAGGCTCTGGCTGATCCTGTCTGGCGGAAGGCTCTGGCTGATCCTGTCTGGCGGAAGGCTCTGGCTGATCCTGTCTGGCGGAAGGCTCTGGCTGATCCTGTCTGGCGGAAGGCTCTGGCTGATCCTGTCTGGCGGAAGGCTCTGGCTGATCCTGTCTGGCGGAAGGCTCTGGCTGATCCTGTCTGGCGGAAGGCTCTGGCTGATCCTGTCTGGCGGAAGGCTCTGGCGGCTCCTGTCTGGCGGACGGCTCTGAAAGCTCATGGCAGACGGGCGGCTTTGAAAGCTCATGGCAGACGGGCGGCTTTGCAGGCTCAGTACAGACGGGCGGCTTTGAAGGCTCAGTACAGACGGGCAGTTCATGCCTCGCTTGGCAGACGGGCAGTTCAGGCGGCGTTGGGCAGACGGGCAGTTCAGGCGCCGTTGGGCAGACGGCCAGTTCAGGCGCCGTTGGGCAGACGGCCAGTTCAGGCGCCGTTGGGCAGACGGCCAGTTCAGGCGCCGTTGGGCAGACGGCAGACTCTGGCCGGCTGAGACGCACTGTAGGCCTGGTGCGTGGTACCGGAACTGGAGGTACCGGGCTAAAGACACGCACCTTCAGGCTAGTGCGGGGAGCAGCAACAGGGCACACTGGACTCTCAAGGCGTACTATATGCCTGGTGCGTGGTATCGGCACTGGTGGTACCGAGCTGAGGGCACGCACATAAGGGCGAGTACGGGGAGAAGGAACCGTGCGTACAGGGCTCTGGAGACGCTCTTGAGGCTTGGTGCGTGGTGCCGGAACTGGAGGCACTGGGCTGGATACACGCACCACAGGGAGAGTGCGTGGAGGAGGAACAGGGCTCTGGAGACGCACTGGAAGCCTGGTGCGTGGTGTAGGCACTGGTGGTACTGGGTTGGGGCGGGGAGGTGGCGCCGGAAATACCGGACCGTGCAGGCGTACTGGCTCCCTTGAGCACTGAGCCTGCCCAACCTTACCTGGTTGTATGCTCCCCGTCGCCCGACCAGTGCGGGGAGGTGGAATAACCCGCACCGGGCTATGTAGGCGAACCGGGGACACCATGTGTAAGGCTGGTGCCATGTAAGCCGGCCCGAGGAGACGTACTGGTGGCCAGATATGTAGGGCCGGCTTCATGACATCCGGCTCAATACTCAATCTAGCCCTGCCAGTGCGGGGAGGTGGAATAACCCGCACCGGGCTATGCACACGTACAGGAGACACCATGCGCTCTACTGCGTAACACGGTGTCTGCCCGTACTCTCGCTCTCCACGGTAAGTACAGGGAGTGGACGCAGGTCTCCTACGTGACTTTGCCACTCTCCCTCTTAGCACCCCCCCCCCCCCCGAGAAATTTTTGGGGTTTACTCACAGGCTTCCTACCGCGTCGTCGTGCTGCCTCCATTCGGCGGTATCCCTCCTCGCACTGCGCCAGAGAATCCCAGGCGGGCTCCGGCACTCGCCCTGGGTTGATCGCCCACCTGTCGATCTCCTCCCACGTAGTGTAGCCCAGATCCTTCTCCTGCTTCCTAGCTAGCTCCTCGAAATGCCGCCTCTCTGTTTTCACTGCCTCCAGCTCAGTTTTGGGGCGGCGATATTCTCCTGGTTTAGCCCAGGGTCCTTCTCCATTCAATACTTCCTCCCAAGTCCACGAGTCCTGGTTCTTTGGCCGCTGCTGCTGGTTCCTCTCACGCTGCTTGCTCCATGGTAGGTGGGTGGTTCTGTAACGGCTGTCCTCCTCCTCTTCAGACGAAGAGGAGGAGTAGGGATTGGACCAAAGTGCAGCGTGATATTTGGACATAACGAAGTTTATTAAAGTACAGACGAAAACCGAACACACTTCAACAAACTACAAAATAAGAAAACGAACGATGTAGACAGACCTGAACATGGAACTTACATAAAGACACGAAGAACTCACGAACAGGAACAGACTACATCAAACGAACGAACAAACCGAAACAGTCCCGTGTGGTGCAACATACACAGACACAGAAGACAACCACCCACAAACAAACAGTGTGAACAGCCTACCTTTATATGGTTCTCAATCAGAGGAAAAGTCAAACACCTGTCTCTGATTGAGAACCATATAAGGCTAATTACAAACCACCTAAACATAGAAACACAAAACATAGAATGCCCACCCCAACTCACGCCCTGACCAACTAAACACATACAAAAATAACAGAAAACAGGTCAGGAACGTGACAAATGCTCTCTCAATGGGCTAGCTGGCTAGCTAGGTAGCAAATGTAGCTACACACAATAATACCAAAGTAAATATCTGCATATAAAATAGCTGGTTAGCTGTAAAATCGCCAAAACAAACTGCACTATATCAATTTAGGAGCCTACAATCTCACCATGTTCAACCTGCAGATCGATGTGCCTCACAGAGTGGAGTCTGACAGAGTGGAGTCTGACATTCACAAGAGCAGATATACTTTTGAGGAGATGGGAAACGTTGCCCATGCTACGCCAATGGGCCGTGCAGTGCATTCTGGGCGATTCTGGGACAAGGAGCGCTCTCCTTCAAGGAGTGAATGGTAGTCTATTGGGCGCTAGCTCAAAAACCCAACATTAGCACGAATTTTGTCAACAAGAAGTACAACATTACAAATATTTTCCGAGATGTAAGATAATTAACATGCTCTCTGTAATATCGTATTGCTTTGGAATCGTGAAATTATGTACTTTCGAGGAAATATTTACGTTTCTTGACATATACACTGACTTTGAGAAGGGATTGCGTGACCATTAGCTTAGCAACCGCGTGAAGCCTCATGACAATGTGAACGCGATTGGTCAACAGTTGGCTGGGTCGGGCATTATACGTTCCTTCATTCATTGGATTCCTATCTCCTTTCTATAATATCTCTGGCAACGGCACCATGCAATGCACCCTGGACTAAAGAGGCAGACAAATAGGAAAAAGTAGTAGACCCTCCTTTATATTACAAAAATATTATCAATGGCTGATTCGAGAGAAGACATTCTCCCGAGTTATTACATCGGCCAGTATTGCAATCTGACATATGTGATTGACGTTTTCGCAATCTAAAAGTCATACTCCTATTCACTTCCAGTGTAGTGAGAGTGATTCTATCACAGTGCTACGTCATACCGGCCGGATTTCTACCTGCTTGAACGACAATAACTCAGATACACATGAAAATATGAAATGACCCAGGGAATCGATAGATCATCACTCAGAGATGCACAAAAACAATAAAACATTTAAAATGGGTGAACCTTTCCTTTACATCTTTGCTCTTTTCTTCATTAGCATGCTGATGATTTTGAGGCTGTTAATATTGTGGCACTTGGCATAATGTTTTCATTGTGTGATAGATAACAAAGTTATATTGGGTTTATTTTCATCTGCTAAGACATTGCATACATGTTGTTTACTATATTTAGTAAATTGAGTATGTTTAGTTTGGTTTCTCTGTGGGCTAAATCAGTCCTCTAATACAAGACTGTTAAAGGCCGAGTGCACTACTTTTGTGAAACTTTCTTCAAAAAATTATACATTTGGATTAATATATATATTTTTATTATTTTCAGCACCCCTACTTCCCGCAGGCTCACTAGCATGAAAGGTGAACACCCTATGCTTTGCACCAATAGGGTTAACCCACTTGATGGGAATTGTAATGGGGCTCATATAGCAACAAAAAAAACGCTACAATGTTTTTTTTTTAAACATATACCTGATTGCTAGAGCCCAGCCTTGACTGTCTAATCATGTATTGAACTCAGTGTTCATCAAGTGTCATCATGAATGTACAACAAACCCAGAAGCATAGTGCATTTTACCATTCCTAAAATGTTTATGCAATATTGCAGTACAAGTGCATTGATGTAGGCCTAATAGTCAAAAAGCAAAACATGACAGGTAACCTGAAAACCATTGTACAGATTTTTTTTAGGTGGGGTGGGGGGGTGGGTTCTTATTTGCATAGGAGATGACTAATGAAAATTTGCCAGTGCAGGAAAGCTAAGACCCTGATGGTGTAAACCTAGTGCTGCATCCTAGAAGCCCTTACTGTATACTTTTAGGTCTGGATTTGGAGACATTCCTTGCCAGAACAGCCGTGCGAGCTGACGGGAGGGGCGGGACAGAGGGCTACCGAACAATCGGAAAGTAGCAGCCTGAGGTACTACCAGACTTCCTTGCTTTGGAGGTGTACATCGGTCAAACTCGACTACAAGCTTTTAGTTGAATGGGTCAACCCTGCTGTGCATCCTTTAAATGTTATTTTTAGCGCGCCATCCATAGCTAATCCTATTTTCCAGTTAAATCTAATGCTTCAGACTGGCAAGTAAACAAGGACAAACTGAATGTGTAACTGTTTAGGGGAGACTCAAGGAAAGATAAAACAGCGGGACATGATGACTGAGAAAGAATCGGCAACAGACAAGATAATAGCAGGTAAAACGCTTTTGATTCTTAAGGCTATCCTTCAAAGGGCCCTCTATCTATTATTTCAGTCTCAAAGCTACACAGTAGGTGCGCTCATTATATCCGTGGCGGTGCGCATTAGAGCCTTTGAGATCTCGCCAGGAGACTCCTTTTCACGTTTGATTTGGGTTATAGTCGTCCAGGTAATGTGATGGCGATGTTATATAGAGGTATTCGCTCCTTTTAAATGTATTTAGCTATACAAAGGTTTGTAATGAAGCTATTATTGTAAAGCGTATAGGCTACAGTCGTGGCCATGCAGCTTCAAAATAGCTCTGCCGCAACATGGAGGAAAGATGATAATCCACCTGGACAGAAACACATTTCATTATTAGAATCATTATTTTACTCTGAAGAATATTTTCCCTACAGCCCCAGAAAATCGCCACCAGTCGCGTTTAGACGCCCCTTTTCCTTGGGCAGAAAAGGTATGCTCACGCAGTAGAGTTTGGTCCTCCATAACCGTGCAGAGCATGGTCACATGGTCAGTCCCACGGGAGGCTTGACTCAATGCAGCAAAAGTATGCTTGCCAGACTATCATCCCAGGTATCGCAGCAATGTGGTTAAAACGTCGGATTAGAAGTAGGAATCGCTATATAATCTGAATTGATTAAAAGCAGCGAGTCCTCTATTATGGGACAAATGATATTATTCTATCTCAACCAGTGCTCTTATTTTCATGTTGTTTTACTTATTTGACGTTTTCTTCTAGGTTTTTTACGTCCAACATGTTATTTAGGAATAGGCATATTTACTTTTATTTCCATCACCCACAAGCTCCACAGAGGTGTCATATCGGCTCCACAGCAGGACAGTAAGTCATGTGACACCTCTCCTATGATGTAATATGGGGGGGTTAGATGAATCGTGTACAGTACAGTAGGCCCAGTGCATTCGTAAAGTATTCAGACCCTTTCCCTTTTTTGATGACTTCCCAGAATTCTATAAAGGCCTAAATAGTATCATTGACGATATATGACTTTAGAGTATGGTTACATTTCACCTGCTCTGTTAAACCTTTTAGAGAGAGTTTTTTTCCCCACAGTGTTATGAGTTTACAATGTATTATTTGATGGTGTTCATTGTTGATCCAGACCATATATCAACAAACAGGCAAGTATTTGATTGGGAATCATTTACTGGGTTGTGACAGGGTGCTTCAAAAGTTTTAAACAGACTACGCATTTTACAAGCACTACGCTATTTGGGCAGTGCTGCCAATCCTAACCTCTCCTGCCAGGCACTCCTGACATTGTGAAATGGTGGGTGGGGATGTGCACTAACTGCACTTCAGTGAGCTCAGCTGCACATTGGGATGAGGCAGACACAGTGGGACATTGCCAGATCTGTCCCCCCCTAACCCCAAAACGTATGTAAATATTTGACTATAAATTGTGCCTATCTGTATTATAGTTATGATTTTTCTTTTAAGGTATTATATTCTAATGAGCCATTTACTTTATGTTTGTATTCGTATCTTTTATTATTTCATTTTGTTGTTGCATTGTCGAAAAGGAACCTGCAAGTAAGGATTTCGTTGGACGTTGTATACCATGTGTATCCCGTACATACGACTAATACAACTTGAAACTTTATCTGAAGAGAGACTGCCGCTCAGTCTGCACAGCACCCACCAATCATATTTTGTAATTGGAAGTGCGGACAGCTACCTCAGCATCGCTGATATAGAGGTTGACAGCACAGTCACTGTGGAATCGATCAATATGTACATTTGAGCGTTGCAGCAGAACGATTGCCTGGTTACCCAAACTCTTTGCTCCAGCCAAATTCTACGCCACGCCCACGGCGTGTTAGTACTCCGCAATGATTCTGGGTCTGAGAATCTCCCCGACGATTTCTAGAATGCATACACATTCTAACTATTCTGATTGGTCCCAGAAACCGATTGGTTTGGCCAGAGCCAGAACATACGTAGGTAAATCGGCTTTTATTTTATTTTAAATTCATTGGCTTTGATACTCTGATTATTTAGAGATGATCCCAACACTGATGACTTTGTTTTGTACAAGACCCCTCATTCTGATGTCACCACAAATGACTTCAACGATGGCAGTCTCAGACTGCGGTATGTAGCAAATATAGAGCAGCAGAAGAATTCAGTTTCAGTCGTCAGGCAAGCAGAACGGGACAATGGAGTCCCCATACTATTCAGGGTGTGGTCACAGTCAGTGGAGCAGCACATGTTCGAATAGTAATGTTGAACCTTTTCAGATTATTGAAATGCAGTGATTGGCTAATATTAGGCACTGTAATTGTGTGCAGTAAAACGTGTGAATGTGACAAATGGACCTAAATTGATATTGCACTCAGCTGATTACCTGAGCTACAAGGACAATTTCTCATCATGAGAGCTGTGCTCAATTCCTCAAGTACCTATTAGTCTGCTGACACAAATCCCAGAGATGACAAATAGCATCTAAACCCTCTGATACGGCTTGTAGACAAAACCAAAACGGCAATGATCTGTTTCAAATTATCATTACTTCTAATTGCCGATGTCACTATCATAACTTGCTAAGCACATTTTCTGTTGTCCGACTTTTGCTCAAGTAATTTATTTTAAAGAGCAAAATCCAAAACTATTTTGGACTGGCTTTAGCCAAGTGAGAACACCCAGTGACCACACTAACAGAGAGCTTTGTGTTCCCTTAGGGATAGCCACACATGTTCTACACATTTATGGTAGAGAGAGAAAGGGAGAGCTCGGAGAGTTGTGGGGGAGTCATACACAGACACTTATTTGGTTGGAATGTGATATTAATGTGACCACAGATTCCAAAATGCACAGATTCATCTCGTGTTGCCTTTGTAGATAGCATTGGTGACAGCTTGATGCAACGAGGCGAGGCGTTAACCTAAAAGGTGACAAATACAAAAGTAATCTATAACAAACTAGTTCATTAAACAGTCAGTCATACATTCTTGTCTAATCAATGCTCTAAACACCTGAAAGCGTTTCAATCAGCCCCAGTGTTTTTCTGTGGGTGAATTCTCCAGATCGACTTGTACCATGATCTAGGAATTCAATCAGCTTCACTGTGATCGCCAACTTTTAGCCCAGTCGTAAGCCCAGTTTTCCTCTGGTCTGCTGAGCTGCACAAAGTGGACCTCATCACTGGGCTATTTTCTGTGTGCTCTGTCCAGCTGTTCTACAGAATATCCAAGTACTTACGGACACTCCCACACATGTGGCTCCGGCCAACCAATGTGTGATGCCTCCTCATCAATTTCACTGAGAGGAGAGAACCGTTGTAGAGTTTTTTTAAAGACTAGTGTCAGCGTTGCACATTCCATGCATTCAAGGAACCAATCTTGAGTATCAATTAACAAGAGTGTAAATGTGATGAGGTCAGGTCCGACGACATTTCAGAGAAGACATTGAAATGCATTGAGTTTAGGAGACCTTTTACCATAAGATAGCATTGTATGAATCACTACAAGGTCATTCAGGTCATAAATCAGCTGGGTGACTAATAGGTGAACAGCAACAAGCATTGAAAAGGACTATACAATATAATACCTCAATGTGGCTCAGCACATCATGAGCAGTCAAAAACAAATTGATCCACAGGTGTGCTGTCGTCATTGCACTCACAAATGCTGTAAACGAAAGATGGCGCTGCAGTGGATAGTAGCTGTCTTGTGTTTTTTTTTTTACACTGATCTTAACTTTTTTTGTACATAATGTCTCAGCCATCATTTCCTATGACCTCGTACCCCCTGCACACCGACTTGGTACTGGTACTCCCTGTATATAACCATGTTATTTTTACTCATTATTTTTATTCGATATTCACTGTGTATTTATACCTCATGTCACTAGTTCTATTTTATCTGTATCTCTCTCTCTCTGCATTGTTGGAAAAGGACCCACAAGTAAGCATTTCACTGTTAGTCTACACCTGTTGTTGCGACATGTGACAAATAACATTTCATTTGATTTAGTGACACACAACATTCGAAGTTCCCATAGCAGCCAACACATTGTTGTCTTCTTGCAGAAGTGAGGGAGGCATTCATACAGCACAACACAAGCCGTGTTACAACTCCAGTGCAGCTGCATGCTACAGCAGTGATAAAGATGTTATCATTTTAAACATGTACAGCCTCTGTACGAGACCTTTGAGCTCTAGTATACAATTGCCCTTTTTCACTTGAAGCCATTGTTGGCTTCCATTTATGAAATGCATGGGGGCTTTGGGGGTTGGTGGCTGGGCAAGGGGTTCAGGCCAGGGGAGGGGTTAGTATGCAGTCGGAGGTGGTTTAAGGCCTCAGGCATTAACGTCTCTGTTTGAGGTCAACCCAATGACTTAGAGTCCCCGAGACAAGAGCGGGAGGGGGGCTGAATCTGATGGGCCAGGGCCAGACAGGAAGTTGTCTTTCAGCGCCACAGAGGCCCTAAGGTCAAACAGATCCGATCGCTACTCCAAGACGAGACACACACCAGAGGGCCCACCACGACACAGGTGTGTTCTCTCAATCAAAGATATCTTTCATGTTGTGACTAGGTGATAATGGGTGACATTAATTACATTACAGGTTCACATTTTTGTTATAGGTATTCTGTGTGGGTAACAGTTGACATTAGTTGGTTTTATACCAATAATGCTGTTATTACTACAGTAATAACATGGTTGCTACGTTTTATGGAGGTTGAAAATAATTACAATTGGAAGGCAAATAAACTCGGAAGGGACAAGATGTCCAATGCTCGGCATTATGTCATGACTAAGATATTGGCTTTGTTTACCCACAAGAGGAGGCACCCATTCTGTTTTGGAGTAGGCGGCGCAGGGGGAGGGAGGTGCTTTTCACATGCCATTGGATTGTAGATGAGAAAATAAGACCTAAACAGCTGTTAGACATCAGCAGTCTGACATCATTTCGATTACCCAAGAGGCCCTTCATGAAAATACTGTAATCTCCGTCTGTATGTGTCTCTCTCTCCTCCATCAAACACAGTGTACTCCACAGAAAGCTGTACTCTCTGTACTCTCACCACTGTACTCTTTGTGCTCTCACCAGTTCAATGTTAGAAACCAACGCCTACTGAAGCGCAAGCCTATTTGATGTCCAATGAAGCCTAATTGGTTGCATATGTTTCAGTGGAATTCCAAGAATGTAAACACTCTGAAACACTGTTTCTTCACATCTCTCACTCCCATCCTGTTGCTGTCAGATACAAGCTCTTCCTCACACCACAGCAATGTTTACATCCCATTGCAATGTCTACTGTACATCCACCTTTCAAAGTGTTTGGGGCCTGTGTTCCCTTTGACAGATTTACGTAAGAACCTTTACTGAATGATTCTGTTGCTCTTAACTACCTCAGTTCAAACACAAAAAAACAGCAACAATTAAGGACAACTTAACTCACAAAAGTTGAATATATGGTGTGCTGTTTGATGACTAGTTTAGACTTGATGGAATTACTTTAATAGGGTCGTTCCACCAATCCGATGCTTTTTAAAAAGCATAAGTTGGTAAAAAAAATAATATGTATTGGATTTCACCTAAATTTAACATTCTGTGATAAAGAGCACATGTTCAACTTCATTAAAAAACATGATTTCCCATCTCAAGAGGTTACATTTCAAAAATACTGTAGTAAGTGCCTATTAAGTGCTAAATAAAATAGGGTTGATGATTCCATCTTAGTCAGCCATAAATCATCTTGTGATAGGGGGAATGGATGCTTGTTGTGTTCAACAGGGAATGGTAATTGAATGCAAGCTACACCCCACCCCCCCAAAAAAAAAATCTAGCTTGTTTATTTATGGGTTATTGCTCGACCGTTCAGTTTTTCACTACAAAACACTAGAAAATTGCCAAAAATAGTAGAACCAGCTCACCTGTTTTAATACTATGATTTGACTATGTTTCTTTTGAAATAAGAGTTCAGTTCACTTAATAGTTTGACCTTAAAATGAGGGACAGATGTACAGTTGAAGTTAGAAGTTTACATACACTTAGGTTGGCGTCATTAAAACTAGTTTTTCAACCACTACACAAATTTCTTGTTAGCAAACTATAGTTTTGGCAAGTCAGTTAGGACATCTACTTTGTGCATGACACAAGTAATTGTCCTAACAATTGTTTACAGACACAGTGAATTTTAATTGAAATGATCTATCACAATTCCAGTGTGTCAGAAGTTTATATACACTAAGTTTACTGTGCCTTTAAACAGCTTGGACAATTCCAGAAAATGATGTCATGGCTTTCGAAGCTTCTGTTAGGCTAATTGACATCATTTGAGTCACTCTTTGCTTGACATCATGGCAAAATCAAAAGAAATCAGCCAAGACCTCAGAAAAAACAATTGTAGCCCTCCACAAGTCTGGTTCATCCTTGGGAGCAATTTCCAAATGCCTGAAGGTACCACGTTCATCTGTACAAACAATAGTACACAAGTATAAACACCATGGGACCATGCAGCCATCATACAGCTCAGGAAGGAGACGCGTTCTGTCTCCTAGAGATGAACGTACTTTGGTGCGAAAAGTGCAAATCAATCCCAGAACAACAGCAAAGGACCTTGTGAAAATGCTGGTGGAAACAGGTACAAAAGTATCTATATCCACAGTAAAACGAGTCCTATATCGACATAACCTGAAATGCCGTTCAGCAAGGAAGCAGCCACTGCTCCAAAACCGCCATAAAAAGCCAGACTACGGTTTGCAACTGCACATGGGGACAAAGATTGTACTTTTTTGAGAAATGTCCTCTGGTCTGATGAAACCAAAATAGAACTGTTTGGCCATAATGACCATCGTTATGTTTGGAGGAAAAAGGGAGAGGCTTGCAAGCCGAAGAACACCATCCCAACCGTGAAGCACGGGGGTGGCAGTATCCTGTTGTGGGGGTGCTTTGCTGCAGGAGGGACTGGTGCACTTCACAAAATAGATGTCATCATGAGGGAGGAAAATTATGTGGATATACTGAAGCCACATCTCAAGACATCAGTCAAGAAGTTAAAGCTTGGTCGCAAATGGGTCTTCCAAATGGACAATGACCCCAAGTATACTTCCAAAGTTGTGGCAAATGGCTTAAGGACAACAAAGTCAAGTTATTGGAGTGGCCATCACAAAGCCCTGACCTTAATCTCATAGAAAATGTGTGGGCAGAACTGAAAAAGCGTGTGTGAGTAAGGAGGCCTACAAACCTGACTCAGTTACACCAGCTCTGTCAGGAGGAATGGGCCAAAATTCACCCAACTTATTGTGGGAAGCTTGTGGAAGTCTACCCGAAACGTTTGACCCAAGTTAAACAATTTAAAGGCAATGCTACCAAATACTAATTGAGTGTATGTAAACTTCTGCCCCACTGGGAATGTGATGAAAGAAATAAAAGCTGAAAGAAATCATTCTCTCTACTATTTTTCTGACATTTCACATTCTTAAAATAAAGTGGTGATCCTAACTGACCTAAGACAGGGAAGTTTTACTATGATTAAATGTCAGGAATTGTGAAAAACTGAGTTTACATTTATTTGGCTTAGGTGTATGTAATCTTCCGACTTCAACTTTAAATTATTCACTAATCACATTAAATAAATAATACTCTTCAGAAATGACTTCGTCAAAGCAACAAAATAACTAGGACTTTACAGTTGAAAAAAAATGAATATTGATGCACAATTAATACTTATATATCAAAGGGACGCAAAAGGCACTCTTTTCGTGGAAAGACCCAATAAACAACTGGGCAGATTCTCAGACAATTAAACTCAAAGCACCATCGCTATGTGTAACCCATGTGTTTAGTTTAAGACTGAAATGGATGATAGCACGAAAGCACTGATAACAAGGGTCATTGCCGAGCAGATGTTGCTGTTAGAGGATGCTTTTGAACGTGCAGTGTTAACGTGTCTGCAATACGTAAACAATGGGCAGCTATTTTTATCTGTTGTGTATCAAATTGAATTGTCTTACTATCAGCCATTGTCTTATTATTTCGCCGTGGCTTTGTTGTTATCCGGGTTTCCAACGTAGAGAGAGGAAGGAAGCAAGGCCATTGTTCTTTGGAGAGGTTTTATCAATTTCCTCAGTATGACCTAAACGCTGTGCCCTTGTAGGAAACCAGGCTCACTCCTTTCCTTCAAATTCCTCTTAACATTGTTCCATATTCTTGTTGTAGTAGTAAGGCCACACACTAAGAACTTTTACACTATTCTCATGTTTGATCTAGGTTATCTATCCAATATGTGCTGTTGAAGCTTGGCTTACATGTCATTTTGAAGTGCTACATGAATTGGAAATTGGCGACTAAAAAGAGAACCAAGGGAGGACAGGGGTACTCAAATGCTATTTGATAATGTCCCCTCACACAAATTTCCTAGGTGGCAAGGGTCCGGATAGATATTATAATTTGTCGGCATAGTAACACCCCCCACCTCACAACCCATGCAACCCCAAACTCTTGACACCCCTCTTGTTGGCGGAGAGAACATTTAGCAGTTTTAAAACCCATTTCCTGCAATTCTACACATTTTGCCATGGGGAGAAGATCATGTTTTTGTTGTTGTTATTGTTGTTTCCCCCCCCCTTCTTCTCCCCAATTTCAATCCAATTATCGTCTTGTCTCATCGCTGCAACTCCCCAACGGGCTCAGGAGAGGCGAAGGTCGAATCATGCGTCCTCCGAAACATGTCCTGCCAAACTGCTATTCTTAAAACCCGCTCACTAAACCTGGAAGCCAGCTGCACCAACCTTTTCGGAGGAAAAGCTGTTCAACTGACGGCCAAAGTCAGCCTGTAGGCGCCCGGCCCACGCTTGAGCGCAATGAGCCAAGTAAAGCCCGCCCACGGCCAAACCCTCACGACCCTGGGCCAATTGTGCACCGCCCTATGGGACTCCCGGTCACAGGCAGTTGTGACACAGCCAGGGATCGAACCCAGGTCTGTAGTGACGCGATGCAGTGCCTTAGACTGCTGCGCCACTCGGGAGGCCCCCTCATTTTGCAGTTTTAAAGCTAATTTCCTACAAATCTACTTCACATTTTGCCATGTCTTATGTGCATTCGTATGATACCTGAGTGACTCAACAAATCATTGCGAGCCCTCTGAGGGACGAGGGCCCCATCGGCACATTATCTGGCCGTGATTACTACAAGATTTAGATAGCTGTTTGTCTAACTTAGACTACCTACCTACATACAGTACCACTTCAATGTTTGGACACGCCTACTCATTCCAGGGTTTTTCATTATTTTTACTATTTTCTACGTTGTAGAATAATAGTGAAGATATCAAAACTATGAAATAACACATATGGAATCATGTAGTAACCAAAAAAAGTGTTAAACAAATAAAAATATATTTAATATTTGAGATTCTTCAAAGTAGCCACCCTTTGCCTTGATGACTGCTTTGCACGGTCTTGGCATTCTCTCAACCAGCCTTACCTGGAATGCTTTTCCAACAGTCTTGAAGGAGTTCCTACATATGTTGAGCACTTGTTGGCTGCTTTTCCTTCACTCTGCAGTCCAACTCATCCCGAACCATCTCAATTGGATTGGGCCGGGTGATTGTGGAGGCCAGGTCAGAAAATGTACATTGACATTGAGCGAGCCTTGACAAACTGACAAATCTGTGTATGTTTATTGTTGCGCCACTGTTCCCACCATTTCCCAGCCGCTCCCCTGCTCAGTGGGCCAGTCAAAAGCACAAGATGTGTAGCCACTAAGCTGTGTACTTTGAGGCTCCTCAGGCAACTGATGTGCTGCTGTCAAAGTGTCACACTGATTTACCTCCAGACCGATCTAGAACAAGGACTTCTTTCTCTAAAAGGTCCGGCGGGGAGCCGCTAGCTGGACATGTTTATTTTACTATACAACAGTTAAGCAGATGTCCCTACCTCCCCGTCTCCTCCGCTCTGTTTGGAGGATACCTGAGAGGGCATTCATGGGTACTTTCTCAGAGAAACCATGTGGTTTCTGTGTTGCACCTTGACCATTGGAAACATGCAATACAATACAATGGTTGGAAGTCCCTCAATTTCTCACCAGTTATATTAGCTAGTTTTTCCACCCCTCTCATGCCATAGAGTTTATAATACTTGACATATAGGCCTACACCATTTTATCTGCAGATAATGTAGGGGAAAGGTAGCACTATGCATACAGTATCTACAGCACCATAGCAGGTGAGGATATGCTGATCAAGATAAACCTAGTTGTGTTCTATGGTAATCAGTTTACGCTTCACTCAGTTGAGCGGAGGTGAATTTCTGTCTTATCTGCAGATTCTCCACTGCTGGGATACCGTTTGACCTTGAGCTGCAGTAGACGCAGATCTAAAGATTGATTTCTGAGTCCAAGGCAGTTTTATATCAGTACCTTTCTCAGTGCTTCCTGCTAGTGTAGAAGGACAGGGAGGGAGAATCTTTAACTGTTCATAATATGCGGGACTTATCACACAGGGATTTCATTTGTATATGGAAATATACTTATTAGTGTGTAAATTATGTGATTTTATATATTTTTTCTAACAAGTTGCATGTTTCACTAAATAGGCTGAATAATTTTGACATATTCTCTGAAGCATCATGCCAAATGACCGTCCACCGTTCTCCCTACAATAGTGATTATCTGTAACTATTACACAATACATTCCACTCATCTGTGGAGGAGTATCTCAGTTTTACCACATTTATTTAAACAGGCCTATAGTAGTCGTAGCAGGACACCTGAAAAGCAGATCTGGAAACAATTAGATCCGAGTGTGTGTATATGCATGCGTGTGGACTATGAAGGGTGCTAGAAACTCTCCTAGCCACAGCTGTTGTCAGGCTGCTGCTTCTCTGCACTGTGTGTCTTGGCACTTGGCCAGCTGGATGCAGTTGATAAAGAGGGAGGGAGAATGAAGGCGGTCTCTCTCTCTCTCTGTCTCTCTGTCTCTCTGTCTCTCTGTCTCTCTGTCTCTCTGTCTCTCTGTCTCTCTGTCTCTCTGTCTCTCTGCCTCTCTGCCTCTCTGTCTCTGTCTCTGTCTCTGTCTCTCTCTCTCTGTCTCTCTGTCTCTCTGTCTCTCTGTCTCTCTGCCTCTCTGCCTCTCTGTCTCTGTCTCTGTCTCTGTCTCTCTCTGTCTCTCTCTCTCTCTCTCTGTCTCTCTGTCTCTCTCTCTCTCTCTCTTTCCCCCCCCCCCCCGCATGGGACCTCAGATGAGGGAAGAAGTAGGACATTCTCTCAAAAGGAGAGCCACCCAAACTAATTTTCCCTTCATCCACATGAATGTAGCCTTTTGATAGGGATTTTTTTGTGTGGCAGTGAATGTAATGGGGCATCTCTTTGCCTTTGTAAGCGTTGTTGATTACGCCACACATTGCGTCTGCTGTCCCAATCAGTGTCCACTCTCTGGAGAAACGGTTGATCTACACATTCTCTGATGTTTACAGTATCTATACATGCCAGTTGTACTATATAATACATAAAAGTACAGAATGTCTTGAATTGATTACATGCACAATACACATGCACTTGTCCTTTGTAGAATATCATTGTTGTCATTTAAGGCTGAGGTTATCCGTCTGTGTGCCTATGAGGCCTACAGTACCTTGTGAACTACTCTGGAACTGGTGCAATGGATTTCAAATAGATCTAATCAGACTTGCAAAGAGACAAGAATCTCACTTGTCTGTTCTTTTTAAATGAACCTTTGAATGGACTGTGGACCGTGGTACGGTATTTAACATGCACTCGCTCGCCAGATGTTAGTTATTTAACAAAAATGTTGTGTTTATTTTTGCGCTAAACGTAAAGATTGTTTTAAAAATGTGGTTTATTGCTCCAAGGACCTATTTCTATTAGCTTAACATGCTTGGCCAGTTTGTCAGATTCCAAATATAACGATCTGTAGATTAGGTCTATTGGACAAGACACACAGGTTAAATCTAACCTAAGCAAGACATGAGAAGGAGCATGTTGACGTTCATCAGGCCTTGCACTATTAGATATTGAGTGCTCTTCTTCTGTCTTTAATGAAGGTAAAGTAAAGGATGGGTTTCAACACTGTCATTGATAATGCACCGATCGTGAACTCGCTTCTTGGTAAATTAGCAGATGATCCAAGATGGAGAAGTCCTTACCCTGTTCCTTTTCAATCAAATGTTAGTGCTAGCCATAATGAAAGATGAGCCTCTTTTTTTGGTAATTGCATGCATCTCTGAACAACAACAGCAATACAAGGAATGTGTTTGCTCATCGTGTTTATGCATCTTTTGCCTTTTTCTCGCTGTCATCGTCCCGTACGAGCAGCAATAAAATGTACTGGTTCTTCAATCTTATAGTATGAGAATTTGAGAAAATCAGAGACGACGTGAAGGACATTTCATGTGCGGCCATTTCTTTCCTTCCCCTCACACTTGAAGCTGTATTGAAGAGGTGGTGTGAGCCTAGCTATCTGGCCAGAGATGACAAGAGGAAGCTCTGACATCATTTCTCAGGGGAGTGCCACAGGGCCAGAGGTTAAAAGCATGGATTGGATTGGCTTCTTTTTTCTTTATCACACAGGCACTCACTGAGAGTGGGCTATGATGATCACACGAGAAGAATCATCAGTCATTCGATAGACGAAGAGCTTGTCAATGTAACCCGGCTTCTAGAGGTAGAAATAACCAGTTTTTCACTGTCTATTTGAAGCTATCCAAACCATTTGTGTCTTAAGGATTCAAATGAGTATTGTATGAAAACTTGTTAGTGAGGTATAGAGGCACAGGCATGAATTTTAAGCCTGAGCCCTACCCATGCCCGCGACGTTCAGGCCTTGCCCGAAACCTGAAATCAGAAATGACTTCCTACTTTAGTAAATCCATTAGCTGCTCCTTTCTGTGTGTCACTCGCTCCCTACGCACTGCTCGCTCTGCATGCGCACTGCTCATGGCGGCTCTGGGTCTGAGAGTATCCATAGCAACGGCTTTGCTTGGGCTGCTCTGCTCAATGAAAAGACATGAGAGAGCAGTTAGCTGTTAGCTACTTTTTCATCACTCACAAGGAACATTATTCTTTTCGGTGAAATAATCTCTCCTGTTTTATATTTGATGAGGTTGAAGCACTTCTGACACCATGTTATGATCTTAGTCAGATATGACTGTACTGTGCTGCAGAGCACAAGCAAATGGCTCAGCTTACATTTTTTGACTGATCAATTGTGTGATACCCGAGCCCTGCCCGTACCCTAGTTATGAATTAAAAAACAGGCCCTACCCGGCCCAAACCCGATGTATAATGTCGGGGCCCATCAGGGCTCAGGTTGGTTAGCAAAGCTCTAGTGTGGTCTATGTATCTGACATATCCTAACTCTGCCTTTGCCTATATAATACCAAATATGCACACAGGAAAATGCAGTAGTAGCTTCTATAAACTTGTAATTAACTTTGACACCAGTTTTACATTCCTGTTCTTGCTGCTCATTTGTGGTATCGGAAAAACCTCCATTGTGCAGTCATAGATTGGGGCCTAGTTCTCCTGTATAAACCCATTCTGAGATCTGTACTGAGGGCCTGAAAAATGCAAAGAGTTGTCTGGGGAAACAGAGGAATGTGACGAGAACAGGAAGTAAAAGCTCCTCCTGCCGAGAGGAGAAAAAAGTCCAGGCACAAAAATCAGGAGCCTCTCTGAAAAAGTTTTCAACTTTATAGATGCAGGACACATATCTGTCTGGAGGCCTGTCAGTCGCTTATGGAGGAGGAATGGCTCTGCTTCCTGTCAGAATGTGTGTAGAACATTCCAGGCAGCAGGACCACTCTGCTAGGATGTAGAAAGGGAGGGGAAACAGGATACTCTATCTATGGCTTCATCTAGCAGCTCTTTTTGTGGTGGCTCAGTGTTTCTTTTTTCACTCTGATGATTAGAAGAAAATGATGTCGTGCTGTTGGGACTTGATTGTATTTTGACTATTAGAATTCAGGATTGTAGGCTATTCTAGGGCTTCTCCACTTCACTATTCAATCCAATCTCTCTGAAGTGAGCTACCTTCATTGAAACATTGATTCCTTAGCACTTATTCTGAGGAAACTTTGTTGGCAGTTGATAGGTTGAGCAAGAGCATTGTTTGCTTATTTCGGATTAATTATAAGCACTTTTTCCGAGCCCGACAGTAACAATAGTGTGGGATGTTGAAGAAAATCATTATATTGTTATATAACATTACAGTTATGTAAGTGTGAAGGCACCACACTATTAAATTAATAATGTATTTGCTGTTGCCAGTTATGTAAATGTCTTACGTTTATATTGCCATCTCCACAATGTGATTGTCAGTGATTCCTCGACTTCGACACCGCTTTCTAGTTTCTGGTTGACTTGTGTAAAGGATTTAATGGGTTATTCAATGAAATTGAAAATAAATAAATATAACATTCTCAACCAGATGCCCAAATCCACTTGCACTCAATAGTCTGAAAAAAGGTCTGCATTGATATTTTCAACCGCTTGTATGGAACTCAATACAAATTTGTATAAAATTTCTCATGAAGAATTTTATGCTGACAGGTAAACAATCTACACAAACACAAACACAAACACACACACACACAAAAACTCAGACTCCTTGATTTGATTTTTATTGCTCTCTTTTAAAGGGGAAATCTGCATTTCAAACAATAACCAAGCGTTCCCCACCACTGTTTTTGTAGCAGCTGAGGGATGCGGCTGAAGAAATTTAACCACGCTGAAATTCATAGACAGAGCTTTGGATACAAGGACTGACCATCCATGATATCAAAATTAAGTTTTAACCATGTTTTGATGTGTTTGTTAACCAGTGTTTGTTTACAATTCTTATTTAATTTTTCTACAAAGAATGTTAAACAGGCTTATATTTTGGGTTCTGATGGGGTACACAGCCTGGCCTCAAAAACTAGACGTAACGTAGTAAATGTAAATCTGTGACACTCAAATTATTATGATATATTATGTTTCAGGCACGTGCACAGATAGTGCCCTTTTAGGTGGTATTATAATTTCCCCCCCAATATTTTTTTTTGTATACATTTTTGTCATTGTTGTTCGGAACCCACTGCCCACAAGTTGTCGTCAAGTTTGCCACCCACCACCCTGTCCGTTTGTTGCGCCTGTTGATCTGCTGTCTACAGAGCTTGTGGGTGCGGTTGCGCCTTTTTCACAGTAGTCTGCCCTGTACAGAAATTGCACACGCCCGGTATCCAAACATGCATGGCTTGAGAGATGCGGTCACCGGTAGAGTGTGTGTAGCTAGCTAGCTAGTTTAAAAATCAACAGTACTGCCACAGTAGCATAACATTTGATTAACACTTGATAACAATTTATTTAGCCGACATCATCATCAATATTCGGTCCGGTTGGCTGATATGTGCAGCAGAGAGAGGCAGAAAGACATACAGAGGTAAATCACAATCAGTAAAAGAAATGAAGCTAGCTAAGCTAGCTAACATCAACATCAATGATCAGCTGATAGCCCAGCCTTTTTTCCCGATGCACTGTAAATAGCATGCTTACAATTTGTGATGATGAGTGAGTGTGTTGATCCAGAAATAAATAGGCTGTTACTATATGAATTTCGAGATATGAATGGGATGGGGGGGGGGGCTGTTACGTTCGGTATGGTTACTTAAACCCAAAGGTTGCGTGTTCGAATCACATCACGGACAGCTTTAGCTAATTAGCATCTTTGCAACTACTTACTACTTTTTAGCTACTTTGCAACTACTTAGCATGTTAGCTAATCCTTCCCCTAACCCTAACCTTATCCCTAACAATAACTCATAACCTTAACCCTAACCTTAACCCCTAACCCCTAGCCTAGCTAGCATTAGCCACCTAGCTAACATTAGCCACAACAAATCGTAATTCATAACATACTGTATCATATGTATTGCAAATTTGTAACATATTGTACGAATTGCAATTTGTAACATTTCATAACATATCATACATGAAGGACATCCACAAATTAATAAATGTAACATATCATACTAAATGGAGGGAGACAGATTTAAATTTACCATGTTACGTCTACATCCAGGTTGCAGCACAACAGTAAGATCTCAGCTCATGCGGCCTTTATAAATGATGTTCTCCATGTGTATCATTCATTTAAATGAAAAGGATGGATGTAGGAAATGCAGATTGCACTTTAAAATAAGACTCAAGGTTATGATTTTAGGATGGGGGCATGGGGGAGGGGGTGGAGAAAGTGGAGTCTATCCACAGGTGGTCCATAATTCCATACAGTAATTACCAAGCAAAGTGCATTGTGGGGATTCGGACCACTCAGCCACTCTGTAAGGGCGAGAAAAGGATGTGCCATGTGGAAAACGGACAGATGACATGATGTCCCATTGAGAGACCATCCCCAGACACTTAAAACTGTAGAGGAAGCACTGTTATTGTGCATTGTCAAAGGGCCTTTTCATAAGTGCTGCAGTATTAAGTGAATCTAATGAAAGTGGTGGCAAATGGACGAATACAATCTTTAATTCATTTCAAATGGCGTTTTCCTTAAAAGGCAGGTGCATCAGCCGTTTTTTCTTAAATGAAGAGTTGTTATATAGTTAGGAGTTTCGAATAAAATATTAGAATGGCAATATTCTTTGTAGTGTATTATCAGAGGATGACTGAACAATCATAACTAAGATGAATGGTTGAGAAATAGTGAGTGACAATATACTAATAGACATACAGTATGTACTAATTCTCATTATTTTGTTTGAGCTACAGTGGCTTGTGAAAGTATTCACCCCCCTTGGCATTTTTTTCTATTTTGTTGCCTTGCAACCTGGAATTAAAATAGATTTTTTGGGGGTTGTATCATTTGATTTACACAACATGCCTACCACTCTGAAGATACAAAATATTTTTTATTGTGTAACAAACAAGAAATAAGACAAAAAAACAGAACTTGAGCGTGCATAACTATTCACCAACCCCCCCCCCCACCTCCCAATATCAATACTTTGTAGAGCCACCTTTTGCAGCAATTACAGTCTCTATAAGCTTGGCACATCTAGCCACTGGGATCTTTGCCCATTCTTCAAGGAAAAACTGCTCCAGCTCCTTCAAGTTGAATGGGTTCCGCTGATGTACAGCAATCTTTAAGTCATACCACATATTCTCAATTGGATTGAGGTCTGGGCTTTGACTGTGCCATTCCAAGACATTTAAATGTTTCCCCTTAAACCACTCAGGTGTTGCTTTTGCAGTATGCTTAGGGTCATTGTCCTGCTGAAAGGTGAACCTCCGCTCCAATCTCAAATCTATGGAAGACTGAAACAGGTTTTCCTCAAGAATTTCCCTGTATTTAGCACCATCCATCATTCCCTCAATTCTGACCAGTTTCCCAGTCCCTGCCGATGAAAAACATCCCCACAGCATGATGCTGCTGTGGAGATGTTGTTCTCTGGGTGATGAGAGTTGTTGGGTTTGCGCCAGACATAGTGTTTTCCTTGATGGCCAAAAAGCTCAATTTTTGTCTCATCTGACCAGAGTACTTTCTTCCATGTGTCTGGGGAGTCTCCCACATGCCTTTTTGCAGATTCTGGGGCCTTTCAGAACAGGTGTGTATATATACTTAGATCATGTGACACTTAGATTGCACACAGGTGGACTTTATTTAACTAATTATGTGACTTCTGAAGGTAATTGGTTGCACCAGATCTTATTTAGGGGCTTCATAGTAAAGGGGGTGAATACATATGCACTTACCACTTTTTCGTTTACATTTTTTGAAATTCTTTAAACAAGTTCTTTTTTAAATTTCACTTCACCAATTTGGACTATTTTGTGTATGTCCATTACATGAAATTCAAATAAAAATCTATTTAAATTACAGGTTGTAATGCAACAAAATAGGAAAAACGCCAAGTGGGATGAATACTTTTCCAAGGCACTGTATCTGTTGTTTGTTATTGTTTTATCACTCGTTGTATCTACTTCTCTTTGTCTCCTCAGATGCAATGGCAACTCCCTCTCCAGCAAAGAGCATGGGTGACCCTGGCATCACCCCACTGTCACCCTCCCACATTCAGGTAAGAAACATTCCATGGAATATTCTGCGTGGAGATAGATCCATAAGAGCTGAATGAAGTCAAACAACTCCATTACTCTGGTATGAGAGGTTGGCAGGCGAGATTGGTATGAGAGATTCACCACACAGTCTTTCTAACTCATCTGCTTTTCCATCCAGAATAAATCACACATTCTCCATTTGTTGACTCTGATTTTCTGTCCTCTCCACCTCAGCAAAATGACACGGACTCGAATGCCCACACGGGACCTTCGTTCATCGTGGTGGTTGCCATCGACTTTGGCACCACTTCCAGCGGCTATGCTTACGCCTTCACTAAGGAGCCAGAATGCATTCACACCATGAGGTGAGCCAAGCCAACGCTGCAATGCAGTCCCTGGTAGCAGGAGGAGAGAGAGAGGTTGAAGGAGTCATAGGGAGGTGCACTCAGGTCAGGCTGTTCTTTTTCCGTAGCAGTCTTATTAAATATTATCTGGCAGGTGATGCAGGAGAGATAGCTAATAATGATAAGAATGCATAGTTCTACTTTCTGGTCTTAGCACTTGTCTATGCGTAATCATACCAGAAGGGTTGCTGATAGCCAGGTTAAACGTGTTCATCAAAGTATTGCTCCTCAAATTCATTGTCATCAAATGGAGATGTATAAGGGCACAGAGGCTTCTAACTGGATTCCCAATGACTGTCTTTAGAAGTCAAATGAAACAGTGTTTGCTCCCTCTCTCACCACTTATATGCCTCATTGGCGGTCATCTTGGTCCCAGTCAGTGTAATGGTCCTGTTGGCGCTGGGAGGATGATCTGGTTCACTGAGCTGAGGAACCAGCTGGACTACAGTCCTGAGATCCTCTGACCCATAAAACACACAGGTCAACTCTCTCCCCTGTGTGTGCCAGGCACCAGGGCCAACCTCCATACAGTGCAGTGCAGTCCCTCACAAAACCGACAGGTGTTTATATGGTTTCATGCGCTAGTTTTAAGGGGCCCTATTTGAACTTTGAGTTCATGGCATATCTTAGAGCAGGGTTGGCCAATCTTATCTGTAAAAGGCCATTGTGGTTGCAGGTTTTGTTGATTTTTATAATTTTTCAATTCATAGTTAAACTTGTTGGTTTAACTGGCAATCCCCAATAGTTCTAATGAGTTTTCCATAGAGAAAGCATGTCTGGGAACTCTATATACAACTTGTTACAGTTTTATGCATGATTCTAGATCAAAATCAGCACTTTCCCACTTTCAAAATATTAACAGACAACAGGTAACACTTTCTAGCACCAAAAAAATCAATTCTGTAGCAGTTTAAAAACTTTTGTTGGTTAGACTACTAGGTAGAACAGTATCACAAGCCCCTACACAGAGATGTAGAAATTCTGTGCTGAATAAACTTCCAACTCTTTCTATGTCTTTGTTCTTGATAAAAATGGAGGATCATTAATGTAACATCCCTAGGGTGATGAAACACAAAGACACACAGAGACACCAGACTGAGAGAAGCATCTATTGCGGAATCCTCTCCTGCCATTACCTCCAGACATCAGATAACAATTGAGCAATATATTTTTACTAGTACTACTAGACCTTGCAGTGAAAACACCCAGAGCTCTAAGATTATTTAGTTTGGATGGAACCATCTTCTCCAAATCCTTACATAAACAATCGCTTCACTGGATAAGCCCTCAGACTGAATCTGTAAAGTTTGCCCATACCTCAAATGAACTATTTTGGGGTGCTGTAACATTTACATTTTCACATGATAGAGATTTCAGGGTAGAACTCCTCTTTGAATAGAGGAGGAATGCATTGGTGTATTGATAGTGAGCATCAGCTATTTGCGTCTCTATGACATAGACATTAGTATTCATCCCCTGTCCTCACTGTCGTTGGCCCTCACAACGGAGCAGGAATCCAATTCAGTGATGGAAAACTACCCAATTGTCATACTTGAATAAAAGTAAAGATACCTTAATAGAAAATGGGCTCAAGTAAAAGTGAAAGTCACCCAGTAAAATACTACTTGAATAAAAGTCTAAAAGTATTTGGTTTTGAATATACTTAAGTATCAAAGTAAATTTAATTGCTAAAATATACTTAAAAATGAAAACATAAAAAATATATAATTTCTAATTCCTTATATTAAGCAAACCAGGCGGCACCAATTTCTTGTTATTTTAATTTACAGATAGCCAGGGGCACACTCCAACACTCAGAAGTAATTTACAAATGAAGCATGTTTGATTAGTGAGTCCGCCAGATCAGAGGCTGTAGGATGACCAGGGGTGTTCTCTTGCTAGGTGTGTGAATTGGCATTCAAAATATAACGAGTACTTTTGGGTGTCAGGGAAAATGTATGGAGTAAAAAGTACATTATTTTCTTTAGGAATGTCGTGAAGTAAAAGTTGTGAAAAATAGAAATAGTAAAGATACCCCGTAAAAGGACTTAAGTACTTTACACCACTGATCCAATTGCATAGCTAAACACTCAAACCAATAGAAAACCAACCTGAGACAAAAACAGCTATTCCCGAAATGGCTGCCAGTTCCTCAAGAACTTCCCAACACTCTTACTCTTTCAACTGACAATATTTTTTGGTGTGTTCATTTTTGTAGATAGAATTTCTCCTCCTGCTAAGTTGTGCAGTAAGCCATCCTTTATTTAGTAATATGTACTGTATGTGCACTAAGGCTTTTAGATTGTGATTATCAGAGGTCTGACCTCTGGCCTCCCACCGCTCTAAATCCCAGTCTTACATACTGTACGCACAGTGAAAATAAATGCATAATTTAAAGACTCTCACTCCTTAATGCATTATTCAGTGAGCTGTTATTGCAGTAAGGCACATTCCAGTCCAGACTATCTAAGGTTATGTTATACAGAAGGCTATTCTTCATCTGTTCCTACATGTAGATCAGTTTAGCAATACTGTGAGCTGACAGTTTGCATTCAGTGACAGTTTAAAACACAACCATGTTTTCATTTCTGTGACAATGACTAATACGCAGATGCAGTCACGTTGAGGCTATGTTGTTGATGCAATGTTGAATCATGTGACAGAATGAGTTTTGAATAAAAAGGCTTCAGGTCTGGATTATTTGATTGTAACAAATGACCATGTTAATTAGTAACCAAGCATAGATTAGGGCTTCATGGAGCATGATCATGAAACACTGTGATGTGATTTGGAGTGGAGCAGAATTCTGTCTTTTCAAAGAGGATCACGACTCCCACATGGCTGTGGACACACCATCTAGCATGATGATGAATATGGTCATGACGATGGCAAGGATCATAATGATGAGGATGATGATGATGAAGAACATCTGAACTATCAATGATAAACTTGGATTGTGCGCAAAAGAGCCCAAGATAATCTCCATTATAATTTAGATTAGCAGTGAGCACCCAGTGGTTTCCCTCAAATTTTCCAATTGAGTCCGTCACAGTAGGCTTCTCCCCCAGTGAGACAGACCCATAATCTCATCAGGGCACTTAGCAAACATACACTCATCTCCAAGGGAAGCAAACTAATTATAGTTAGTCTTGATTTGCCCAGAACTAGTGTAGCTCAATTAGCGTGTAGGTCAGGTTCAGAAAGCCATTAGACTGACAACGAGGGACTGGTGAGGACACACTACTTGAATTTGTGTGATTGACCTTGGTCGTGTCTTTAGTTTGCAGACATTTTAGTTCAGGTTGGAATATTGACAGGATACATGAATGTTCTTATGCATTCCACCTTATTGAGCCATATTGAGCCCTTTGACACAAATAGAGATAATGCACTGTAGGGAACTGTCTGGCCCCTTAATAATTTACCAGTATCATTTGCAAGTAGGCCTACGCTGTTTCAACAGATGATAGATAGATTCCACTGGGCACACACTGGTTGAATCAATGTTTCAACGTAATTTATCAACGTTTTGTAACGTGGAATAAACGTGGGAAATACATTGGATTTGAAAAAAAGTAATCAACCAGTACTGTTGTCATCTCATTTGAACCTGCGTTGTAAACATTGAAATTAGAGTAAAACTTCATCTGAACTACATTGACTTAAACAAGTTGCTCATTGGTTTAAATGTTTTGTGTTCATTCCCAGACGCTGGGAGGGCGGCGACCCCGGAGTGTCCAATCAGAAGACGCCTACCACCATCCTCCTGACCCCGGACAGGAAGTTCCATAGTTTTGGCTATGCAGCACGTGACTTCTACCACGACCTGGACCCTACCGAGTCCAGGCACTGGCTCTACCTGGAGAAGTTCAAAATGAAACTCCATACAACAGCGGTAAAGACACACACACACACACGCACACTCGCGCAAACACACACTTCCCTTATTACTCTGTGTCTGCACGTGTGCAGGGCTGGCAGCTTGGTAGCCCTTGATCAAGACTCTCAGTTCTATTACATTACACATACGAGTCATTGGACGAAGGCGTCTTCTATATGGGGGAGTGTTGTTAAGAGCCCCGATGCTCGGTCTGTACATTAACACGCACCGCTTGCAGTACAGTTTTGGAAGCATAAGGACCTTATCTTTCATATCAGCGAGAAATAATAAAAATTAAAAATAAACGTTAAATTGAAACACAGGGTTAGTGTTAGTGTTCCCACACGGCCGTATCTCCATGTTAGTGTTTATGGAAAACAGACGGAAGATAGAGTCGACTACATGTGCTAATTAGCTTTCTGCATCCCCTAACACCTGTGTTTGAACGTAAGACTGAAAAATACTGTCGGCTGCAACTGTGTTAAAGCCGGTAAAAACAGTGTACAGCAGTTCCTCAGAGGAGGAAGTGGAGGACCATCCCTCAGTAAATTTCATAAAAATAAAAATTGGAAAACATTGGAAAGAAAAAGTTTTAGATAAAACTATACTAAATATATTCACGTCACCAAATAAATAATTGATTAAAACACACTCTTTTTCAATGAAGGTCTACAGTAGCCTCAACAGCACTCTGTAGGGTAGCACTATGGTGTAGCCGGAGGACAGCTAGCTTCCGTCCTCCTCTTGGTACATTGACTTCAATACAAAACCTAGGAGGCTCTTGTTTCTCACCCCTTCCATAGACTTACACAGTAATTATGACAATTTCCAGAGGACGTCCTCCAACCTATCAGAGCTCTTGCAGCATGAAATTACATGTTGTCCACACAACCAAAGGATCAGAGAATGAATCTAGTACTGAAAGCATAAGCTAGCTAGCACTGCAGTGCATAAAATGTGGTGAGTAGTTGACTTAAAGAGAGAGAAAGACAATAGTTGAACAGTTTTCAACAAATTAGTTTCTTCAAAAATGGAGAGAGATTGTCATTTTTTTCAGTTTCACTTATAGTTAGCTTACGAACTTTTGTACATCACGCAGTAACGTACAATTATTTTTGTGCGCAAAAAACGTAATACTTCCAGATCAACTGTAATATGAATTGTAAAGCACAATTTCTCCCCTTTCCAGCAAAATCAATGACGAGGCCTTCATGATGCCCATCTCTGCATGACTGAAGAAGGCAATGAGCTCCGTCTGGTCTTTTTAAAAATTACGGGTGGGGAAGCGAAACCTACTGCTTGATAGGGAAAGGGGGAGATAAGCCGTGTTGGGAAACAGCTTTTTTCACCGATCTGTCCAACTTATCACCTCTAAAATGTAAATAAAACACTATAAAGAGTTTATATAATGTTTCATTACATCCCTATTTGAAGGTTTGTGTCGAATTTGAAATGGGTTTTTACGGCGGTGCTAAAGTTATCTTCAGAAGTAAACAGCGGCTGTCGCGGCTTTTGAGAGTCATGTTGGCTTGCAGTAATGACGCAAAAACTGTATGCATTCAGTTCGACAATTGGCGAGGTATCCCCCTAACCCAGTCCCTTTCTTGTTTTTAATCTGCGACAGAAGCGCTACACCTATGTAACAGTTTAACTTTACGTCTGTCCACTCGCCCATACACGGGCTCGAACCAGGGACCCTCTGCACACATCTACAACAGTCACCCACGAAGCATCGTTACCCATCGCTCCACAAAAGCCACGGCCCTTGCAGAGCAAGGGGAACCACTACTTCAAGGTCTCAGAGCAAGTGACGTCACCGATTGAAAGGCTATTAGCGCGCACCACCGCTAACTAGATAGCCATTTCACATCCGTTACAGTCACCCCCCTTTCCCGCAGCAACCAGTGATCCGGGTCAACAGCATCAATGTAACAGTTTTAACTTTAGTCCGTCCCCTCGCCCCGACCCGGGCGCGAACCAGGGACCCTCTGCACACATCAACAACAGTCACCCACGAAGCATCGTTACCCATCGCGCCACAAAAGCCGCGGCCCTTGCAGAGCAAGGGGAACCACTACTCCAAGGTCTCAGAGCAAGTGACGTCACCGATTGAAAGGCTATTAGCGCGCACCACCGCTAACTAGATAGCCATTTCACATCCGTTACACCTGGTGGAGAGAGGCTGTACGACACAGAATGAGTTGCATTATGCGTGCGTGCTGTACGTTACGTCATGGCACGTCACAATTTAACATACAGCGTCAGGGGTTAGTCAACAGTACTTAGCTAGCAAATGAGGCTGGCTAGTTTAGTTACTCAAACACCCGGCTCAAACAGAGGAATGCTATGTTAGCTAGCTGGCTATGACTATCCAACACAACACTGGAACTCAAGTTAAGCTTTTGGTTTTATTAATTTATTGCCACTGGGGACTGCCGGTGTAACTGCTTACTGACTATAGACTGTAGCGTTACTGCATGATTGTAGCGGGATTACTAATGCATTAGTTCTATTAGCTAACGTTATGTTGACTAGGACGTTACTTTAGATCATATGGGGACAACGATGTAGGCTGTGTGTAGCGGTTATGACATGGTTTTGTCTTGGAAAGTTTTTTTTTCGCCTGGTCACATACAGATGATGTGTTGTTCATTGAAGTCTACAATGAAGAAAAAAGGTGAGAGGAGGAGAGTGCATAGAGGTTAGAAGGAATACTACGGCTACTATGAAGGTGAACTGTGTTTATGCATGATCAGGGGTGTATTCATTTACACCCTAGATACGATGATGTAGGCAAAAGAGTGTGCGAGGTGGTGAATGTGTCACTGTCTGTCATCTCAAATTTTTCTCTCGACTTATGCGCACCTATGTTGTAAACTTTCATTCATAGGCTTGGTTGTAGCCACCTCATAATGGGTAAAGGGACAATTTGAGTATCATGTAGTAGCCTCAACCTATCGACGTTACATTGAGCTGGGTGAATGGAATATGAATGACAGTCATCCAACATGCTGTAATAGAAAGGCCATGCGCGTGAATTTTTTTTGTCCTCCCTCATCATAAACGGCCCTGACCGCCACTGGTGTACAGTAAGTGTATGTTTTGCATTTGTGAAATTATTTTGATGTGATACGAAAGTAAAGGGGTTTATGTTTCCAGAGCCGTACTGCAATTGAGAATCGATTCACATTTACAAGGCGTATTTGGCTGTTTTGGCTTCCAGAGCCAATTCGCCCTTTAAACAGAACATGTAAGGTCCTTGGACTATAAGGAGTAACGTTAGGCTCCTCTAGTCCATTATTGGGCTAGCAGCTTGGCTGCCCTGAGCTGACATTGCAGCAAGCTTTTGAAGTTCTGTGTTCTGTGCCAAGTAAGAGGTAACACTGCCAGTAACTGTTGGCTCAGGCTACTGTTATTGCACATATTTCACCATAGAGGTAAAGTGGACACGATTTGGATAAGGCTGAGTATGTTGACTGGGGTCTGTCTTAGTATTTATCAGTAGATGTCTGTAGGGTGTTTAAATAAAAAGATTACGATAAGGTGGAACTTTAGTTTTCTTTGTCGTCCCTTCTTTCTCCCAATCAGAATCTCTCCATCGACACAGAACTCCATGCAGCCAATGGGAAGAGAGTTAAAGCTATTGATATTTTTGCATATGCTCTGGCGTTCTTCAAGGAGCAAGCACTAAAGGTAAAGTATTACCAGGTTCTACTGCATGGTATAGTACATGCAAAAAAATATATACATTGGTTTCATATATTGAATACATGTATCTTATATGAATTAGACGTAGAATTTAATGCTCAGCGATAGTGCTGATGTTATGGTGGGTCAGGGAACATAGATGCCATGCTTGATGTGATCCCGTGCAGGAGTTGAGTGACCAGGCGGGTGCAGAGTTTGACAATGCAGACATCAGATGGGTCATCACAGTGCCAGCCATCTGGAAAATGCCAGCCAAACAGTTCATGAGGGAGGCAGCCTACAAGGTGGGTTGGCCCCTGTCAATCAAAACACGTCCATGTGCACACGCATGCAATCACACAGGGAGGCACATACGCTCATGCATGCATATACACACATTGTAAGGTTGAAAGTCAAATATTCCTTGTTTCAAATTACTGTCTGTCTGCTGTAGTCTGCTTTCAACAGCTCAAATGACAAACTTTTGCCGCTCAAACCATCTATCTCCCTCAGAGTAAATGATGCGTCTGTACAGTCTCGCCATTAGCTCTCGTTTGGCAGAGGCACTGCAGGTACTTGGGAGAGAAAGTGATGACGGTGCATGACTAGCTTTACCACCCTGGCTGCTGCTGTGATTTATTACCTATAGGAGAGAGGTTGGTTGCTGCTCTGGAGCTGCAGTGCCAGACAGTGACGACTACTCTCCTCCCCCTCTTTCTCTTGCTCTCTCTCCTGTATGGGGGTAGAGAGAGAAAGACTGATCCACCACGACAGCAGTAGAGGAGAGGACAGAGAGTAGAGGGAGGGCAGCTGGGGGGAGCCACCAGGGAGAGGGATCATTTCATCACTACGAGTCGTCCCAAGAGAGAATTTGAGGATAGGACAGTGAGACAAGGGATAGCAGGGAGGGGGTGCATACTGAGGATGAGAATAGAGGGGCTTTGTGATTGTGATCACTTTTGTGATCATTCTCAATAGGCTGTGAGGGAGAGGAAAATAAATAAGACAAATACCTTGGTTCGACTCTAACTCCAATGTATGTTATTCCACAATACACACATGCCAGTTTACAGCATAGTCAGAAAGGCAGGGTTGTTTATTTTCCCCCAGAGGAGCACAGTGGTGGGAGGGAGCTGCAGAGAGCTGTGCGATGGGCACATGGTAGTGCGGTGTGGTACTCTGTGTAGGGGAATTTCAGGGGAGAGGGCTAGAGGAGTGGGTGTGTGAAGAGGGAGGGGTGGAGGGGTGTGTGAGGAGGGAGGGGTGGGAGTGTGAGGAGGGAGGGGTGGAGGGGTGGGAGTGTGAGGAGGGAGGGGTGGGTGTGTGAGGAGGGAGGGGTTGATGAGTGGGTGTGTGAAGAGGGTGGGGTGGAGGAGTGGGTGTGTGAGGAGGGAGGGGTGGAGGTATAGGACATTAGTATGTGTGAGAGAGTGTCACATGGGTGTGGCAGTCTGTCTGAGGCTGCAGCCGCCGGATAGAGACACCACCCTCCCCTCTGCAGTGAACAAAGACGATGGACTGGAGAGAGAGGAGGAGGAGAGAGGGGAGAGAGCAATAGAAGGAGACAGGATAGGAGAGATATGAGAGGAGGAGAGACGAAGAGGAGAGGCTCTTTAGACAGCTTGATCACAAGATATCTGCAGTGAAGGTTGAGGCACAGTAAGAGGGGGAGGATGTTTGGTTAGGGGCTGGGAGAGTGGCTGCGTATCTGCAGTGACTCAGCATCCTCTGGCTGGATCATTTATTACTGTTACTGGGGGAAAAAACAAAACACCCCTACCTTACCCACGTCTCCCTCTCCTCCTTTCCTCCTCACTCTCCTTGACCCCTTCACCGCGACATGCAGAATCTCACAAAGTACAGGGATGTGATAATTTGCCTGTCTTTTTCTGTGTATATTGTGGACAGAAACACAAACCAGCCAGAACAGCATGTTGATTGATAGGCCTTCAAGTTGTTCGAATGCTGCAAAAGCAGTTGTTGCTTGTGGATGTTTCGAGAAATGTAATAGCTTTTGGGAATTGCTTTTATGCTAGGATTGCATGATTTATCCCTTGAGTATTTTCCTATTCAAATCTGTGGCCTGCACATGAGCCCAATAATTTTCCAACAGCCATTTATGGTTTAGTAGTGAACTAGATAATGTTTTAGATGAATGAGGGTTGTGTTAAATTGTTCCATTTCAGCTGTGTATGGTATAGTGTTGTATTACTGTGTAAGGGTATGTAGACATTGTAACTTTGATGTTCCTAAATTAATTCAGGAAAAAGTTTGGTGCTGACGGCCATATTACTTTCTATTTTGAGGTATCTTGAATCCTTAACATACACTGACTATTAACCAATGAGGGATGTTTATAGTAACTTACTAGGACAGTTATTCACATTGCTGGTTTTATTGAGGTCATCTTTCTGATGTTAAGGAAAAAGCTGATGTCCAGTATTTCCTGTTTGTGCTCTGCCATTCTCTAGGCTGGTCTGGTTCCCCGTGACAACCCAGAGCAGCTGATAATTGCCCTTGAGCCTGAGGCAGCCTCCATCTACTGCCGCAAGCTCCGCCTCCACCAGATGATTGACATTGGCACCAAGACCAACCAGAACGGTTTCAGCCCCACTGAGAATGTAGGGGCAGGGATGACACAGGGTAAATCCCACCCCCCGTCACCCCACAGGCCAATCAGAATATGAGCATCACATTGAACGTCACAGTAATGTACCATGGTAACATTTTGGATCCCCCATGTAACGATTTCATACAGTATATGCCTCTGAAACTAATCTTGGACTATAGATTGGTTATTGGTCGACAAGCATGTTTATCATTCCAAAAAGAGTCAAATCTGTGTTTTTGCCTGTAGAATTCATTCTGGATAACTGTATTCACGATGGAGAGGTAGTGGTGGCTGGGGAAAAACCGTCTCCCCACTCAAGTCAGGTCACAGGTTACTGCAGTGATATTGTACGTTTATGTAAAATGCTGCTAATAGTCAAACAACCAGTGGCTTCAATGAATCTTAAACATACATTTCCTCTCAACGGATAATGTGTATGGGACAATATCCTCAACCCTAACATAACTTTCATTTTCATATTCAGATAGAAAAAATGCATGGACAAATACAAATCATCACATTCTCCATGTCTATTTGCTTTTGCTTCTTTTTCCTAAAATGTGCACGAGCCCTTGAATACTATGGGAAAATTAGCCAACAACTATTCGTATTCAGGATGTAGCACAGAAAATGTACTGATATCTGAATGTACAAAAGGTAATTCAAATGCTAAATAATGCCACCTTAGAACTGGTCCGTATTATACAATGAAATCCAATCTTATATTTGACACCCAAGCGAATCAGCAATAGCAAATTACCATAAACTCCCTCAAGCCTTTCCTCTCTCTCACTCATCGATCTTTTGTTTCGGGAAAGAGTTTTGGTTCTCCATAGATCATCTAAACAAGAGATTTAGAAGCTTAGTGCCCTTCAGTCCTATCTCGCTATGCTGTTGACTAGGGATAGGACTAAACCATACTCACACTAGCATTCACTTGCTTGAATGCACTTATTTTAGTTCAACGGCGTACCTTATGCGTATTAAGGAGGTTGAACTTCTGTACAGAAGCTGAAGGCTATGTTATGGCTATATAGTAGTGCTGTAGTGTTAGTTGGAATTCAATCTGATTCGCCCACACATACAGTAGAGGAAACCCTTTAGGACTACAGTAGATATGGTATACTGTCTTTAATAAGAACTGAGATGAGAGATGACGTACTATATACATTAGTATTTTTTTATGCTTATTACTCACTGCAACAATATGAAAACAGTATTTGCGCTGTAACTAGACACTTGTTACCTTAAGGTTCTTGGATGAAGATAATTGATTTGATTTAATGTTCATTGCTTCCATCATGGTTTACAATGCTAACCTCATGCTATTATAGAGCGGAAGTCTATTGGTGGCTCTTTGGAGCAGATGTTTTTCTTTTAAAGACTCTCTAATGACCTGCTTTAAGCTGTGTCTGGTCGGCTTAGGTCCGGGGCTAAAGCTATGATTATGAGCACATACTGTAAGACTTGCAGAGTTTATACAGTACCAGTCAAAAGTTTGGACTCACCTACTCATTCAAGGGTATTTCTTTATTTATACTATTTTCTACATTGTAGAATAATAGTGAAGACATCAAAACTATGAAATAATACATATAGAATCATGTGGTAACCAAAAAAGTGTTAAACAAATCAAAATAGATTTTAGATTTTAGATTCTTCAAAGTGCCACCGTTTGCCTTGATGACAGCTTTGCACACTCTAGGCATTCTCTCAACCAGCTTCATGAGGTAATCACCTGGAATGCATTTCAATTAACAGGTGTGCCTTGTTAAAAGTTAATTTGTGGAATTTCCTTCCTTCTTAATATGTTTGAGCCAATCAGTTGTGATGTGCCAAGGTAGAGGTGTTATACAGAAGATAGCTCTATTTGGTAAAAGACCAAGTCTACATTATGGCAAGAACAGCTCAAATAAGCAAAGAGAAACGACAGTCCATCATTACTTTAAGACATGAAGGTCAGTCAATCCGGAAAGTTCAAGAACTTTGAAGGTTTCTTCAAGTGCAGTCACAAAAACCATCAAGCACTATGATGAAACTGGCTCTCATGAGGACCGCCACAGGAAAGGAAGACCCAGAGTTACCTCTGCTGCAGAGGATAAGTTCATTAGAGTTAACTGCACCTCAGATTGCAGCCCAAATAAATGCTTCACAGAGTTCAAGTAACAGACACATCTCAACATCAACTGTTCAGAGGAGACTGTGTAAATCAGGCCTTCATGGTCGAATTTCTGCAAAGAACCCACTACTAAAGGACACCAATAAGAAGAGACTTACTTGGGCCAAGACACACGAGCAAGGGACATTAGACCGGTGGAAATCTGTCCTTTGGTCTGATGAGTCCAAATTTTACATTTTTGATTCCAACTGCTGTGTCTTTGTGAGATGCAGAGTAGGTGAACGGATGATCTCCGCATTTGTGTGATTCCCACTGTGAAGCATGGAGGAGGAGGTGTGGTGCTTTGCTGGTGATACTGTCACGGTTCATGAATCCACTGCCTCTCTCTCTCTCTCTCTCTCCTGTGTTTGTGTGGGCGTGGTTTCCAATCTTGGCCTGATTGTCTGCGCCAGCTGGAATTAATTATCTTCCCCTTTATATGTTCTGTAACCTGTGTTTCTTGTTGTCAGATCGTTGTTTCTTCCCTGAGGTTGTGTCGTGTGTCAGTGCTCTTTCTCTCGCAGCCCTTGTGGGAATTATCTGCTGTGCTCCTTCCTACCCAGCCGGACTCACTCCCTTGGATTTCTCAGCACGCTATCATCAGAGGATGTGCCCTAGGCCCTGGGTTGGATTCTGTCTGAGTATATTCTGTCTGTCCTGTTGATGCTGTAAACTATTTCATTAAACCATCGTTGCTTGCATCTTGCATCCGCCTCTGTATTGTGACAGATACTGTCTGTGATTTACTTAGAATTCAAGGCACACTTAACCAGCATGGCTACCACAGCATTCTGCAGCAATACGTCATCCCATCTGGTTTGCGCTTAGTGGGACTATCATTTGTTTTTCAACAGGATAATGTCCCAAAACACACCTCCAGGCTGTATAAAGACTTTTTGACCAAGAAGGAGAGTGATGGAGTGCTGCATCAGATGACCTGGCCTCCACAATCACTTGACCTCAACCCAATTGAGATGGTTTGGGATGTGTTGGACGGCAGAGTGAAGGATAAGCAGCCAACAAGTGCTCAGCATATGTGGGAACTCCTTCAAGACTGTTGGAAAGCGTTTCAGGTGAAGCTGGTTGAGAGTATGCCAAGAGTGTGCAAAGCTGTCGTCAAGACAAAAGGTGGCTACTTTGAAGGATCTCAAATATAAAATATATTTTGATTTGTTTAACACTTTTTTGGTTACTACATGAATCCATGAGTAATTTTATAGTTTGTTGTCTTCACTATTATTCTACAATGTAGAAAATAGTCAAAATAAAGAAAAACCCTTGAATGAGTAGGTGTGTCCAAACATTTGACTGGTACTGTATTTCTCGTATATCTTTACATTCTTGTAAAATGCTGAGTTTGTTTTCCAAAACGGTGCTCATAGTATCGCAAGTCTATATACTGGATTTTAGAACCGGCGGCGACAATGTAGCACCATCCAACGGAATTATCTTCTACTCTATCATCTGTCTTTCCATAATAATTATGGGAAATGTAGTTGGTTTGAAATGAATCCTTTGATAGATGGTCAGTTTGTGTGTGCATTACCTTCAGTAGCAATGCAGAGGTCAGAGAGAGGTTGGACCAAAAGAAGGGGGCACAAGTCAATGTCCCCTCCCTAATGATGGTGTTTCCAACAGGATGTTATAACTCTTTTCCAACGGAGGTGTTTTTATGTTGGAAGGAAGCCTACGGGAAGGGAAAGTGTACTCTCTGTCCAGCTGCCGCTGTTTCCTCCTTACATTAACTTTCCCATAATGGCCGCTCCTCTATTCGAGCAGCTTCCACCATAGCTAACTCATAATGTTCTCACAGCATTCCCGGAAAGTTATTTCTTCATTGTGTTTTGACATGTCGACGGAGGAGTTAATGGTGACATAGATAGACCCCACTCTCACACTCTCCTGAGGACTAATGGGAGTCGGAAAGTCCTCCTTTCCCTTCATATTGTTTCCGCTCTATTGGAGAAAATGTCCTTCTGACATCTTGGTCGATGTGGTCATGCTACTACTACTGCTGTCCTGTTTTCAACCAGTGATTACAAGGTCCATATGCAATTAATGTCACCATTAGCCTGTAAGTACTGATCATAATTGCATTCTCCAGTTCTGAACATTTAGAGTAGAATGTCCTTTCCTTGGCCAGCGTTCTCTCCTCCCTTTGCAGCTAACACATTTTGTTCCCCATAGGAAGAACATTTCATCAGCATACAGTTGAAGTCGGAAGTTTACATACACTTAGGTTGGAGTCATTAAAACTCGTTTTAGGCCTACCTTCAAACTCAGTGCCTCTTTGGTTGACATCATCGGAAAATCAAGAGATCAGCCAAGACCTCAGAAAAAAAATTGCGGACCTCCACAAGTCTGGTTCATCCTTGGGAGCAATTTCCAAACGCCTGAAGGTTAAGGACAACAAAGTCAAGGTATTGGAGTGGCTATCTCAAAGCCCTGACCTCAATCCTGTAGAAAATGTGTGGGCAGAACTGAAAAAGCATGTGCGAGAAAGTAGGCCTACAAACCTGACTCAGAAACACCAGCTCTGTCAGGAGGAATGGGCCAAAATTCACCCAACTTCTGGTGGGAAGCTTGTGGAAGGCTACCCAAAACGTTTGACCAAAGTTAAACAATTTAAAGGGAATGCTACCAAATACTGATTGAGTGTATGTAAACTTCTGACCCACTGGGAATGTGATGAAAGAAATCAAAGCTGAAATAAATTATTCTCTCTACTCTTATTCTGACATTTCACATTCTTAAAATAAAGTGGTGATCCTAACTGACCTAAGACAGGGAATTTTTACTAGGATTAAATGTCAGGAATTGTGAAAAACTGAGTTTAAATGTATTTGGCTAAGGTAAACTTCTGACTTCAACAGTATATGCTAATAAAATACAGTTTGAATATAAAAAATGGAAAATGAAACACTAGATCCAAATAGTCTCACAATAGATTTGCTCATCCCTGCAAGTCAACACAGTTTCTGGGATGGGTACCTGTAGTTAGGCTATATGGACAATTCTGGAGTTCTGCTGCTGACTTCACACATCCATCCTAGACCTCATATAGCCCTATCATCCTGTCGCTTGACTTACATTGTATGACCCACACAGCTTCACCAAAGCGCTTCCACCCTTCTCACGCTTGGTCATTCTCTCTCTGTCAATAACCAGCCAAGGAGCATGTCCGGAGCAAACGGCAGAGCCGCACCTTTTTGGTGGAAAATGTCATAGGGGAGCTTTGGTCGGAGCTGGAAGAAGGTAGAGTCTTTTTCTCTCTTTTACGCTTCTGTTTCTCTCTCCCTCCTCCCTCTCTATAGAGTAATTGCTCCTGCTGTTTCTTATGCTGCTGATCATGCATCGTGTTTGTTATTCGGTGCCTTGAAAAACAAAAACCTTATGTTTATTGAGTGGGAGGATCTATTCTACTTAATATCGTTCTAGTTTCTGCTAATAACCTCATGCTTTTACAGTCTAATTAATCGATTACATTTCTCTACTAATCAAATGCTTCCTGTAGGTTTGGCTGGATGTTGACATGTCAGTGACCGTATGGTTGATTACATGATCACATGGTGATTACTGACCAGTGTGACAGTGTGGGCATGGTGATAGTAGGTTATCTACTGTATAAAAAGACTGAAATCCAGTATAGCAATTGGCTTATCCTCTATCCGATACACTGTATCTAGTTCTCCAGTACCCACTTGGGGTTTTAGGGCGCGACGGCCTCATGACTACTCATGTTGACCGTCCGCTGAGTGTGTCCCAAAAACAGAAGCCGCTTTTAGAGGAAATTGTCAGAAGTCATGCTTCAGAGGCGTTATTGGCTACCACTATAGTCTTCTGCTCCTTCGCCTCCAATGACGTTTCTCTCTCTCCGTGTCCCCAGGTGACCGCTATGTAGTGGTTGACTGTGGTGGCGGAACGGTTGACCTCACGGTCCACCAGATACGGCTCCCTGAGGGACATCTCAAGGAGCTCTATAAGGCCTCAGGTAAAGAGAGTGCTCAATGCTCAGATAACAGCTCTCACTGAATACATGTTATACTGAGATGGATCTAGGCAATATCCTCAATTCAAAAATATTCACATTCTTCTGGCTGTTCTATCACATTCTGGGGTGGCTGCATGTGTAAAGGACGTCACACTGCTTGCTTAGCAAGTACCACTTCCTCCTAATTCATCCCATTCCTGGCACAAACTTGGGACCTCTGCCTTGCTAGCACATGTGACCGCCCTCCTGGAGTGTCTTACCAGTCTGCGCCACGCGGAAAGCTAGCTGCTCGCTGGCGCAAGTGGGGAAACTTCAGGCTGAGGACTAAATTTCACACATCCCCATGAGCTACACATGACCTCCTAGTCTCAAAAAAACACTTTCAAAGGCTTAATCAGGGTCCATGCATCCCCTCTGCTCTGTGGACTCGGTGTCATTTGAGCTCTTATTGACTGACACTCATTTTCACTTCCTCAGGCGGTCCTTATGGCTCCATTGGTATTGACTATGAGTTTGAGAAGCTCCTGTGTAAGATCTTCGGGCCCGACTTCATCGACCAGTTTAAGATCAAGCGGCCGGCTGCCTGGGTGGATCTGATGATCGCGTTTGAGTCCCGGAAACGGGCAGCGGCCCCGGACAGGACCAACCCCCTGAATATCAACCTGCCCTTCTCCTTCATCGACTACTACAAGAAGTTCAGAGGTCACAGTGTGGAGCACGCCCTGCGCAAGAGCAAGTGAGTGTGTGTGTGTGTGCATATGTGAGTGTGTGTATGATTGCAGAGGGTTCGAGGATCGGTATAGGATACAGAATACACTGAAAGTCCCTATTGAGTGATTACCCGATTACCCAAGCATGTGTCTGAATAAGCATGTGCTAGCTGTCGGATGTAATATACCTTTACTTGGTGTATGTATCCAGGGGAATACACACACGTCTCCTCTGCAACAGATCTCAATTCCATTACCCAAACATTAAATGACCAACTTGCGACATATGACCATTACTATCCATTTGTTTGTGATACTGTGTGATAAATTAGATGCATTTTATTATACCACGAGTGGAACTTCATTTGGGTACATGTGCTTAAAAACATAGGACATAATACCAAAACACACAATGCAATACGATACAGTAAAATGCATAGAAAATAGTGCAATATAAAATCTATTCAATGAGGATTACTTCTATCAAACTATCAGTTGTCCAGGCACTGGCAATGATTATCCATTATACAGTCTGAAACTGCCCAGTAAGCCAACCAGCGAATTCAGAATTTACCACCTTTCCCCCTCCACCACCTTACAGTCAACTCATTAAGAGACGTGTCTATTGTACAATATAGTAGACTAGTGTCATTAGCTGACTAAGTATTCCCACTCTGGTTCATTCAGTTCAAATGACCTTAGATAAGTCTAAAATGCTTTCTTCCTGCTTATACACAGTAGTATGTGCAGTAGTAGTGTTACACTAATAAATGTTTGGATCAGTATGTGCACTTGGATTCACTAAAGATGACTGAATAACTTGAAATAAACCTTGTGTATATAAAGACCTTGTCTCGCTTTGATACTATCCTGTAGTCTGGCTGTTAAAAGTACTGTCTTACATTAGTATAGATTTTCATCCAGTATTAAACTCATGGGACCCTTAAAGACATTCAGACGCCAGAAACCTGAGCCTCCAGGGGTCCTGCGGGTCCTCTGACTCATAGTCAGAACTGTAAATCATTTAGGATGTCTCGCTGTGCCGCAAAAGCCTTTCTGTGAAAGAGAGAGGTCACTGGCAAGCACACACTCACGTCTAGAAGAATTCTCGAAAGAGACCAGATGGATTCTATACACTCCTATAAGATCTGTTACAATACAACCACTGAGGGGGATGAGTATACCGTACATGTAGAAAAACAGAGAGCTTTTGCATGGAGGCAGACACTACTTATCTATTGTTCTCCTACAGACATACAGTACATGTATTCCACAGAGAGCTCACTGTTAAATCTCCATACAGATAATTTACCAAGAAGCACAATGGGTAAACATTTGTGAAAGATACAGGGATTTCATTATATTCATTCTGACTGTAAAATTTTTATTTTTTACATGTCCTAAAGTCATTATAGGCCACCTACTGGCGAAGGAGGAAGTATGGTTCGGAGTGTATTGTATCAGTGCTTATACGGTAGCTTACCAATCTACTGGTAATCAGAGCAGCGTCAATAATGGCATGCTAATCTGTCCTCCCTTCTCTCTGCAGTGTGGACTTTGTGAAGTGGTCCTCCCAGGGCATGCTGAGAATGAACCCTGATGCCATGAACGCCCTCTTCAAGCCCACCATAGACCACATCATTCAGCACCTCAGTAAGTAGCCACTATTACTCGTTTAAAAAAATGTTTTCTTGAAGGGACTTCTTAGTACGGACACACATATATACTGGTAGTATCTGAAAGATATTGCCTGTTGTCATTCTATATTTGGAGGCCAAACCTTAGGTGTAGCAATACTGCATCCTAAATAATGTTCAGCTGTTGGCCCTGCTGCTGTCTTGACAAAGTGACATATCTCAATTGACCAAGATGAATAAAGCATCAGCATGGTTATGTTTTCAAATTGGATTGTATGCATCACCATACTGTATGTGAGCACGCCCAGCCTGGTCTCAGACTAGACGTAACATAGTCAAGTAGTATGATATGTTACATTTGGTATGATTACATATAAAATAATGTTACTTAAGGCAAAAATTAAAGTGGGGTGGTTGGTCGGGGTAGATGGGTTGACGTATAATGAGAACATCTAGCAACCCAAAGGTTGCGTGTTCGAATCTCATCATGGACAACTTTAGCTAATTAGCAACTTTGCAACTACTTAGCATGTTAGCTAACCCTTCCCCTAACCTTAAACCTTTAACCAAACTCCTAACCTTAACCCCTAGACTAGCTAACGTTAGCCACAACAAATTTGAGTTTGTAACATCTAATATATTTTTCAAATTTGTAACATATTATACAAATTGCAATTCATAATATATTGTACAAATTCCAATTCATAATATGTCATACAATTTGTAATTCATAACATATACAAATTGTAATTCGTAACATATTATATGTATATTATATTATACAAAATGGATGATGGACATTCACAAATTAATACATAGCATATGAAACATAACATATCATACTAATTGGAGTGTCCCGGATTTACATTTATTATGTTACGTCTACCACTGAGTCTAGGTTTGCACTCCACCCAGGCTGAATTGAAAGCATTCCCATCCCATTCTCTAAGGAGTTGAGATCCCAGAAGAGATATCTGGGGAGTGCACACTGCATCCCAAGGCTTCCTCTCACTGTACAGTGAGCAGTCTTCCCAGTACTCCCACCCAAAATAAACCAACCTACTTCAATTATGCATGCAGTGTTTTTGGACAGAGAGTAAGAAGTGGGTCACATTACTTTAGCATGGTCTGCTTGGAGTCTGATGAACTGTCTGATAACTTTGGGACTCAAACAGGGAGGGGAGTTTGGAGATAAATATTTCAGGAAATGTTGTCCTCTGGCGTAACACATAGCCATATGCTATTGCCTGCAGAAAACTGAAATTGTATTAATGCTTCACATACTATAGAGTAGAACTCTAGTTGAATAACAACTCTTTCCCTCTCAGCCGATCTCTTTGAGAAGCCGGAGGTGTCTGACATCAAGTTCCTGTTCCTAGTGGGCGGCTTTGCTGAGTCGCCCCTGCTGCAGCAGGCGGTGCAGAACATGCTGCAAGGACGCAGCCGCATCATCATCCCCCACGACGTGGGCCTCACCATCCTCAAGGGGGCCGTTCTCTTCGGCCTGGACCCCAGCGTCATCAAGGTGCGCCGCTCGCCCCTCACCTACGGCGTGGGCGTCCTCAACCGCTACGTGGAGGGCAAGCACCCGCCCGACAAGATGCTGGTGAAGGACGGCACGCGCTGGTGCACCGATGTCTTCGACACCTTCATCACTTGCGATCAGTCCGTGGCCCTGGGCGAGACGGTGAAACGCAGCTACACGCCCGCCAAGCCCAGCCAGCAGGTCATCGTCATCCACATCTACTGCTCGGAGAAGGAACGCGTGGGCTTCATCAGCGAGCCGGGTGTGAGGAAGTGCGGCACCCTGCGGCTGGATGTGACCGGTACGGAGAGCACCGTCGTGCGCCGTGAGATCCAGACGCTCATGCAGTTTGGGGACACGGAGATCCGAGCCATGGCGGTGGACGTAGCCACTTCGCGTACCGTCAAGGCTAGCATCGACTTCCTCAGTCAGTAAATAGGGTGATATGGAGAAATAAGGTCAAAGGGTCATAGGAAGTGAAACCTCCAGCAGCACACACACAATGAGCCAGGGAACAGTGGCAAGAATGTAGCAGTATATTGATCTTTGGGCCTTTTCAGATTAGCATGAGTGCTAGTTTGTTTCTGCTTTAGCTGACTCCTTGGTCAGAAACAAACTAGCATTCAGGTTTTATCCCTGTGTACCATCTGTGTGTGTATCTAGTCTTAAGTGCAGGCTATATTGATGTGCTCTGCTCTAGAGATGTTTAGATTGGAGTATGTACAGAGATACAACACAGATTTGTACTGTAGTCATATATTGCTATTGATACGTACAGCCTTGTTTCAGGTCCATTGTGTGTTATCTGTGGTTGTGTGCTGTAGCTGTGTTAGGTCATGGTAGGTGGGTACTGTAGTAACTCCTATCTTGCAGCTCTTACAGCTACAACACTATGCTATGACACAATGCTCCACAAACCTATGTCCTCTCCAACCCTCGCTCATGGGACCAAATTTTCACAACTGCTATGACCATTAGGCATTTAAAACCAAACTCCTGGGGTTTCCTTGAACAACAGTTAGAAACTATCATTCAGATGCTTATCCTACTCATCAGACCAGAGTTTTATTGAGTCGGGGTTGGAGAGCACCTGAGATGAGGGAAGGCAGTGGTTCTCCAACAAGAACACTCCACTTGATCAGTTAAACTTCACTGGATAGCTTTCAAATCTGTATTTATCTCCACCATCTCCTGTGGTTAGGCATGAGATACCATAGAAAGGAGTTATATTACCTTATGAAAACAAACTTGGTGCATTAGCTTTTAAAATACATTTGAAGTCATGGAAACTCAGTTCATTTTTGGTCAAATGTAAGCAGACGGTCTCCTATCCTGTCAACAATATCTGTTTAAGGCAAAGGTTGGCTTCTAAATGTGGCTTATTCAGCACTGCAAACAAATCTATGTGTTAGAAATATAGAGAGACTAACAACTAGCTGTTTAGACGTCAGGCTTGATTGTCGAGACGTTCTATCATTTCTTACAAACAACGTAAAAATCCACCTCACTGTTTAACATGTTGCGCTGATCCACAACAAAATATAAATCCGAGAATGTGAAAAGTGGCAGAGTTGACAATGCTGCTAGCTGAACCGGCAAACTGATTTGAATATAGCCATTGCAATGTGCTTTGTGGTTGCCTTCATTTGTTATGCTTATGAGACGACCGAGGACAAAAAAACACTGAATTTCCTTTTTGAATATCTGAAATTCAGGAGATTGTGTAGGCCGTTGAAAAGGAAAGATGAAATTGAAAATATGTTTATTTCTGTAAATACAGTATTTAAATATTGTACAGATTTTTAGCGTTATTATTTTAGCAGCTTTAGAACAGAGAGTATGTATGCTTTCACACAGACACCTTTTCCCACTATTCTCACCAGCCATAGCATGCGAGTCGAGGCAAAATTTTAATGCCGCATTCATTGACAATGAGTGAAAGTGAGCATCGAAAGAGACCTTGATTACCTTTGTCCTTAAAACATGAGTGGTTATTGTTATGGAACATGGAGTTTCTCTGGGTTGGGCAAATATTTGTGTTGGCTTTGTAACTGTCAATTTGTGTTTAGTTAAAATGTTTACAATAAAATGACAATTGGCTTTTGAAAACCTGTATTCAAAATATCAATAGCAAATATTTTTTTGGGGTCTTTCTAACTACAGTAATTGGCAAATCATACTGACAGACACAATGTCAACTGAAACTATACTTCAACCACCCTGCAAATAATAGAAAATTACAGTTCCAAATCATTGTCTTTCTTCCCCAAATGTAATACAAGAGCAATAAAACCTTACAATTGCAAGGTATTGTTCCTTACCAAAATTTAACTCAACCATTTACATTTTTGTGCTGTGCTTCCATTTTAAATTTGTTTCAAGGCTGCAGCTGCCGGAAGCTGCTGTTGAAAGTATTATCCCCTAAATCAAGTATTGATGGAAGGAAACAACGCAATATATACTTCATATTTAAACATATAGATACAATAAATAGCTTTATACTGGAGAAGAAAAAAAGTTTATGGCCCAACATACAATAATTTACCCAAATGAATGCCTAAGATGAGATGTCAAAACTATTCAGCATATAGACACAATTCATGTCCCTAGTCTTGATTCAAGACAGAGGTAGTGTATTACTCACTAGTAACTGGATTTGGATTTAAATTTGGATTTATTGATTTTGTTTTCTACCATAGCTGTTGTTTGCAGATGCACTCAATTTGAGTGGTTGGTAACAAGGTATAGCGCAGACCATGCATGATAACCTGGTCTTCCAGCAGTGTTCCTCTCTGAGAACCCTACACTGAGGATTTCAAACTAATGTGAGGTAGAGTCTCACAGAAGAGCTCTGTGAATTTAAGTTGGTCTCCCTTGACTTGTTGACGTGAAAAAGTGCACATGCTTTGATCCCCGATGCTGCCTTTGGCACTCTCCTGCAGTGCACGTTTTGCATGATTAAATCTTTACAAATGGTGAGAACATCATTTCTAACCACACTTTTTTTAAGTTTGAGGGTTAGGTGTGGTGATAATGTTACACCACCATGTGTGGAGAAAAGTGTGGCCTTTTCAACTCTAGATGTAATGACAAATGAATAATTAACTGCGAAGGAAATGCTTTTACATGTACATGGCATGTCCCAATCAATCATCTCACACACTTATCGCAGCAGATCTGCTCAATCTCCATCCTAACAACTCATAACAGGTTAATCTATCAACCCTTTCCTCATCCTCATGGAGGTCAATGGATGACTATTGAGTTGAAGGAAAGAAAAAGACAGCATTTGTTTCTTTAATGTATTGCTACTTTGATAAATACCATGTATTTTGTGCCGCCTCCAGTATTATGTATTGCACAATATACTGTATGTAGCGGCTGTATGTTCAAAGCTTAGTCCGAATTGTATGAAGACATGTTTAGCTGAAGTTCGCATCGTATTGAGTTTATAGCGCAGCAGAGTATGACAATTGGCACCCTAAAGAGGGTAAATATGTCAAATTCTATGAAGTGTCATTTATTAACCTGTAATTGAATGGGTGGGTGGAGACAGTTAAGGAGCATCAGTTTAGCTAGCTTCTGCATACTACGACAGAAAGTGCTTAACTCTTTATCTAGAGCTTACAATATTACAGGACATGAAAGTTCACTGCTACTTGATTCTATGCTTGTCGTAGAACAAGTTACTTCACTATTTAACCAAAATTGCCACTCTTAAATGTTTCACACATCATACGTTTTTCAGTTTATCCTTGGGTTTACGCACATGTGATTTTTCTACTGTTGAGTTACAAGTTTCCTGCTCTTACGAGTTGTATTTCAATGCCAAGTATTCACAGCCAAACTGTCATCCAATAAAATGTGTATTTCAAAGAATATCTGACTACCTGTCGTTGTTCGTTGCTGGTTTCATGACATGCTACACATGCATCCTCAAAAAGACTTCCCACATCAATAAAAGTAACAGGGGAAGAAGAAAACAGAGTATATCATACTTTTTAATGAAATGATTTATACTTTGCATGTTTCTTTAGGCCAAGACAGCAAGGTGCCGGTGCAGTGGCTATAAACAATCACTCCTGTTTTATCACTAATATTGGAAACAGATACAATGTATTCTGCAATAAAACCAAAGTTTTGAAACCCAATTCAAGCTAATTCATATTTTTCTATGTGTTCTATTCAGTGTTAGCACAATTTGATGAGGTATATCCAAAGCGGCCACAGATTTGTATATGGGTGTGACCCATTTGGGTCTGTGCCCTCGGGCTGGGTAGGAGGAGAGGATAAGACTATCAGAAAAGCAACACTGCTCTCCAGTGGATATTTTGGTCACACTTTATTTGGGAACTCTGGATGCTCTACAGATGGTCATAGTGTCAACAAACTATCTGTTGATAAGCAACTGTATGAAAAGGTTATGGTTAGGGTTAGGTTTAGAGTAAGGGTTAAGTTCAGGGTTAGGATAAGGGTTAAGGCTAGGGTGAAGGTTAATAGATGGAATATTCAAATAAAGTGTTAACATTTTTTTTTTTTTAACTACAGTACCTGAGACTACGTAATACAGCATTGAAATGATGGGATAACTAGTACAGTACTATGCAGTAGTGATACCCTGCTTCACCACCTGTGACTTGTTTTTTGGTGTTTTCGCAACGGACGATTCCAACTCAGTGCACAGGAGGTCCGTGGCACCTTAATTGGGAAGAACGGGCTCGTGGTAATGACTGTAGCGGAATCAGTGGAATGGTATCAAACACATGGTTTCTATGTGTTTGATGCCATTCCATTTGCTCCTTTCTGGTCATTATCATGAGCCGTTCTCCCCTCAGCAGCCTCCACTAACTCAGTGGCCTATATCTCCATGATAATGACAGCTCGAAATGATTTTTAACTTTGCTGCTCATCTGTTTCTGATCTCTCCGCCCGGGCCAGAACAGTGTATTAGGAGAAAGAACCGTAGATCCAAAATAAGCTCCAGCTGTTTTTTTTGCTGAAATTCAGGACTCATTGACTTGTGCTGTGTCGAGTTGTGACGTTATGGAGACATGGGTTCATAACTGCCGGTATCTATTAGGCCTAATGGCTTTGGAGTGCCTTATGTATAGTAGTACTCATATAGTACAGCGATGATTTTTACCAAAAAAATCCCGGGTTTAATAACAGAGGTTGCGAAATAAGCACATGCTTCAAACCAACCTCAATGTGCTATTCTCTACTCCAGGGGTTCTCAAAGTGGGGTCCGCAGAAGTACTGCATTTAATTTTTTTGTATGAATATTACTAACAACAGATTAAAATAATTTTGGCCAATGGATCCATGGAATAAATTGAGGGTGTAATACAATACAATAAAATATTATCATATCATATTGTCATATTATTAATCTATAATTTATGTTCTTAACCCTGGGCAATATTGGCCTGGGAGGCTCACAGGGATATTGGTATCCACGTTACTCCAGCAATTACAAATGTTTCAACTTAATACTTCTTGTATATATTTTTTTTACATAAATGCACTGTAATTAAAGCTCTAAAACTGCAAAGTTCTCTCTGACTTATGGCAAAATGTGTAGAATTGCAGGATATTAGCTTTAAAGCTGCAACAACAAAATATATCTCTGCCCCATTAAAAAAATTGTAGAATTGCAGTAAATTTGCTTGAAAACTGCTACATTTTCTCTCCAATGCCATGGGCCTTTAAAATGTTTCTTCCCAGGGCCCGAGACTTGGTTCGTCAGGCCATGCACTGCCAAAGTCATAGCAAAACTCCTTGTATGCCATTTTGTTGTGTTCTGATTACGTGGGGTTCCCTGATTAATTTTCTATCACAAAAGGAGTCCCCGGACCCAAAAAGTTTGGGAACCCTTGTTCTACTCAGCTTGCAATATTGTGCCATTATTCATTTCACATGTACATACTTTTGGATTAAAAAGTCCACTGCTAAATTGTAGTTAGCCTCAAGCGCCCTCGCTAATGATCCAACAAGCTGAATATGAAACTAAACACTTCTTATTCAACCACTGTGTGCATTTAGGAGCGAGTGTGTTATTCTAACAGGAGTGTTTGTGGAGAGGCTCTCAACCCCACACAGGGCAAGGTTGTTTTTAGTTGTTGGATGTGTGCGAGGGGGATGGGTAGGGTGAAGGATAGGATAGGTGCACTGGTTGTCTCCGAAATGGCTGGAAAGTAGGGCAGTTGCTACGGCAATTTCAAGGGGAAACTCTCAAAGTAGGCCCTTGAGTTGCTGGTGTGATCCCTCCCACACATTCACACACTCATATATTCTGTCAGGAAAGCAGTGAGATTTGGAGCTGGGAGCTTTACGTGTTTTCATTCCAGCGTGATGTTGCGGTCGATGTTCATGATGCCTGAAGTCTCACAGTTCTTCACACGTTTTCATTTCATTTGGAGCACGTTTGTGCTCTGCTGGGCCGTTCCCCCCTCTGTCAGGTTACCTAGCCATCATTTGATTTTATTAGTATTTGTTTGCTCACCATACACCCTCATCTATGAGATGAGTGTCACTGCATGTTGATGAGAGGTCTGTTTGGGTAACATCCCTCCACACACAAACGTACCGGCACACCATAGGAGACTGCTGAGGAAGGCTCATAATCATGGTGGGAATGGAGTAAATGGAATGATATGAAGACATATGTAAAGCATGTGTTTGATACCATCTCATTAATAATTAATTCCATCAATTCAATTTAGCCAGTCCCCCCCCAATTAAGGTGCCACCAGCCACCTGTGCTTCACACACACATATACACAGGCACATACAAACAAATTGTGTGCATGAGAGGAATGGCACTCCTTACTGGAACATATTCCAACAACAGAATCCAGTGTTGGAAAGAGTCAAGACAGTTTTATTGGACTGGATGGCTGACTGAACATGCGACTGCACGTGTGTATTTTTTGAGTGCGGGTTTTATATAAATAACTGTTAGATATTCTAGTAAAGTCATGGCATGAAATCAGCATGACATCAGACCAGCAACCCTTTGGTTCCTAATGTGGGCACACCAACTTCAGTTTGAGGAGGCCTTACCCACTACGAAGTAGTCTTAGTATGTTTAGGACAGGTACAGCTACACAATTATTCTGGTGAGTTTTTTCCATTTGCCAGGAAACATCCTAATCCCTTTTTTAATCTATGATAATCTAGATAAACCACATCCCAACCATATAAAGGAAATACAAAAACAATCAGGTTTTTGCTAAGCAATGATTTTGAAGATTGGTATTCAAGGTGTCCCACAAAGCCATTATCTAGTCCAACCATTACCTAATTCAAAGTTACCAAAACCTCTCTCTGTCATTCATATAGTAGCATCCTTTTGTATACATATCCAATTATATAACTGCAGACACATTGAAAAATCTGTTCTCTGTCATCTGTCGTGTTTTCCCCTGTTTTAAGTATACCTTGCTAATGCTTGACCTGTGTGTGCTTTGTTAGCTACAAAGCCACCCCCAGAGCCCTGGGAGCACTGATCAAAATGAAACGCTGTCATCCACAAATTCCCTCAGGCAAACAGACATAATTACTGGAATTAGCTAGCTATTTTGTCATTAGCCTCTGCATTCAATGAGCCTATTAAAAAGAAATCGAAAAGATAGACAGTGACGGATGTCTACGGCGGATTTGAAGACACAAGCATTCCCCCCCACCCACCCCTTAGCCACATATTCAATGCTATGTTTAATACCATAATGTAGTCATTCTCGGGGCTGTGGCTCTGCGGATTGTTCTGATTGGTATTGTGTGAATGCTGATGGCTCGACTCTGTTTAGTCACTGCATACAAATGCACTTTGTTAGCGTTCTGATGAAAATGGCAGCTTGCCTTTTAATGCTGTATATTCCCTAGCCGTAATCACAGGGTGGGTATTCAAATAAATGATGCCAAAACAATGAGACCCAATCAGGATTTACTAAGCTGGTGAAAGGCCAGGGACACGTTAATGAGAGCTGTGAAGACACAAGGCCTCTTGGAAATACACGTATGACACATTAGGCAGGCTTTCTGGCTGGCTGCACTTTTTGTCTAAATGGGAAAAGGAGCGACATGATATTAACGTGTAATTTAGTGTAGATTTGTGTTTGCACAAATGCAGCCCCCAGTCTTTCAACATTTAGGCTAATAAAGAGACGCAGAACTGTCTTCCTGTACGCATTATGCGAACACACAATTCAAATCAGGATTTCCCCCCGATTCTGCATATTCTTTCATATGATAACTTATACACCTTTTTTTGCCATTCTTAAGGATTACTTTGTCCTTGAACATGTCGGGATATACGTCTGTCATTTTTCTTCCACTCATGTTGCTGCAATGCTTCATTGTGTAGATGTATTTGACTGCAGCTGCCGTACCCAATTGTAGAAACAATTGAAAAGCACAGGATGTCATGTTGTGCTTCACTCAGGTCCGCATGGTTTAAGGGTCTGAAGCACAATCTCACGCACCATCTCGTTTCCACAGAACAAAAAGCTGCAACAGAGAGAAATGGTGAGCCAGTGGAACACGAATGGACGAATGTTTATCACAGATGACGGTCCTATACTGCCCTCTAGGGTTTTACAGAGCATACATCTTTCAGAGAGCTGCTTTTTTTAATCAAAATTATACCTTGTTATATATTAGGAGGCTACAGTCCATGTTAGCTGGTGTACAATAAATGCATTACAAACAGCGTGTTATTTAATGTGTTCGTCTCGTCGTAGGTTTAGGCTCCAAACCAAATTAACACAAACGTTGGTAAAGAGGCGCATAGGCAGTAAATCCTATCGCAGTGCTAGTTTTGATAGGGCTGAGTCTGAAGCCTCAGGAGCCCGTTTTTGGCACTAGGGTCATACGGCTACCATTGACAGTACGCCCTCGTTTGTCCGGAGGCGCAGACTGCTGCCACACAAGTGGGACTGGCAGGGCAGACGGATTTACAAGTTCCCATCCTCCCCTCGCAGCAGCTCAATCTTGTGGGCGCCAAACTTGGGAAGCATGGGGTTGATGTGGTTGTTGGAGAGGAACTTCACCTGAGTCACTTCGCCAATGTAAGTCATGGATGTAGAGCTCGTAGGTTTTACCAGGACTCAGGAGGCCACTTTAGGAAAGAACAGAAAATGTTAATTCCTTTAGTCCGTTTAGTTTAGGGCAGGATCGGTCAGTTGTCCTGTAAACTGATCTGTGATTCATGTTCAGCCTTCAGAGGTTCAACTGATTTTATGGGCTATGATGTGACACTTCCAAGTAGAACAATGCAACATTTTTAAATGTGTGTGACATTACATGATCTCAACTCATCTATAAACTAGTTTATATCAGAAGTGTACCTGATACTGGCGTGTGTTGCCATGCTCTCCATACAGCGCTATGTTCATTATCCCCGGCAGGGATCTGCTGCCATCGATGGATACATTTGCTTTGTAGCGATACAGTGGAATATGAATACATGGGGGAAAAACAAAAACTTAGTACTGTATATAGTAAATCATTGTTCATGCATTATTTGAGCCACTGAAGCACGTGCTAAATAGTGTAAATAACCATGCCTATTTAATAGAGGTGTGAGAAGGCTTTTTCACAGAGTAAAGCGGAGGGATATCTGATGCCCAAGTAAAGCCAGGGAAAGGCCACTGGCTTTACTTGGGCACAGCGTCTCCAGTGTTCAGGTAGAACTTAATCTTGGATTGGCCACTGGGGACGGGGAATTTGTCGGCATAGTGACCCATAGTGGGACATGCATATTGTCTGCACATGGTAAACACCTCTCATAAAAATAAATACAAATTACAGAATCAGGTGAAAACATTGTTAGACAGTGGATTTGTTAGCGCCGAGGGAACCGAATATAGAATATGACCATATATGGCAAGGTATAGAAACAAGAATGTGTAGATTTTTGTACTGGGAGACATTCAATTGAGGCATTTTAGTTTGAAAGTAAAGATTAAAGCTTAGTATTTATACACAATTGCCATTTTTGGCCATTCACGAAAATGCAAAAGGACAGGCTATAAAAGTATTGGTTAGCTCGTTTTGCACGTTTGATAATGCATTATGAGTCAGTCCACTACAGTTAATATTCTGCCCAAGGTGAAATGTTAAGGGATCTTGCATGTTATGACCCATCGCTTTCCGCCTCTTTACGCCAAAGCAATATGTGAGTACTCATCGTTTCTCACCCATGGCTTTGAGTACCAGAAATAGGGGGAACACACGCAAAGCTCCTCCCAACTTTTAATGCGTCTTAGATCGCCACCCTATAAATATGTAGTTCAGGATGACACCAGTTTATAGTTGTGGGAACAGCAGGGTTTGGCTGTCAACAGGGCAAAGGAACAACACCCGAGGGCTTTTGCGACGTGAACAACGAGGTGTAGGTCAGCATCTCTTGGGACATACTCATACAGTGCCTTCAGAAAGTATTCAGACTCCTTGACTTTTTCCACATTGTTACTTTACAGCCTTATTCGAAAATTGATTAAATTGTCCTCCCCCCATCAATCTGCACACAATACCCCATAATGACAAAGCAAAAACAGGTTTAGAAATGTTTGCACATTTATTAAAACAAAAACCGAAATATCACATTTAAGACCCTATTAAGACCCTTTACTCAGTACTTTGTTGAAACACCTTTGGCAGCGATTACAGCCTCAAGTCTTTTTGGGTATGATGCTTCAAGCTTGGCACACCTGTATTTGGAGAGTTTCTCCCATTCTTCTCTGCAGATCCCTGCAAGCTCTGTCAGGTTGGATGGGGAGCGTCGCTGCACAACTATTTTCAGGTCTCTCCAGAGATGTTCGATCGGGTTCAAGTCCGGGCTCTGGCTGGGCCACTCAAGGAAATTCAGAGACTGGTCCCGAAGCCAATCCCGCGTTGTCTTGGCTGTGTGCTTAGGGTCATTGTCCTGTTGGAAGGTGAACCTTACCCCAGTCTGAGGTCCTGAGCGCTCTGGAGCAGGTTTTTATCAAGGATCTCTGTACATCTTTCCCTCAATCCGGACTGTTCTCCCAGTCCCCGCCTCTGAAAAACATCCCCACAGCATGATGCTGCCACCACGCTTCATTGTAGGGTTGGTGCCAGGTTTCCTCCAGACGTGACGCTTGGCATTCAGGGCAAAGAGTTCAATCTTGGTTTCATCAGACCATAGAATCTTGTTTCTCATAGTCTGTGAGCCCATGAGGGCTGTCATGTGCCTTTTACTGAGGAGTGACTTCCATCTGGGCACTCTACCATAAAAGCCTGATTGGTGAAGTGCTGCAGAGATGGTTGTCCTTCTGAAAGGTTCTCCATCTCCACAGAGGAACTCTGGAGCTCTGTCAGAGTGACCATCAGGTTCTTGGTCACCTCCCTGACCAAGGTCCTTCTCCCCGATTGCTCAGTTTGGCCAGGCGGCCAGCTCTAGGAAGAGTCTTGGTGGTTCCAAACTTCTTCCATTTAAGGATGATGGAGACCACTGCGTTCTTGGGGACCTTCAATGCAGCAGATCTGTGCCTGGACACAATCCTGTCTCGAAGCTCTACGGACAATTCCTTCGACCTCATGGCTTGGTTTTTGCTCTGACATGCTCTGTCAACTGTGGGACCTTATATAGACCGGTGTGTGCCTTTCCAAATCATGTCCAATCAATTGAATTTTCCAAAGTAGGACTCCAATCAAGTTGTAGAAACATCAAGGATGATAGATGGAAACAGGATGCACCTGAGCTCAATTTTGAGTCTCATAGCAAAGGGTCTGAATACTTATGTAAATAAGGTATTTATGTTTTTTATTTTTAATACTTTTGTAAAAATGTCTAAAAACCTGTTTTCGCAATGTCTTTCTGGGGTATTGCGTAGCTTAATGAAAACAAAAATGTTTTTATCCATTTTAAAATTAGGCTGTAACGTAACAAAATGTGGAAAAAGTCAAGAGATCTGAATACTTTCCGAATGTATGAGGTCATGCACCATGCTCCCGGGGCTGTTTGATTGGGATGCGACCCAAAGCAGGGATAAACTGCCATTAACGTGGACAGCTGCATTCCCTCCCATAGAAATCATGGGGGACGCCCGTCTGCTACAGTCTTCGCTGAACCCAATCCCGGCAAATCAACTTCTAAAACCATAGAAACAGTTCACAGCCATATCAATGTCATGTACAACAGGTGCGTGCGTGCCCCCCCAGGACAGTCTTCGCAGCCAGCGATGCGCCTCCCCATCCCATGTGATAGCCTAGAGTAGTTTGTTAATGGAGGACAGCCACCCAGCCTTGGCCCCCTAACAACTCGCAACCCCAGTAAGTTGGGGAAAACTTTCAAACCCAAATAAAGAAAACACTTACGGAGTCAAAACCCGTATCCCGTAAAGCCTTCAGGGTTTACGAGTCTGTCATTGTAGTACTTGTAGGATCAGAGATGGTTGCAGGCAACAACATTGCGCGTGTCTGGCACAATAACAAAGGGGGCAAAGCAGAGAGAGGGATGGGTGAAGGTCATGGGCTATGTTGTAGTCTCCCAGCATAGGGCAAGCACCAGGCGCTTCAAAAGCTGTGGCGCCATCTTCCACTCTTCTCTACAATCAAATTGGCAGATTCAGCTGTGCTGGCCCCCAAGGCAGCAGCACATAACTGAAGGGGCCTGCCACCATTTTAGAAAATATTTGTCCAGACCGGTCCAATTGAAAAAGACTGGTGTTCTTTATGGTTTTACCATTCGTACCACTCCAATATTCCAGGGGATACATTTTCAGATGGCCAGACAAGAAAATGTGTGAGTCATTGTGACATGGAGTGCCTATGATGCTAGTTCTGACCTTACACTACATAGAAAGTTACATTACGTCAACTTGTAACGGCTGGTTAATAGATTGGGGTCTCTTTTCACTGACTGGCTTTGGCCATTCATACATCGATCAAGTGACACCATTCATTCCTATGTGAAGACTCAATAGCGCATTCAAGCCAAATGAAGTCTTAAGATAGTGTCTCATTGAGGAATAACATGTGCATTTTGAGCTAATCCATGAAGTGATGTTGCTGGCTAACTCAGTGCTGCCACCTCCCATTGAGTAGCTCAAGTTGAAGGCCAACGGGTACTGCAGGTTGCCATTAGCAACTCAATTATCCTTATAACTTATTCTGTGTGCAATTTTGAAGTCATCAGTTCAAGGACATACATCTGGTTTATTAGAAGCAATTACTTGTATAATTTTGTTTATTTAAAAAAAGAAAGATTGCCATTTTTCTATTCGCTGTAATGGGGGGATCCTGTTTTCCGCTAACAATGCCTGCAGTACTGCAGTTGGCATTCAACTTCTGTAGCCTCCATGAGAGGTGGCAGTCGTTCTCCCCTGGCTCTATTCAATCCGTATCGCAGAAGTTCAGCATTAGTGTTATTGAAATTTAAAGGCAATGTTCCGGCGTTAGCGGAGACTGCAATCACGTTGCCGCTGCTGCATGTCAGCTCAAATCGGAATATATCACGCAATCGGGAGTTATTTTCCCTTTCGGTTGATCCTCATCTATCTTCACCTTTTAAGCATTTTTCCCCAATTCTACAGGTTTCAAGACACAGTACAAATATGCATCCGTTCTCCCCTTCCCAAAGGCAGTCAATGTCCACAATGGTAGAGACAATGTTCTTGTCACAGTCAGGCATGTGCTCTCCTCCATTAGGGTAGAAGTCAACGTGGCCAACAGCGTGAGATATGCCCTTGCCTGAAATAAAAAGGATGATGTAGTCTTACGCTGTATTCTGCTCATATGAACAGAAATATTTTGTGTAAGCCACGAATGTAAGCCAGGGTATTCGTCACACTCAAAAAGTGTACTTTATTTTGATATTTAAAAACAGCCATTGTGTCCCATAGCAACATAAGGGATGAAGGGCAGCGTGTCAGTGTGAATGACATCTACAAATGTGGCATCGGACTGGTCCAGGCGCACCGTGGCAATGAGGCCCTGGAAGCAGGGCTGTGCTGGGTCCAGCCCTGAGAGAGGAGGACACACACACACAACCTCTAACTCAGAATTTCAGTCAATCACTTTACATCTAGACGTTTTCAACAAGGGTTATATGGCTCAGAATAGGAGTTGGGGGCTTGGGACCTGGGTTTCAACGCATTACGTAGATCCATGACGATGTATACATGTGCTTAGCTAAGATCTGACCTGTGATGCGTCCTAGCATGCTGATCCTGCGGCCCACCTCGCCAGCAGCGTGTGCCCCCAGACTGTCCGATAACGTGGACCATGTAAGCCTTCCTGGGACAGAAAATGTTAAGGCGAGCGTTGGAGAGATAATGGTGTCTTTCAACCTAGAACGCTCTGTTTGCTGTGACAGTTGTGCGTCCATGCTGCCGCAACAGAAATAGATATGTTTTTAGGTTTAAACATTCTTGAGCTGTGAAACAACATATGGCATGTGCACGTGTAGACAGTCGGGGTTAATTCCAATATGATTTCAAATTTAATTAACTTATGAAGTGGAGACAATCTTAAAGTTATAGAATTGGACTACATTAGAATGGTGAAAAATGTCACTTCGGAATTGAAATTCATTATTTTTCCATTTTCCATTTTCCATAATGCAAAGAAATATAAAGGATATAATGCAATTATAGAACATTTACTGCAGGATTTGAACGCCTAAAGTGGATTGACGCAGCCTTGTGTCAATCTAATTAAAATAATTACTTCTCCATCAGAATACACTAGTTTAAGCTAGACATATCCGTTTTGTATGGGCTGTGTCTCATTCCACCGTATCCGCCCATGTCAGCCTTCCACAGCTGCAGTGGAAAGTGGGTTAGCTACAGCGCTGTTTGTCAGACCAGGAGACATCCCGAAAATCGGTCTCTCGTGAAAACGTCTGTGGCATCCCGAAAGGTTTTACCTAAAAACTAATATGACAACCATAGAAACATGACTCACGATGGTGTTCTCAGTTTTGTCACGGTACTCGTCTGAAGTTAACCCGGTACCAAAAAATGTATATAAGTGATTTTGTGCCCCCCACCCTTAAAGGGGTCAAATACATGTCCATTTTTTAAAAATAATTCCTAAGCCTTCTTATTTCTCCTAGATATAGGACAGAGACTTCAAAACATTATGACTTCCTTTGATTGTCTTTTGCCGTTTATGAACGTGTTACTCAATGCCTTTCAATGGGCTATAGCAGCAAAGGCAAATTCTATATTTTATCAAATTGTAAATACACTGCTCAAAAAAATAAAGGGAACACTTAAACAACACAATGTAACTCCAAGTCAATCACACTTCTGTGAAATCAAACTGTCCACTTAAGAAGCAACACTGATTGACAATAAATTTCACATGCTGTTGTGCAAATGGAATAGACAAAAGGTGGAAATTAAAGGCAATTAGCAAGACACCCTCAATAAAGGAGTGATTCTGCAGGTGGTGACCACAGACCACTTCTCAGTTCCTATGCTTCTTGGCTGATGTTTTGGTCACTTTTGAATGCTGGTGGTGCTCTCACTCTAGTGGTAGCATGAGACGGAGTCTACAACCCACACAAGTGGCTCAGGTAGTGCAGCTCATCCAGGATGGCACATCAATGCGAGCTGTGGCAAGAAGGTTTGCTGTGTCTGTCAGCGTAGTGTCCAGACCATGGAGGCGCTGCCAGGAGACAGGCCAGTACATCAGCAGACGTGGAGGAGGCCGTAGGAGGGCAACAACCCACCAGCAGGACCGCTACCTCCGCCTTTGAGCAGGAGGAGCACTGCCAGAGCCTTGCAAAATGACCTCCAGCAGGCCACAAATGTGCATCAGTGTATATTAAAAGAGCAAACAGATTCAGCACAAATGTCTGTCGTTAATAGTACTGGTTACTTATTCATTTCTTACAGAGAGTACGGTAAATACTAATGCTTTTTTTGACAAGGGTGACATATATATCTGATACAATATATATCTACACAAGTGAATTTAAACAGCTAAAATATCCACAGTATATCTTAAAACATATCCATATGTTAGCTTAGTAGAATTTAAATTGAATAAAATGTACAGGGAAAAGGAATTGTGGAATTCACACCAACCCTGTGTATACAGTACCTATGGTCTAGACCAGGGGTGTCAAAGTCAAATGGACGGAGGGCCAAATAAAAAATTTAGCTACAAGCCGAGGGCCGGACTGTTCGAATGTTCATTGAAAAATTTTTAAATGACGCATATAGTCTAGTGAACCTAATTGAACCTACTGAAAACCTAACAAATATATTCCAATATGATCAGATAAATAAAGCAATATTTTCTTATGGCTCTGTCAGTAATCTTTAATTTTCAACAGACACAAAAGACAAATTTCCTTTATATAAAAATCCCCATAACATGAACATTAAATGAAAGAAAACGGTATTCAAGGCACCATCAGTAGCCTATATTTTCTATTTTAGCAAAAGTGGGCTAAATTTACTTCAAAGAAAAAAACAATAATAGCAATTTTCTATCATCCACTCAACTGAAATATTTTTAAAATATAATTGGATTGAAATACAATAAAATAAAGTGCAAAAATCTATTAATCAAAAACAACACTTTGTTTAAGGAGAAGTAACATGCAGTGAAAACAAATATTAAACTTTAACTTTTAAACTTGAACTGAGTAAAAACTCTAAATATGTGATTGCACAGTAATGTTCACTTGTTTGAGGTTGAGGGTGATACTTGGTGGTGTCCCATCTTTTCCACAAGTTCATCAATGTTCGGGGTAAGGCTCTGAGCTGAGGAAATCCTCAGAATTGAGTGGAGGTGTTCAGCAGTAAGTCGACTTCTGTGTGATGTTTTGTTCAGGTTCATCAAAGAAAACAGTTGTTCACACAGGTATGTGCTGCCAAACATAGACAACGTTTGAGCAGCCTGGATGCGCAGCTGGGGCATTGTGTCGGGGAGGAAACGGGCGAACTCCGCAGCACCCACTGCCGCATATTTTGCCCTCAGTGCATCATTGCATTGGAGGTCAATCAACTCCATTTGGAGGTTTGGTGGTGAGCTTTCCACGTCAACAGCAAATGGGTTACCGAGCAGTTCCAACCTGCTTTTTTGTGCTTCAAAGTCAGCAAATCGGCGTCGAAAGTCAGCGGCAAGCATACCTATTTTATCAGCCAACTGTGCGCTCGGGAACGCACTGGTAGAGAGCTTCTCTTTCATGGTCTGGCAGCTGGGAAAGTGGCTCAAATTTTCTTTCCGCATCTGCGTCTCCCACAGAGTCAGTTTGGTTTTAAATGCCTTCACTGTACTGTACATATCAGAGATGACATGATCCCGACCCTGCAGCTGCAAGTTCATTGCATTCAGATGACTCGTAATGTCACACAGAAAAGCCATTTCACACAGAAACATTTCGTCTCGGAGTTGTGTTGTGTCTTTCCCTTTGCTGTCCAAGAACAGACAAATCTCCTCACGAAGCTCGAAACATCTTTGAAGCACCTTTCCCTGGCTTAGCCATCGCACCTCTGTGTGATAAGGCAAATCACCATGCTCCGTTTCTAACTCCGTCAGAAATGCCTTGAACTGGCGGTGATTCAAACCTTTGGCTCTGATAAAGTTAACTGTGCGCGTGATGATGCTCATTACATGCTCCATTTTCAAGGCTTTACCGCACAACGCTTCCTGGTGTATGATACAATGATAAGCTGTCAGCTCACCTGTCGCGTTTTCCTCTTGCATCTTTTCCCGTATCTTCGCCACCAGTCCGCTCCTGTGTCCACACATCGCAGGTGCTCCGTCGGTTGTCAAACCCACAAGTTTTTCCCAAGGCAGCTCCATCTCATTTACACATCTTGACACCTCTTCATACAAATCATGCCCCGTAGTTGTGCCATGCATAGGACGTAAAGCCAAAAACTCCTCTGTCACGCTTAGGCTGGAGTCCACTCCGCGGATGAAAATTGACAACTGGGCAATGTCAGAAATGTCGGTGCTCTCATCCACAGCCAAGGAATATGCAATGAAATCTTTTCCCTTTTTCACAAGCTGCTCTTTTAGATTGATGGACAACTGGTCTACTCTCTCGGCAATGGTGTTTCTGCTCAGACTCACATTTAAAAAGAGTTGCCTTTTTTCTGGGCAAACTTCGTCACAAACTTTAATCATGCAGTTTTTGATGAAATCCCCCTCCGTAAATGGCCGGGCTGATTTAGCGATCTCTTCTGCCAAAATAAAACTGGCCTTGACAGCAGCCTGGCCTTGTGATTTGGCTTTTTTGAACAGAGCCTGTCGAGATTTGAGGCCTCGTTTTAATTCCTCTGCCTTTTGTAGCCTTTGTTCCATGTCCATATTCTTGTTTTTGTCCGCGTGTTTCGTTTCATAATGTCGTCTCAGATTATACTCTTTCAGTACCGCCACACTTTCTCCACACAGAAGACACACAGGTTTTCCAGCTACCTCCGTGAACATATACTCCGACTCCCACCTTGTTTGAAACCCCCGGTTCTCAGTGTCCACCTTCCGTTTTGCCATTTTTGATGGGTATCTGAAAGTTAATTTTACTGTGATGCTGACGACTGCTGTGCCAATAAATATTGAAATGAAGCAGCCTACTGCTCGGTGCGTCACCGTTGCATTGTGGGAAATGTAGTATTGGTGCGTGTAAAAGATCTGCGGGCTGCCGGCTTGCTGCGGTCTGCGGGCCGGTTCTAATAATAAATCAAGATCATCCCAGGGGCCGTAAAAAACCTTCTCGCGGGCCGGATGTGGCCCGCGGGCCTTGACTCTGACATATGTGGTCTAGACAGTACTTACCCAAAAGACGTCAATCATGTGGGCCACCTGGGCGCCAACGACTCAGACGTTATTGGCTGCCTGTGTGCAGAGGGTCAGCCCCCCCTTCTTCCAGTCCACACAGATGCAGTTGACCTCTTCCTCTGTCAGTATCGTCTGAGAACACAAACATGACATCAACCCCACAATGGGCACTGCTGTTCCCGGTGTTAACTATCACTTACTTCCTTGGTGTTATCCAGAGAACCACCCTCTCACCCAAAAATAAAATATCAAACATAGTACACAAGTCCCATTGGGAGGGACTCAACATGTAGTGCACTCAGACTAGAACTGAACACTGCCTACTTTGCACATTTCAATAAGCCAGTTCTCGTCACCCTTGTCAAAAAAAGCATTAGTATTTACCGTACTCTCTGTAAGAAATGAATAAGTAACCAGTACTATTAACGACAGACATTTGTGCTGAATCTGTTTGCTCTTTTAATATACACTGATCTGGGCTACTCTTCTGTGTCTGGGAAACAGGCAGTTGGAGGTGTCAGATGTCACATACTATTGTGTACATACTATAGCATCAGTTCATGTCAAGGCCAAAAGATACATCATCTATATACAGTAGCATTATAACTGATCAGCACAGTACACAACATGAATCATTGTGGAAAAACTGGCATTCACTAACACTTAAAGACTTAAAAAAGCACTAGAAGTTGTTGTTTGTTTCCATCAGTCTCACGAAATCCCACAGTGAAAAAAGCTGAAATTCACGATTTTTCATCCATCTACTTGCGCTGCATTCATATTTAGTCTCACGTTGAAGTGTTTTACCATTGTCTTCTCAGGACAACCAGGGCCGCAAACAGTAAACAAAACAATGACAAACTGCATTCATGTTTTACTGACAAATGTAAATAAAAAAACGGAGAAAAATGTATTTATACGAATCCTGTAAGTACAGAAATTCTTGGCTCAGTGGGAAAATATCCAACTCGTCAGTGACAACTGTGTGGAGTTTGAAGTTTGTGACAGCAACTATGTGAGTTTATTACAGTATTATAGACACTATGTCCTGGGATTTCCTAAGATCTTCTATGTTCAGGGGCGGCAGGGAAGCCTAGTGGTTAGAGCATTGGGCCAGTAACCGAAAGGTTGCTAGATTGAATCCCAGAGCTGACAAGGTAAAAATCTGTCGTTCTGCCCCTGAACAAGGCAGTTAACCCACTGTTCCTAGGCCGTCATTGTAAATAAGAATTTGTTCTTAACTGACTTGCCTACTTAAATAAAGGTCAAATAAAAAATAAATATGTACAAGAACCACTTACCTTCAAACGACTCTGGTATCAGCGGCTGCAGAAGAATTATACGAATCCAACACAACAGCCCAGCAGTCAAAAGGGGTTAACAACGCTTCGATCCCACCGACAGCTTTATTGAACTTTGGTACACCAGAATTACATTCATTTCCAATGAAACGCTGCATTTGCCTTGCAGCATTGCATTGGTAGAGGCAGTTGCAGTGCATTCGGTGTGGTGCATACGTTGGATTTATCGAAGGTATGCGTCAGACTGTATGCGTAGACGGCTTGACAAAAATGCTAGCAGAAGACGAATTATTAACTTTTGTTCCATACATATCCAGATGATGCTGCGTACTATTTTGCGCAAGGATGCTGTCAGTGTGATCGAAGCGTAAGAAGGCCAAAACACACCGGCGTCACTCTAAAAGTTTAATTTATGTTCATAAACAGTATTTCCAGAGCAAATTACAACCATAAAAAGACATCCAATTAAATAGGTCACACCTATTTAAAATGTCAGGCTACCTAATTACCTAGTTGAAATCAGTTGTGTCAATTAAGCCTCCTTCATACCTGGTGCTAACATGTGTCCTGATCTTAACCACATTCTGATCGTGCCAACGTTGTTTGCGGTTGTACCTGTTGTTCTTTTGAACAATCAGATCAGATCTTTGCCAATAAATGGTCTGGTTGTGTAAACGCAGCCATTGTAGCCATTGCATCTACACATGGTAGTAAAATGTGTCTCTTATGCGTCCACTATGTCCACACTGTGACCAAATATTCTGGTCCCTCCCTGGATGCAAATTTTTGACTGATATTCTTTCAAAATAATATGAATTTATTTATTTAAAGACGTATATTTATGCCAAGTCAATGGCGTCACCTGTCAATGATTTTATAGGGTGGGATAATGATGATTTAAACTGTTTCACTGTCCAGATCCATCTACACTTGTAAGATACGGTATATAGCCCCATTTATACCAATGCTAACATGGCTACATTTAACACAGACAGCCTAATTCTGATCGTATTGGTATTTTGACCAATCAGATCTTTTCCTCAGATCTATCCTCAGCCCTTTGTCCTCAGATCTTTTTACACATTCTGATTGCGCCCATATTTTTAGACAGGTGTAGATAATTAAAAGACACATTGCGATCTGATTGTGATCAGATCTTCCAGACCACCTCCTGAGGAAGTCAGGGACTCGTTGTGTCCGGATATCAATCAAGTGTAATCAGATCTGGATGGTCAAACCATTTAAATCATCATTATACTGGCCTCTAAAATCATTGGCATCAGTAATTGTCTTAAAATAAATAAATATTATCTTGAAAGAATATCTGTCAAATAATTTGCTGACAGGGAGGCACCAGCTGATCTGGTCACAATGCAGAAACAGTCGACGGATAAGAGACACATTTTAGTCAAAACAAACCTTAATCAGATAGTGATTGGATCATATTAATCAGATCACAAAATGCACATGTTAGCGCAAGGTGTAAACAACGCTTCTGACTACCTCCAGAAGTGGTCGGGAAGATCTGATCACAATCAGACCACAAGGCGACTTTCAATCGTCTACACCTGTCCAAAGTCTGGGCACAATCAAAATGTGGACAATATCAGAACAAAGTATGCATGTTACAATCAGGTATAAACGGGCTTTAGAAAACAAGAAACAATTCATTGCTGTAGTGTAGCGGTTGAGATTGTGGAAAAGTATGCTAGAAACTTTTCAAGGTTTATAAGTGACTGAATTAATAAGTAAACATACACAAAACACAACTTGCTCAATAAATCACTTTTGAATTACATGTTGAATGAATATGATAAAACTGGAATGTTTACTTCTTCCCAGGCATCTATTTCATGTGTATGTTACAGGTTGTGTCTTCTAGAAATTGGTTAGACCTGGTTCATTCTGACAAGAATATGTTTTTGTCAGTAATGTGTAGCGTTTATAAGTCATACTGTTTGTTATCACCTAACTGATATCACAGCCAGCTCAGACATGTACACTGTGTACGTACAGTATGTGTACACCATATACCATGTTGTACTGTACTGGTGATGGCACTGCTGTTCCTAAGGAGTGTAGGTGTGTATTCATGGGAAGTGGATAGCAGCCGGAAGACCCTAACCTAACCGCAAACTCTCAATGAACCCTAACCTTTAACTGTTACATCACCCAGCTGAATATCCACTTCCTATGTTGTGTTGTTGCACCGATACTGAACAAGAGAGACAGTAAATTGGCTTGTAGGTTTCTTCTTCTTTTTTTACATGTAGATCCATTTTTGTATCATACCAATATACTATGCTTAAAAAGTAAATTATCCAATTGTACATTAAATTAAAACTTTGAATAATTGAACGCTATCAGTACAATTTCAATTACGTGTTTTTCTCATTTCATTTTCTGTCAACTACTGTACATTTCCAAGAGATGGCACTGGAGAGTAAGCAGTGTCAGTTTCTCTTTCGCCTCAATAACTATCCCTTTTATACTGAACAAAAATATAAACGCAACATGCAACAATTTCATATAGTTTACAGTTCATATAAGGAATCAGTCAATTTAAATCAATTTAATTGGCCCTAATCTATGGATTTCACATGACTGGGCAGGTGTGTAGTAATGGGGAGCCAGGCCGACCCACTGGGGAGCCAGGCTCAACCAATCAGAATAATTTTGTCCCCACAAAAGGGCTTTATTACAGACAGAAATACTTCTCTGCACCCCCCTCCCCTGATCCCACAGGTAAAGTAGCCGGATGTGGAGGTCCTGGGCTGTCGTGGTTACATGTGGCCAGCGTTTGTGAGGCCAATTGGATGTAGTGCCAAATTCTCTAAAATGATGTCGGAGGCGGCCTATGGTAGAGAATTAACATTAAATTCTCTGGCAACACCTCTGGTGGACATTCCTGCAGTCAGCATGCCAATTGCACACAAAACTTGAGACATCTGTGACATTGTGTTGTGTGACAAAACTGCACATTCTAGGGGCCTTTTATTGTTCAGGACAAGGTGCACCTTTGAAAATGATCATGCTGTTTAATCAGCTTCTTGATATGCCACACCTGTCAGGTGGATGGATTATCTTGGAGAAGACTAACGGGGATGTAAACAAATTTGTGCACAAAATGTTTGAGAAGTAAGCTTTTAGTGTGTAAGGAACATTTCTGGGATCATTTATTTCAGCTCATTGAACATGGGACCAGCACTTTACATGTTGCATTTATATTTTTGTTAAGTGAATACACTGTGTATACCAAACATTAGGAACACATTCTTAATATTGAGTTGCACACCCTCCCCCCGGTCTAAGGCACTGCATCTCAGTGCAAGAGGCGTCACTACAATCCCTGGTTCAAATCCAGGCTGTATCACATCCGGCCGTGATTTGGAGTCCCATAGGGCGGCGCACAATTGGAACAGCGTTATCCGGTTTTGGCCGGGGTAGGCTGTCATTGTAAATAAGAATTTCTTCTTAACTGACTTGCCTAGTTAAATAAAATGTACATTTAAAAAAGTTAGCTTGATGCCCTTTGCGTGGTGGACCATTCTTGATACACCCAGGAAACTTTTGAGCATGAAAAACCCAGCAGCGGAGCAGTTCTTGACACAAAACGGTGCGCCTGGCATCGACTACCATATCCTGTTCAAAGGCACTTCAATCATTTGTCTTGCCCATTCAACCTCTGAATGGCACACATACACAATCCATGTCTCAATTGACTCAAGGCTTAAAAATCGTTCTTTAACCTGTCTCCACCCCCTTCATCTACACTGATTGACATCAATAAGGGATCATAGCTTTCACCTGGTCAGTCTATGACATAGAAAGAGCAGGTGTTCTGAATGTTTTGCATGCTCAATGTATATCCTAGTAGATATAGGAGATCCACCAATTTTATGTAACCAGGGGTTCGTATGTTTTATGTGAAGTGCAGACAATGTATATTAGCAAGCTTCTTCAATAACTACCAAATTGAGGCTAACAAAACATGAATGACACCGTGCGTATGTCCAAGGAAAATCAAACACTGAAATACAATATACAATTTCAGAATAATTGTTTGGTCATTTACCTATTTATGATATTGCTACCTTGCAATTCTATTATCATCAAAAGGAATATAGCAAACACCTGGCCTATCCAAAGCTCTAGAATTTTCTTTTGCACAGAAATAGTATAGAAATAGAAGAAAACTCGACAACATAATATATGTGAAACAGGGAGGGAGGGGTAATCTTTGCCAGATGATCCTGTCAAAGCATTTAGATGAGATGATCATTGTGGAGTTTCCACCCAGGAGGATAATCCCATGAGAAAACAGTCCTAAGGTGCTCTCTCTCCCCTGGGGCTTCTGGATAAATAATGTGGAATAGGAGGTGTCTGGGATTGGTTTAGTGAAGCACCCCGTGGGTCAAATACAGTATGTGTGTTTATCATTTTGATTATTTCAAGACCAATGTGTGTTTGTGGCTGTGTCGTCTTAGTTTACTTGCTGCATTTGTTTATTTGCTCGATTTGTCTTCGCTTTGGCTATTAGGTTTCCACAAACAAGTGGAGACATAACCAAAATTAAAACACAACAATTAAGAATACAGCAGGAACAAATCAGCCCCAGCTCTAAAGATTTTTTTATAAAATTGCATGCACTCTGACTCGTCAATGTCATTGAATTGTCTTATTCATTTCCACATTTCTACAGTATAACATCTCACCACAAACCTGTCAAAACTAGCCCTACAACACATGTAGGTAACACCGGGAAAAGGAACCAAGGAATATTGTTAGATTCGAGAGATAAACCTTTGATGCACCATTGCACTGTGACACGTGTGTGAGGGGGGGGGGGCAAAGCAAGGCAGCAGAAGGGAAAATACGTGCAAGATGGAGCAGGCTGCAGGGCGGGGGGAAAGAGGACAGAAAAGCCGGCAGGTTCGTCTGCGGGGCTTACCATTGGAATGTTAATCCTGCTAATGTATTACAGTTGGAGAGGAGAACCACAGTCTGGAGGAGGAAGAGGAAGAGGGAGGAATAAGGAGGGAGGAGGAGGAGGAGGGAGGCAGACACAGCAAGGCTCTTATTACTGGAGAACTACACACAGGACCAGGCTGAAGCATCCAGGGGCCGCACCAAACTAACACAGCATGTGGTTTCTGTTGTTTTGTGTGTGTGACTGAGAAAGCAGTTGGTTTAACTGGGGGTATAGTTGGACTAAATCCTTAAAATAGTGTTGAGCGGTACAGTAGGATAAAGTAGCACCCCAAAACCACCCCTTCAAGGCCTCAAGTATATCCCAAGTTTGGCTCGCTGTTTCTGTGGCTTGCTAGTATGTTTGTTCCACAGATTCCCTGCTCCCACAGGGTACAGCTTGTCAGACATAACTCATGTTGTTCCTATTGTGAGTATTCAGATAGAGCCGAGTCTCTCCTATTGAAAAGGAAGGGTTTAATTGGATTAAACACAAACAAGGCATGCTCTACGTCTTGTATACAGTGTCATCCTTCATGAGGTTGGAAGTTGCAGCCGACAAAACATGCAGTCTCTCATGTAGTTGTATAATCAATGTATTGTGATGATTAGTTAAATGACAAAACTATAGCAATTTAAACATTTAAGGGCATGAATTTGGGCAGAACACCATCCCTAGCCATATTATAAAAGGATACACTGAACAAAAATATAAACACAACAAAGTGTTGGTCCCATGTTTCATGAGCTGAAATAACAATCCCAGAAATGTTCCATACGCACAAAAAGCTTTTTTCTCTGAAATTGTGTGCACACATTTGTTTACATCCATGTTAGTGAGCATTTCTCCTTTGCCAAGATAATCCATCCACCTGATAAGTGTGGCACATCAAGAAGCTGAACAGCATGCTCATTACATAGGTGCACCTTGTGCTGAGGACAATAAAAGACCAATCTTAATGTGCAGTTTTGTCACACACCACAGATGTCTCAAGTTTTGAGGGAGTGTGCAGTTGGCATGCTAACTTCAGGAATGTCCACCAGAGCTGTTGCCAGAGAATTGAATGTTAATTTCTCTACCATAAGCCTCCAATGTCGTTTTAGAGAATTTTGAAGTCAGTCCAACCGGCCTCAAAACCGCAAATCATGTTTAACCATTTCAGCCCAGGACCTCCACATCTGACTTCTTCACCTGCAGGATTGTCTGAGACTAGCCTTCCGGACAGCTGATAAAATTGTGGGTTTGCACAACCGAAGAATTTCTGCACAAACTGTCAGAAACTGTGTCAGGGAAGCTCATCTGCGTGCTCTTTGTCCTCACCAGGGTCTTGACCTGACTGCAGTTCGGCGTCATTACCGACTTCAGTGGGCAAATGCTCACCTTCAATGGCCACTGGCACATTGGAGCAGTGTGCTCTTCACAGATGAATCCCGGGTTCAAATGTACTGGGCAGATGCCAGACAGCATGTATGGCATCATGTGGGCAAGCGGGTGGCTGATGTCAACATTGTGGCAGTGGAGTTATGGTGTGGGCAGGCATAAGCTACAGACAATGAAGACAATTGCATTTTAAAGATGGGTCATTTGATGCACAGAGATAACGTGACTAGATCCTGAGGCCCATTGTCGTGCCACTCATCCGCCGTCATCACCTCATGTTTCAGCATGATAATGCACTGCCCCATGTCACAAGGATCTGTACACAATTGCTGGAAGCTGAAAATTTCCCAGATCTTTCATGGCCTGCATACTCACCAGACACGTCACCCATTGAGAATGTTTGGGATGTTCTGGAATGACGTGTATGACAGCGTGTTCCAGTTCACGGGATAACATTCCACAGGCCACAATCAACAGCCTGATCAATAATATGCCATTTAGCATATGCCATTAATCAACTCTATGCGAAGGAGATGTGTCACTCTGCATGAGGCAAATGGTCAGACTGCTTTTCTGATCCAGGCACCTTCCTTTTTTTTAAGTATCTGTGACCAACAGGTGCATATCTGTATTCCCAGTCATGTGAAACCCATACTGATTTCCTTACATGAACTGTAACTCAGTAAAATCGTTGAAATTGTTGCATGATGCTTATATATTTTTGTTCAGTGTGTATATATACATCTTAATTCAAAACCTATTTCCAAAATAAACTCTCCACAATTAACTAACCTAAAACTTATTCAGTGTTGTACAGGTTGAGCAAACAGCTCATAAAGGAGAATCATATTAAATCACCACCGGGAGCTTTCCTCCCATCTTCATCAATTTGTATTGTTAATAAGTTTGAAAAGCCATCTCAGCAGACTTTCATTTCCTTAATCCTCTTTGGGAACATACTGTAAAAAGAACTGCGATTCCTTCCTCATTCTGTTTGTGTTTTTAACACTAATTAGTATGATGGCACTTTCTGCTCAAGTCCAAATTACATTTATGATATTCTCCTTCTTAATTTAGTCACTCTGCCCCATCCCCTTGATTCCCCATATCATAGACAAAGGTGGAATCATGATATGTAATTAAACCATAGTTCCCAATGATGTATGCGATTAACAAATTAGTTAACACAGGGCAACCTGAATGGATCCGTATTTTACATTCTACTAGTCCGAGTATATGAGATGTAAGATTTAATTATTTCTCATTATTGTACTCTAATCACAGAAATGATGTGTGAGTGATGTTAAAAAACAACACCTCTCTATTTCATGAAAAAAATATATATTTTGCAATACTTTTGGATATGTTCCTTAGCGATCTTTGACACAGGCGGTCGGTCATAAGGACTTAAGGACAGATTGGTTACCTAGATCCCTCATTAGAGCTGATCATCATCATAGAATCTGATGATTGATTCTTCATCACTAGAAAATGAAAATATTATTTCATCATCTTTAATATTCTTGCCACTACCACCGTGTTCCGAAAGGTGGCTGGCTGTAGCAGAGAGACTGTAAGGGGTAAAGGGAGATGCGAAGGCTTGTCTTAATGCTAAGCTGTTGTTGACTGTAATTCTAGTGATATTGGTCCCAAGGAAGTTGAAGTGACAGATAAATTATAATCTGCTGATGTTGCTTGACCTTTTGGCGCTGAAATGCATGCCGGAACTAAATTGTTTTCATGATGTGCGGGACCTTCAAACATTTTTTATGAGCCATAGAATACTGTCCGAAAACTAAAACAATTATTCTATTCCTTCCCTCTGTATTCTCAAAGGTAATCGTTAACACTTCTAGAAGTTGTTTGTATTTTTCCAGACAAAGGTTTTGGACCATTTTGAATGCATTCTCCTTGTGCTGGGCAGTGTGAACAAAGTGGAATGGTGGGATGTTTCCCCTCCAGTGGAATATTGATTATATGTGTTATGTGGAGGGGGAAACCAAACACTGTGACTGCTCTACCTCGCTCCACAGACTACTGTGGTCCCATGGACAGGCTCTTTGGACTGCTGGGAGAAGAGACTTCTCTACAGAGTTGTGTTGTTGAAAAAGTAGCATTTAATAAGACCTACGCAATGTTCAAATAATTGTTTCTTTGTCTGCCTTGTTGTTCTAAAATGTGATAACTCAGTTGCTTTATGCCTGCCATTTTGAGAGTGATGTCTCACATTGTAGATGTTAACTAGTATGTAATACACAGAAAGGCAAAAAGAGGCACGTAAAAATGCCATTGTAGTAAAAGGCTGTTCTGTTACGAGCTGGACGGCCCAGACTCAGCTGTCAGTCCGTTTGGTTGTACATGTAAGTCCGTAGGGACACCTACTGAAGGCTTATGTAATGTTGGCACCGGCCTCTGTGGCACAGCCCCAAGAATTCCCCCTGTTACGGGATAGCCTGGAGAGTGCGCTGTGGCTGTCGATTCAAAGAGTGTAGGTCAAACGTATCAGTGACCAGGCAGCAGGAACATCTTTATCTCACCATCTCTCTCCAGTCCCCACGTCCCCCGTTGCATTACGTTGCCATGGATGTTAGACAGCGTTTCCATGGCATTGACGCTTGTTCAAGGGGAACATTGTGTGTAGGACCTGTGTGTTAGTCACTCAGTCTAATGTCATAGAACATAGACGAAGACATGCAGTACCTGTAAGGGAAAAACTGGTGACTTTCTTTCAATGGTACTGACTTTTAGCCCATGGGTTGTTCATAAAAACAGATCATTTTTATTATGGTAATGAGACAAAGCAGGCTACACCAGGAAAAAGCTTGTTTTATAACCACTCTTACATACATTTTTACAGTCATGGACTCCCTTTTTATAACACCACACAAACTTATATATTCAATGGCTTTTTTAGGCTTTTCTTTAAAAAAAATCTGATATTGGTTCTCTGACAGATGTGTAAATTGTTGTTTTGTCTCTGCTCCCGGTTATTTTTACTCTCTGAGGCTACATTCTGCTAGCTCCTCTCTCGTTTCTGATTTGACCTTTGACACCTGACCTTCTGAGGTGAGTGGAATTCATAACAAAGATTAAAATTCCTAAAGGAGGTACTCATAGTACATCAATCTAGGGTCTGCTCTTGAAGAACATGCTTTTCTCATCTCCAAAGTCCTACGTTTCATAGATAGTTTTGTCACATACAAAACAAAACAAAACAAGTCCATTATATACATCCTCTATCCCATATTGCAACCACAGGTCCCTTTCCCGTGATGGTGGCAAGCGTCACAATGATTTCATGTTTGACCACCAGTGCAGTTGGAGCATCCAAGTTTTCTTCATTTCAAATCCACTCTAGTCATGCAGTCCCAAAAAATGATCTCAGATTAAATTTAGAAATCCTTTTTAACAGTTGGTCGGTTCAGCAACAAAGTCTCACCGTATTTGAGAGAGTTCTTTGAAGCGTGGTGGTCCATCAGGGGATTTGTTCCAACTGTTGAAGATTATTCCTGTTGTGTACCATTAGTTAGACAAACAACATTTTCTTAACCAGTCCATGTACACTCTTAGAAAAACATCGAACCTAAAAGGGTTCTTTGGTTCTCCCCATAGTAGAACCATTTGAAGAACCCTTTTTGGTTCCAAGTAGAACCCTATTGGGTCCCATGTAAAACCCTTTCCACAGAGGGTTCTACATGGAACCCAAAAGGGTTCTACCTGGAACAGAAAACGGTTCTCCTATGGGGACAGCCGAAGAACCATTTTGGAACCATTTTTCTAAGAGTGTAATGGTGATGTGTGCAGTTAACTCTGATTTACTGATGGAGCCTGGCAGGGACCAGGAGGAAGATGGGGGTCAGTGGGTCTGAGAGGGGTGGTTGGGGGGTACAGGGCAGGCTGGGTGGGTGTGGGTGTCATTCATACCGGCCGGTCCACTGCGTACTGGCAAGGGCTTAGGTTTGACACGGTGTTTTGCACGGTCGGGTAGGCGAAGTTGGCATGCTGCTTGGCCTTGAGCCGGAGACTGGCCAGGCTGGAGTTGCAGGTGTCTCTGTACATGTAAGGGCTGGCGGTGGTGGCGTAGGGGCAGGTGCTGGCGGTGACTGCGACCGAGTTCAGCGTGGGGCTATTGAGATTGTTGAGGTTGCCCAGGTTGTTGAGGCCCGAGCCGGCCACCCCAGCCACTGCCGAGGGCACCATGGAGGAGGCCATGTTCATGGAGGGGATGGAGCTGGAGGGGGAGAACATGGGCTGGGATGACAGAGGGCTTACATTCATGGAGTTGAAGAAGGGGAAGCTCTTGGCTGACAGTGGGCTGCTGGCCAGACTCTTGGTGGCCCAGTTGTTGTAAGTGTAGCCAGAGTACATGTCGTCATAGGGCTGCATTAATCCATTGAACTGGGCACCAAAGCCGTTTTTACACAGCTCAGCCTGCTGGTTCCTCTCCCTCTTCCTCCACTTGGCACGGCGATTTTTAAACCATACCTGAGAGAGAAGAACAGAGAAGGAGAAAAAGGCAAGATAATATGGGATTTTCTTTTCAACATAATGTGAGGTGCTAAAAATTGGTATGCAATGGCTGAGAATGTATATCTTTCAAAGAGTTTTGGCAAGATTCAGTATGTTGTTGCTCTGTAGACTTTCTGAAAGAAAGAACAATCCAGGCAACTAAGTTTATCATCAAACAGTCATATTAGCCATGGTTTATTAAAACGATCGGTTCACTTATTTGAATTATAAGCTCCCAGTGAAAGAAATGTCAAGCTATAGAGCTGTCTTCACATTTTGTCATTTTAAGGTCCTATTTTTAGAGGGTATCAAATGGATTAACGTTTTCACGGCAAATCTAAAATGAAGATACTTAATTCAGTTCCCGATTGGGGAAGTATTCATTTCTCTCTGAGCGTTCATTTTTGTGCTAGAACTTTCTCTTAATTCTCAAAAACACAAGACTTCAAAACTCCTCATTGTGTGGCAATATACCTATTATAGGAATTCAATACAGAAATGACAGAAATGGACTGTCATGTACAGTTAAAATCTAATTGTATTAATCAAATGCATATTATTCCCATGTAAATTATTCTAATTTAAATGTAAAAAGGCCACTAACACTGCTGGGGCTAACTAATCTCCCTCCCTCCCTTCATCATCTATAACCGCTGTGCCAGGCATACAATATCTCATCCAAACCTCCAATCTGTGGTTCTGCCAGCCAGCAGCCCAGGCATCTGTTGTGATAGTAATAGAATGCTCTGGACTATTAAATGTGTGGGTACAGTGCACATAGCAGTGAGTTTTCCATGGTACCCATTGACAGTAGGGGAAACCCCACTATTGAGGAAGACTTCTTGCCTTTTAACATGACTCTTGGGCTATGTTGTTTAGGTATCATGGAAACATCTGAATGTCAAATGGTTAGTGAATGAGGTGATTGTGGCAAACCTTACCTCACTTTCCTAAAACTGTCAAATGACTGATACAAGACACTCGCTGTGACCTAAAGTACCCACGTCCATTGCTCACGACTCCGTTTCTCTCTGAGCGTTCATTTTGTGCTGGGACCTTCTCTTTATTCTCATATAGACAAGACTTCAAACTCCTCATTAAATTGCATAAATCAAGACGACAGGAGTAGTATTCGGGATATGCAGGGGGGCATCTGCGTCCATGTGGGATTAGCAGGGAACGAGTGAGGCTCAAAAGACCACTGCTAGACATTAGGACCAGGCCGTGTGTGGTCTGTTGTTCTTTCAAAATAACAACCAAGACTGTGTGCTATGTGACCTTTTATCTGGCCAACATGAATTTGATCCATTACTCGTCAGGCAGGCAGTGATTTTATTGTCATCCGTTGGAATGTGAGCCCACCTGCTCCACACTGGGGGACGACCAAACCACTGGGCTTAGGTCATTTTAGGGTCAGGAGCAGAGCACACTTCTGACCTTTGCGTGACACATGAAGCCTAGTTTTAGGTTGTTGTACCTAATCCCTGGCTAGGTACACTCTTTTACATTTGTACCTTCAATTGCCTTTTTACCTTCAGAATTATGTTGAAATAATATGCTTGACTACCACAAACGTTTTGGTGAATGACATAGCTAGAGTAGAAAAGAGCCCATGATTCAAAACAATGACTGTTAGGTAACCCAAGAGGTAAAAGTCAAAATGTTAAATCCTAAAGAAAGTGGGTTTGGATTGCATTCAGACTGATTGGCACCTTTTCCCAATGTTGTATGCAATGGGGAAATAATAACAAAACTCAACCACTGGTTCAGTATTGGCTCAGTAGTGATTGTGTGGGGGACTCACCCTAACCCGTGCCTCTGTGAGGTTGGTCCACACGGCGATCTCCTCCCGTGTGCTCATGTCGGGGTAGCGGTTCCTCTGAAAGGTGGCCTCCAGCTCCTGGAGCTGCTGGCTGGTGAAGTGGGTCCTCTGCCTGCGCTGCTTCTTCTTCAGAGAGCCGTCCTCTGCGTTCGACTCATCTGTTTGGTTCTGGTGGGACTTCTCTGTGTCTGGGAGGCAACAACAGGGATGGAGAGTTACAATCAGTACAAAAAACAAGCCCAATACATTACATTTTCTACTAAGCTAAAATATGGAATTGTTTTAAGATGGCCATACCAAGGATTATTTAGCTATATGATTTTTAATTTTAGGATCCTTTTAGGTGTAAAAAAATATATTAACAAATTATTTAATGAAACATTGAATTTGGCCTTACTGCTATTAGCCCATAGAAACACATTGAATAACAGGTTGATACATGTAGAAAACAGATAGTCAAAAAATATATCAAAAGAAAGTGTCTGACCTATATCTGAGAGATATAAGATCAGGATTTTATTTTTTAAATTATCCATGTCTAAAAAGAAATTGGGGCACTAAACTACTTCCATATATACCTACAGTACAGACAAGTCTTGTGAGGTTTGTGGTCGTCCTAGAGCAAAACATGTATGTGTTCGTGAGAGTCGTGAGAGTCAGAGTCGTATTAGTGTGTAGCCCAAACTGTTCGGACGCTAAAGACAGAAGTTGGCACATAGGCGGTACCAACTTCAGACGAGTCCCGTGGCGCTTGTAGGGGCAGTAGCAAAACGGAAAACACCATCACGTTCGTGAGAGTCTCATCTTTTCATAGAGTGGTCATATTAGTTTTTGTAGGCCAAACCGTTCTTACGCACAGACGTTTTCGAAAGAAGAGCGATTATCGCAATGTCTCATGGTCTGACAAACACCGTGGTGGGGGATTGAGACGCAGCCCATGCAAAACAAAAACAGATACCTCTATCTTAAACAGACTCAGATTCTGATGGGGATTGTTTTATTACACTAATTGTATTTCAGCAGGGGGCATGAACATCGACTGTAGTGGGATAAATGATTAAAGCATGGGAAAAAAGTTGAGAAAGCACGTACGACTTTAACTCAATCTAAATGACAGGCATATTTCAATTCCCATTCAATTGTCAAGTATTTTTGCACAAGAGCAGCAATCATCTCTACAGAGTGAAGTGTCTTTCCATTGAAAAGTGATCACACTTCTCACAGTTTTCTCCAAAGCATATTGGCAATAGTCTGTGACTAATTTAGACCGTCATGTTACCTCTTTTATTTGAAATGAATTAACTTAAAGGACATACTTTCCCATGCTATTTGAAAAAAGTTTTTATTTATATTTTCTTCTAATAATATGCCAAATTGTTAACAGTTTCCACCTCAGACTTTTGCAGTTCTGTTTGCAATATTACAAGATTCATGGACTGCGTTTATGTATCCTCTTTTCAGATTTGTCTAAAATGAATCAATAATTGAAATTGCCCGTGAAACCCGCTTGGCACTAACACCAGAACCAATCAGACATGTTATGTCTGCCCAAGATCCTTTCTCTCTTCATCTGAGTTCCGCAATTGGAGGACCCCACAGAAAGAGTGAAATTAGTTGGCTACCTAATCCCAGGGATCAGGCTTTTGTTACCGGGCAGGTTTCGGACTGTTTGGCAAGGGCTTAGCTCTCTGGGAGCAGTTAGAAATAGTCAGCAGGGTTTAAAAGACTCCACAGGGCCACTGGAAAAACCAATAGGACCAGGCCTTTGCTGTTATCTACTAGTAAACTGACACTGGTTTAGCCATCATTTGGCCAAAAACCATTTCCCTTCCAATGTCACAATACAGAAAAGAGGGCAGACCTTGAAAACCTACTATAAAGCAATCTCAGTGATGAGAGTAAATAAAGTCAATTTATTTTGCTTTTTCTGATTACGGATTACGCTGTTCTTGATCTCCAAGTAGAATATACAGCTTCGTAGAAAAGTGTTACTTTACTCACTGACATAATGCAAATACAATGAATATGAATAGCTGTTTTGTTTTTCACGTGTAATACATTGCCACAGGCATATCAATCAATTGGCTACACTACACACACCTACAGTGCACGGGCTAATATATATTCATGGTGTACAAATGTATAGAAGAAGGCATGTGTCTGGCAAATACTGTATACCTTTGCAGCTTTTTGTAACAGCAACTTATTTGGTCAAACTGCCAGTCAATCAGCCAGCAAACAAACCAACCAACCAAATAATAGTCAGTCCCCACCACCACTTGCACAACTGATGAGATGTCTGAGAGTCAGTTGGAGAAGCAATGTCCTGTATCCACTAACCACTGGAACAACATGTCAGTCGAACACTGACTCAATTTTAAAGCGACCCTAAACATGATGATGAAAACTAATAGAGAGGTTTCGAGCAACAAGATGATAAATGCATGGGTTTAAGGGCTTTACAGTAAATTAGCATTATTGAGGAGCATATATAGAAGCCTCCGTTCCACTCATCACATTTCTTTGAAAGTTGTTTCAGCCTGACAGGCTGAGATATTCTCAGCACTAGAATGTCTGAAGCCCTGTTGGAGGTGGATTTATGAGTGCCAACCACACAGCAGACTTAGTTGTTAGGCAATTCAATCTGAATGTATATGCTTGACCCATTGGACAGGCAGAAAAGCACCAATGTAGCAGCATACTGTGTCTACATATCCAAATGCATGCACACATGCTTTGAAATACATGCATAGATACCCACAAATGCTGATGTATAATATAGCCTCTCTAGGCTGCTCATAATGCACCAAGGACCCTGCAATCTGAAGCATGTTCTAATCACTAGGGGTGTCCTCATTTTGTGAAAGAAATGATACATTCCCAGGTTGTATATTATCAAAAGGGGCTGAATAAAATAAGCCTACTGTAGCCAAACCTCTGTATCCACACAGCATGTGTGCCATTTATTGACATTTCGCTCATTTTGAAACTTCAGAGATGCCATGTGCTATTGCCCATGTGACATTTGTCAGTCAATAAGGCCTAATTCGAAGTATGTATAACATTTCTGGGGTGGCAGGTAGCCTAGTGGTTAGAGCGTTGGGCCAGTAACAGAAGGGTTTCTAGATAGAATCCCTGAGCTGACAAGGTAAAAATCTGTCATTCTGCCCCTGAACAAGGCAGTTAACGCACTGTTCCCCTGTAGGCCATCATTGTAAATAAGACGTTGTTCTTAATCTTAACTGACTTGCCTAAAGGTTAAATAATGAAATTAAGTGGATATAATATTTCAGAGGTGATGCCCAGGTGTCTGTCATCATGGAGATACAGTTTATTTAATAAATATATATACACTGAACAAATAACCATTTAAGTGGACATTGAAAAAAAAAAACGAATTGGTTGACATTTCTAACAATATCCAATAACACACGAATGAACTGCTTGTTTATTTTTCTACATATAATTTCAACTAGCTACAGCTTTTCTAGAATAAACATTCCGTAGTCAGTGAACAAAACAAGTAGGCTACATTGGAAATATTGCCACTTGATATTTTGGCCTCAATGCCTCATTATGTTGATGCCAGGTTATAGTGCGTAATCCATGGTTCACATTTAGGCGTTCTCCTAAATCCCTGCACTCACTCAGGACCGTCCATTTCGGAGTAAGTTTACATTAGTCACACTTTATGGGGTCTGTTGCAGACGCTGGATCCACAGAGATGTCATCTATTAGACCGCACCGGTATCACAAATATTTGCTTTTTCTCTGGCATAATTTGTTATAAAGTGACATGCAGACTGTTGAAATGCAGAGGCAGACATTTAGCTTTCAAGCCTGAGCAATAGTTGCTCAGGATATTCTTGTATGTCTATGACTTTAGGCTTATTTCCGTTCATTATGTGTTTTAGCTTTTAGGTTTTAATTGAGAGTGATTAAAATATCAGTGTGCAAAGAAACGCACAATCCAAAATTCCACAAAGCTGCTCCTCCGCCAACGCGCAAGGGGTTCATGACAGATGTTTACAGTAGCTTCCATTAAAGTCTCGCAGTTAATAACCCTTGCTTTATAAAAGACAAGCGTGAAGAATGAACTTGCAATTTCAGTTCATGAAGGAAAAGGACAAGTATCTAATGTGAATCATATAGGTTTCTATGCGCTGTACAAAATAACACATTTGGATTCGAATAATATTGGCATTCAAGTTAAGAAATTACAAATGTGGCAACAGTAGCCTAAGAAGCAAGCCAATTAATATCATTACATTGATATCCACATATAATTACGCACACTATTGGCTACCATAATAATAGGTATTGCAAGCTATAAACAACTTTAGAAAAGCATCGTGATGTTGTTTTTACGATTATGATTAATCTTATTAATCGTATTATTATTATTATTATTATATTAGGCTATTATTATTAGGCCTATTATTATACAAGTGTTTGATTGGTCGGCCTACATGCATGAACATATAGCCTAAGCCTATTCATCCGCAATTTCAGTCTGAGGACATCGGTCAAACACTCCTTTAATGTATATGCATGGTATACGTGGAAACTAACCGCTGTTGTCTTGGCCTTTGCATCCCTGATCATGTTGTGGGGTCCCGGAGTCCGAGAGCGATAGCGCCGGGCTACGGGCTTCACTGTCCGTCAGAAGGTTAAAATCCATAACCCCGGCCTCCCGGCTCTGCAACAGCAAGGCAATACATTTCAGCATAAATCAATATGGCAACATAATACAAGTATCCTCACCTCAGTGTTGGCCTCCAACCTAATCGGCAATACAAAATAAACAACTAGAAAAATAAACAACTCGAAAGAACAAGAAATGATTACAATAATTATGTTGATAATAATTTTTGTAATAAGCCTGAATTGTAATATAACAAATGCTTGGACAGTTAAAATGTTCTAGGTCTACAGCATGTTTTACATTTCAAGATCAACACAGATTAACTAGGGAATAACTATGAATATCACACTTCCTTTACGTGGTAAAATATTGACAAACTGCTAGTGCTAATCATATAGGCTACAGTATGAGCAGGATTTAGAATATTCTCATATTTTGATAACATTCACGTTGCTGATGGACTTTATTCATGATACAAGACGATCTCTGAAATAGCCTACCTATTCGATTAAGGGTGTGTTCGTAAATTCACTGCCCTCAGAGTGCGCTCTGGGCATTCTTAAATTCAGAGCGATGTCAGATTGTCCGTTCGTAAATTCAGATCGTTTCACTATAGGAGCGTAGAGTTTATCCGAGCGTTCTGGCCTCACAACAGCAGTCAAGCACCCAAGCTAACTGGCTAAAATTGGCTAGCTTGCTAGCTACCTCCAAACACAAATAAGAGAACACCCCACTCTGAGCATTTTACTCGTACTAGCAGAGCTGGTTAGGCTGTTTTAATGTTATCTAGAGCGCTGGTGACTGTAACTGTGCTGCCTGCAACAGTTTAATGGCGTTTTTTTGTCGACGTTTACTGACATGGGTCCGATTCCACGGGTGTTGCCTGTTCGTAAATTGTCAGTTATTCTGCGCTCTCGCACAATCAGATGAGAGTGCTCTGAAATCGGAGTAGATAGCCAGAGTGAATTTACGAACGCACGCTAAATGTCGGCCTATATTGCGTTGTAATGACTACGAATGTGTTCTGTTACTGTTAGTTCTATTTTTGTTCATTTGGAGTTATAGTGGTAAAATATATGACCCGAATAGCATCCTCGCGAGGGAGGCTGATACGCAATGAAGCCTAAAATAACAGGTCGTTTATTTATACAAGCGCAGTTAACACCTTGAAGATATGGGGGACACAATCGCTCCCTCAAAGCTTATTGATATTTATGATGTCGTGTTACGTTTAACGACGGGGGTAGGTTCCAATCCACTTAGCCGCCTCTCAACCCCTTTCCAGGCGTTCTCAAAATGGAGCTAATTGGTCTTTGCCTTGTACAAAAATTATTGTAGTAACACTGCCTCAACCATGTGCCATAAGTGACTGCGTATGTGTGTTTGTGTGTCTGTGTGTGTGTGTGTGTGTGTGTGTGTGTGTGTGTGTGTGTGTATTTGTACTGTGGTTCAGCAAAATGAAGGCAGTTATATACAGTACAATTAAAAACATAAAATTACATTTCACAACAGATTTCACAACACATTAAGTGTGTGCACTCAGGCCACTACTCTACTACCACACATGACAACACAGAGTACATGTGTATCTGTATGTATAGGGCTTATGTCATCTGTGTGTGTGTGTGTCTCATCACAGTTCCCGCTGATACATAAGGTGTATTTTTATCATTTTTTAAAAATCTGATTTGACTGTTTATGTGTGTATGCATGTATTTAAATCAGCCTTCTTCATGCCGGTCTCTGTCACTCTATAAGCCCCTCATTAGCTGTGCACCCTTTGACTCCTCTGGTGTGTCTCTGTGAACTATGATGTGAACGAATCACATGGTGGCCCATAGTGGCATAACATCAAACCTCACTCACTTGAGCTGGATACTCACTGGAGAAACATGCAGTTAAATGTCAAACTTAAAGTGAGCTTCAAGTTCCTTGACGTCCACATCACTAAGGACCTATCATGGTCCAAACACACCAAGACAGTCGTGAAGAGGGCACGACAACGCCTCTTCCCCCTCAGGAGGCTGAAAAGATTTGTCATGGGACCTCAGATCCTCAAAAAGATCTCCAACCTGGAGATCTGGAGCAAAATGCTCCTTAACAGCTTCTACCCCCCAAGCTATAAGACTGCTGAACAATTATTCAAATGGTTACCCAGACTTTTTGCTTTGATCCCCTTATTTTATTCAAATGTATTTTTTATTTTTTGCACTGACTCTCTTGCACAGGCTCGATGTACACTCACTGGGCTATAACCACACACTCACACATACTACACTGACACTCCCAACACACACACACACGGACACACACACAGACACACATACACGGACACAGAGACAAAACACACACGCACATGCATATTGACGCCACACACACACACACACACACACACACACACACACACACACACACACACACACACACACACACACACACACACACACACACACACACACACACACACACACACATTCACATTCCTTCACATACGCTGCTGCTACTCTCTGTTTATTATCTAAGCCTACAGTAGTCATGTTACACCTACCTACATGTACATATTACCACAATTACCTTGACTAACCCCTGCACATTGACTCAATACCGGTACCCCTTGTATATAGCCTTGTTATTGTTATTTTATTTTGTTACTATATTTCCTTTAATTTCCTTTAATAAAATGTTTCCTACCTACTTTTTTCAAACTCTGCACTTTTGGTTAAGGGCTCGTAAGTAAGCATTTCACAGTGCATGTGACAAATAACATTTGATTTGATTTGAACCACATTTCCCAGTCATTTTCATTCAAGTACGGTACTGAGTGGGGGCTCTGATCTGATCAACTAACTTGCTGACCATCAGAATTTGCAGACTAACTTGATGGACAGCTTGTTCTCAGTTTGAATGGTAAACACAATAAATCCTCAAACTGATTAATCACATCAAGCAAATACTAGCTGTATTTCCGTTTCCCTGAATTCTTTCCATTTCTACAGAATATCCCTGACAGCAATCTGCTCCTTTATGCGAGTGTCTGCCCTAGAGGTCTTAGAAGAAGCCCTACACTCAGAAAAACGTGCTATCTAGAACCTAAAAGGGTTCTTCTGCTGTTCCCATAGGAGAACCCTTTGAAGAACCCTTTTTGATTCCACAGAGGACCCTTTCCACAGAGTGTTCTACATGGAACCGAAAAGGGTTCTACGTGAAACCAAAAAGGGTTCTCCCAGGAACCAAAAAGGGTTCTCCTGCGGGGACAGCCGAAGAACCCCTTTGGAACCCTTTTTTCTAAGAGTGTACATGATGAAGCCTCGTGCTGTGTTCTTTATGCACATCTCCATACACGTAAGCCTATCAACATATTTGTATTCCACTTCAAAGAGTTGAAGAACTGCAGGAATAAAACAAGTGTTTATGATATGTCATGTTGGTCGACACTTTAAGATTTGCATTCACCACGACAGAAAAAGCAACAGAAGACAAGAGTCCAACTAAAAATATACACTTATGTTCAAGCATTTTTTAAGTTTCATTGCATCATGTTTTTAGCAGTTATAATTTAGTGTCTCATTATGAAATATAAAACGTTATGCTGTTTGGTACAAGTAGCGAAATGCCAATACATTCTTATGCCAATGTAGTTCTCTCCTCAATGTTTTAGAATCCTTATTGTGTATTACAAATCACAGTACACCTATTGTACCGTCACCCTTAGTTTATGACATGACATAGATCATCCATGACTTATAAATGTAACAATCCGTCAATGCATTTGAAGAGTAAAGACCTTGTAAGCCCATATCCAATCACAACTGCATGGGAGACACAGGGGGCAGTGTTGTGATCATGTGCTTATTGCACTAATACAGGTATATTTTGACATCTGAAAAGAGCCATGCCAAATTGATCCTTCACAAAATATAAAGCATTTTGGAATTATTCTATGGTGTTAGTTTCTTTCGCAAAGGCTTTGTTCTGGCCCATAGGTGAGAAGTGAGATTGCGGATAAGGTCAAATCTCACAGAGAGATTGCTTTACAAAATATACTTATTTTGCGTTGAGGCGATAGTACTAATAAGGTTCTGGTTTTGTGGGTTATAGTTGACTTGCAGGTCAAATGGTATTTCAGTTGATTGTTTCAACACTGATATAACATATTTATCTGAGGTCAATACAAAAGTAACATTGCTTATCATTAAGTACATTTAAGTCATCAAATATAATTACTGCTTCGGATTCTCTATTGTGTAAGCTTGTTAAAAATTCAATGTGAGGTTGTTGAAGTCAAAAATCTGGTATGGGCCATATAGGCTGAAAGACATATCCGTTTGGTCTACAACCAAGACCTAAACTGAGAAAGAACGCATCTAATCTCATTGCAAAGCAACCCACCGAAAAACTCAGAGGCTACTTGCCTGAAAGAGAGCAACAGCTGCTGTCCTTTGTGTATAGGCTACGCCACCAGAGAAGTCCAGTATTTTGGTCAGAAATATGAATATGACACTGTCAGATACATATCCTTTGACAGTGATGTATGGGACCGTGTCATAGCAGTGCTGACAGAGGCTGGGCAGCTTGGCAGAGAGTGCGCGTGACGCACGCCCGCATTTAGTCTAGAACAAGGTATCAGTGCCTCCTTCCGAGGCACGATATGACATATTTTGTATTCCAAATGAAGTCCCTTCGCTAGAATTAGATAAGGCCAACAACCCATCATGGTGATGGGCCTAACAAAGACACATGGATATATATAACTGAAAATAAGCTTTTATGAATTTCAAGAGTATGGGATGTCCCCAGTTCAATAAATAATGGTGTGTTATTTAGTTGCAAGTGTATACATTTTATAAAGGTGCCTTGGTTAATTATACCAATCATTTCCGTTCATATTTGACAACATCTGTCACAATATCAATGAATTACTTCACCTAACGTCTATATAAATATTACAATTTCACCATGGTGGCTCGTTTAATTTATTATAGAAATTTGTATAAATATGTAGGCCTCGAGTTGATGATGACTGATTATTTTGCACTCTATTTCAACTTCATCCATAAGTTACTCGTAATAGAGACAGGCTGTACATAGCCTTGCTCACCCATTGAAATGAGTGATGTCAATCCAGTAGAGTAATATATTACAATTGGAATCCGTACAGCAAATGATGATACTATTCATAGTCAGGTTAGATCATTATTTTGTTGTTGTTCAATGGTCTCCAAATCAAGTACAGTTGTAAAGACATTTGACAATATTTGACATTTATAGGCCTACTATGTTGATAGAGCTGTAACAGATTCTTGATCGTAACCTGCTATGCTGAAATGTTACAGGCAAATTGCTCGTCTGACAAACATAACCCATAGCAATTCACTGAGTGAACTTGAACTTTGTTAGAAGTACTCTGATATGTTCTAAGGGCTTGCGCTCGTGCTCGTGCACCATGCAATGTTCATTTTGGGATCACCACCATTTTTGCATCCAAATTCCATCTCCGTGTTCCTCTGTTTTCTGTCTCAACGATGGCTTTAATACAGCGTAAAACATTGATGTGACCACAGATGGAAGTGTATGTTTACTCATAGTCTTATGAACTGAATGAAGTATACTCGTGTTCAACTGAGCAAATCAACATTAAGTAGGAGTCGATGCGAGATGGGGTGTGTAGTTTGCATAAGTAGAGTGCCTTAAGCAGTACAACACCGGGCTCATTAAAATATATATCTAATAATAAAAAATAATGGAAGCAGAAATCCTCTCATTTTTCAGAAGATTGGTGGGTCCATCTGTTGGTAAGGCAGAGGCTCACTGCTTACATTTCCACGACTTGTGCATGCCTTGGAATTATTCATAAAAACGCGTTGAGAATTAATTCCCTGGATTAAGACTTGATTAAGATGTATGTCACTTTGCTGTCTGAGAATTTATTAAAGGCCTCCTCGAGGAGGCGGCAGATGGAATTTCGGCCCAATGTTTGTAGATGTTAATTTCTCCCCTCCTAACAAACATTTGCATATGACTGGGAGGGTCAAAGCGAAGTTTCTCAACATGCGCATAACAAACTCGGATTTCTCAAACTCCAAGTTAGTCAATGGATAGTAATGCTATCCATGTTAATTCGATGTTATAAAGTCCATATAATAATAATAATAATGATACGTTTTATTATAAGCTACTATTATCATTAATATAAATGTTTTATTACAGATTATTTGCCAATAATTGACAGTTGATTGGGCTGATAGGCCTTTGTGAAAAACGTTATAGCTTTGCCTAGGCATTCATATTCACAATAAAACATTTTCAATTAAGAAACAGAAAGCAATCTGAAAGAGGAGCAAATCAAAATATCAGTTATAGCCTACTATATCTATCGCTCATAGAATCGAATAATAATTATATATATTTTGAATGAAATGTATAGGCCTAATGCAAAATCAGGCCAATTTTTGAAACCATTTTTTAAATACATTTTTATTTCACCTTTATTTAACCAGGTAGGCCAGTTGAGTACAAGTTCTCATTTCCAACTGCGACCTGGCCAAGAGAAAGCAAAGCAGTGCGATCAAGTCAGTTAACAAGTAGTCTACTACGTAGGGACAATTAAACAATTTCAACAATGAATAGGCATATAAGAAACAACTTTTAGGCTAACTGTCACATGGCTGAGGCCCATAGCATGATCACATTTTACAAGTGAAAATTATAAGACCGAGAATAATAGGCTATTTGGAAGGCATGCTTGCACTTGCACCCTAAATTATAGGCCTATCCCTTGTCGCAGTTTAATTCAACAGTATTCCATGCTTTGCCGCTGAATTAACAGAATAGACTACGCCAAAATCTTTCGTTCAAACAGCTCAGTGGTTTTAATTTCCAAACCGGATGATTCCGTAATACAAATATGTTATTTACAATACAGTCAAATGATCTCATCTGATATGCCCTTGATCTTTAACTTCACTTGTGAGGTGGTACATGTCAGACTGAAAACCACAAAATAACATGCAATTCAAAAATTGCACGGCCTAAATAATGCAATCTTGGTGCCATATCACTTGTTAAATAAATTATAATGGTTGGCCATATGACCTTGAGTAAAATCGAATTAATGGAGTGACACTTGTTGCAGATGTGCAAATCAGTTCAACGTTGTAGGCTATTTTTTTCTTATTCCCACTCAACAAATATCTGTATATATATATATTTGTGGTATATATATATATGTATATAGATCTACCATATCTAGGCCAAGATGTTTAAGACACGTTGCTAGCAAAGGCTAAATTAATTTTAATTGTCACGTCAATTTATTCACATTTCTGTATGGCATCTCTCTAAATAATATATTAATTATTGTAAAAATCTATATAGTTAGAATGTAGGCTAAATGTAGGCTAAATAAGTAGGCTAAATAAAGTTGAATTCGTCAGGTATATCCTCTTTGGACATAGGCCTATATGTTTTCCATTTTGTTACGCAGATAGGCAAATAGGCCACACACATGGATAGACCCAACACAGGATTGTTAGCCTATATGAAACAATAGCAGTGCGTTCTTTATAGGCCTGTTTTCTTACTTTAATATAATGTTTCATTTGCTATAAGTTCGTCATAACAAAGGCAATAAACTGAATACGTTTATGTTCAGGGGAGAGTGAGTGCACGCGCGCATGTTTGTACGAAGAGAGTTCCGAGGCCTAGACCGGAGCGGGCAGAGGGTAGAAACTCTGTTTTTCTTTCTTGTGGATCGGGAGCACCTGCCACCTATCAATTTCGGATAGACCCTCAAATATTTTTTGACCTAAGACATATTCTCACAGAGAGCGCTCTCCCCATGTAAGTCAAAACTTAACTATGTGTTTTTACAATGTGGTGATTTAGTGGTTAGACCGTTGGGCCAGTAACCGAAAAGTTGCTGGATCGAATCCCTGAGCTGACAATGTAAAAATATGTCGTTCTACCCCTGAACAAGGCAATTAACCCACTGTTCCCCGATAGGCCGTAATTGTAAATAAGAATACATGAGAATACATTTTTAGCAGAAGCACGTATCAATAATTTACAGTAACACGCACATACATTTTCGAAAGTATTTGTACCAGTCCCTCGTGGGTATCGAAACCCCAACCCTGGCCTGGCATGACCTACCGCCGGAGCCACACCGGAATTTATGCATAGCATTTCGAAAGCACTTATAATTTGGACAAACAATGAGCAAAATGTGTTATATATTCCGATCAATGCTGACATAGGCCTACTAACTCTACCATACAGCATATTTGTTCCAGAAAACTATTTTATTTAGATTTATAAGGATGGAAACTGTGACTTATGTTTTAACTTAATTAAAGCAAAGTAACAATTCACAAGAGGAGCAGATGCACGGTTTAAAAAGTGTATCCCCTAAAATCTACTGAAGACATGAGTCAATGCCAAAATTCCACTCTAATGTTAGATAAATTGTGGTCTACATTTCCAGTTTTATTGTCAAAGTAAACAGCCTAGGCCTAATAGATGTTTGTTTCATTCAGCTAGGACATGCACATTTGGTTATAGTAACATTGAGCACTCTTATCACACAACTTTGCGTTTGTACGTGCTGGACAGATGTGACGTGACAGGTCATCAGCATCTTCATCATCATGAATAATGAGCTGAAGTAAACTGTAAACATGAATCTATTTATTTACCCTGCTCTGCTCAATACGTTTAACCACCTAAATCATGGCAAAGGTGTTAACGAGTAGCCTATTCTTTTAGTCCATCGTATCAGAGTAACTTGCTGGTAAAGTTTGAGTTCGTGAGGTAGCTTGGCTATGTTTAAGACTAGCAACCCACTATGTGATGTAGCTGTAGGCTTCGTTATGGATTTACATGATGGTTCAAACAATGGTGATCTAGTCTAGTCTAATTCGCTTGCCTAATGCACATGCTGACATAACATTCAGTCAGACACAACCATGACGTTTGAAGTTTCCTCGGAGAATGAAACTATCATACGCGCACTTACATGAAATCCTGGTCTGGTCTGGTTAAATTAATCCCCCGAAAAGGCAAGCTTGATGTATAGGTTAATGATTGTCCGAATGAGATGCTGCTGACATGAAGTTCCTCCGGCTGTAAAGTAAAAAAGTGACAGTTTCCTTCTTTCAATGTTGTCAGACATGAAGGCAGTCGAAGAGTGAAAGCCTGAACCCCATACAGCGGGGGAATGACTTTATGCTAAATATCTTGTGCGACAAGTCCACTACAGAAAGGACTGCCCACTTCACTTCACAGCTTTTACTTGTCCCCCACAACCCACACAGTGCACGCTCGTGCGCAAGGAACCCCCACGCACTAAAGCACGCACGCACGCACGCACGCACGCACACACACACACACACACACACACAAACTCTCTCGCGCGCTCTACATCGCTTTATCTTGCAGCCATGCATGTACTCTCACACGAATGCGCCCTCTACCCAACACTTTCCTCTGTAGCCTCGGCTTGCATTGCGTTTCGATTATTCCAGCTGATATCCATCTGAGTCAAAGTAGCCAATTCACACTGGACACAAACGTCAATTCAACGTCTATTCCACGTTGGTTCAACGTAATTTCAGTGTGTCCAGGGTATTTTTTATTTTTTATTTTTTTAATCGTTACAAAAAACGTACTATAATATTTACGTTTTTTGTTTGGATGTGTCATCTTCGGAGCGGCAGGTAGCCTAGTGGTTAGAGCGTAAGGGCAGACACCAAAAGGTTGCTGGGTCGAATCCCCGCTCTGACAAGTCTGTTGTTCTGCCCCTGAACATGGTAGGCAGTCATTGTTAATAAGAACGTGTTCGTAACTGACTTGCGTAGTTAAACAAAAAAAATATATTGATCTAGACTTTTTCCCACATTTTGTGGAATTCTAAAATGGATAAAAATTGATATTTTTTCCTCTACACGAAAACAGGTTTCAGAAATTTTGGCAAATGTATTAAAAATAAGTAACATAAATAGCTTATTTACATAAGTATTCAGACCTTTTCCTATAATACTCGAAATTGAGCTCAGGTGCAACCTGTTTCCATTGATCATCCATGCAATGTTTCTACAACTTGATTGGAGTCCACCTGTGGTAAATTCGATCGATTGGACATGATTTGGAAAGGCACACACCTGTCTATATAAGGTCCCACAGTTGACAGTGCATGTCAGAGCCAAAACCAAGCCATGAGGTCGAAGGAATTGTCCAGAGAGCTCCCAGGCAGGATTGTGTTTAGGCACAGATCTGGGGAAGGGTACCAACAAATGCTACAGCATTGAAGGTCCCCAAGAACACAGAGGCCTCTATCATCCTTAAATGGAAGAAGTTTGGAACCACCAAGACTCTTCCTAGAGCTGGCCACCCCGGCAAACTCAGCAATCGGGGAGAAGGGCATTGGTCAGGGATGTGACCAAGAACTCGATGGTCACTCTGACAGAGCTCCAGAATTCCTCTGTGGAGATGGGAGAACCTTCCAGAAGGACAACCATCTCTGCAGCACTTGAACCCGATCGAACATCCCTGGAGAAACCTGAAAATAGCTGTACCACGATTCCCCAAATACAGGTGTGCCAAACTTGTAGCACCATATTTTAAAGAAGCCTCGAGGCTGTAATCACTGCCAAAGGTACTTAAACAAAGTACGTAGTAAAGGGTCTGAATACTTATGTAAATTTGATCTTTTATTTTTAATAAATGTGCAAACATTTCGAAAAACCTGTTTTTGCTTTGTCATTATGAAGTATTGTCTGTATATTGTGTAGATTCACTTTTAAAATAAGGCTGTAACAAAAAGTGAAGGGGTCTGAATACTTAATGAATGCGCTGTATGTGTATACCATGTAGCCTATAAAGTGACAGTTTTAGGTTTGGCTAATCAAGTATTGAGGGTTGTCAACAGGGCCAGCTTTAGCCTTTTGGGGGCCCTAAGCGACATTTGGTTGTGGCCCATCTCCCCCCTAGCGGACAAAACATTTGAGTGGCCCTCACTCTTGACAGCATAGAGAAATGTACTTTTGAATGCAAATTTTCTGCAATTCTACACATTTTGCCATGACTTACGCCTTGTAAAGGAAATCTGAGGGAGAGTGACTAACAAAATCAATGGGGGCCTCCTGGAGGTTAGGGCCCCTCAGCACGTGCCCTGCGTGACCGGTCAGTATTCGGCCATGATTAACGCAAGTTTGAATAGCTGGCTAGACTAATTTACCAATCTGACATGGCTAATTCAGTCTGTCAGTGACTGACATAACAACAGATCTTGTTGATGCACAACCCAATTTTGAACTTGCACATTGTGTAAATAAACTCAGAAAAAAAAGAAACGTCCTTCTTAAAGGACCCTGTCTTTCAAAGATAATTCGTAAAAATCAAAATAACCTCACAGATCTTCATTGTAAAGGGTTTAAACACTGTTTCCCATTCTTGTGAACCATAAACAATTAATGAACATGCACCTGGGGAATGGTCGTTAAGACACTAACAGTTTACAGATGGTAGGCAATTAAGGTCACAGTTATGAAAACTTAGGACACTAAAGAAGTGTTTCTACTGACTTTAAAAAACACTAAAAGAAAGATGCCCAGGGCCCCTGCTCATCTGCGTGAACGTGCTTTGGTACATCCGAACATCACACCTGCGGGACAGGCACAGGATGGCAACAACAACTGCCCGAGTTACACCAGGAACGCACAATCCCTCCATCAGTGCTCAGACTGTCCACAAGAGGCTGAGAGAGGCTGGACTGAGGGCTTGTAGGCCTGTTGTAAGGCAGGTCCTCACCAGACATCACCGGCAACAACGTCGCCTATGGGCACAAACCAACCGTCGCTGGACCAGACAGGACTGGCAAAAAGTGCTCTTCGCCTACGAGTCACTGTTTTGTTTCACCAGGGGTGATGGTCGGATTCGCGTTATCGTCGAAGGAATGAGCATTACACTGAGGCCTGTACTCTGGAGCGGGATCAATTTGGAGGTGGAGGGTCCGTCGTGGTCTGGGGTGGTGTGTTACAGCATCATCGGACTGAGCTTACTGTCATTGCAATCTCAACGCTGTGCGTTATAGGGAAGACATCCTTCTCCCTCATGTGGTACCCTTCCTGCAGGCTCATTCTGACATGACCCTCAAGCATGACAATGCCACCAGCCATACTGCTCGTTCTGTGTGTGATTTCCTGCAAGACAGGAATGTCAGTGTTCTGCCATGGCCAGCGAAGAGCCCGGATCTCAATCCCATTGAGCATGTCTGGGACCTGTTGGATCGGAAGCTGAGGGCTAGCGCGATTCCCTCCAGAAATGTCCGTGGACTTGCAGGTGCCTTGGTGGAAGAGTGGGGTAACATCTCACAGCAAGATCTGGAAAATCTGGTGCAGTCCATGAGGAGGAGATGCACTGCAGTACTTAATGCAGCTGGTGACCACACCAGATACTGTTACTTTTGATTTTGATCCCCCCTTTGTTCAGGGACATATTATTCCATTTCTGCTAGTCACATGTCTGTGGAACTTGTTCAGTTTATGTCTCAGTTGTTGAATCTTGTTATGATCACACAAATATTTACACTTCTTAAGTTTGCTAAAAATAAACGCAGTTGACAGTGAGAAGATGTTTATTTTTTGTTGAGTTTATATACACTGCTCAAAAAAATAAAGGGAACACTAAAATAACACATCCTAGATCTGAATGAATGAAACATTCTTATTAAATACTTTTTTCTTTACATAGTTGAATGTGCTGACTACAAAATCACACAAAATTATCAATGGAAATCAAATTTATCAACCCATGGAGGTCTGGATTTGGAGTCACACTCAAAATTAAAGTGGAAAACCACACTAAAGGCTGATCCAACTTTGATGTAATGTCCTTAAAACAAGTCAAAATGAGGCTCAGTAGTGTGTGTGGCCTCCACGTGCCTGTATGACCTCCCTACAACGCCTGGGTATGCTCCTGATGAGGTGGCGGATGGTCTCCTGAGGGATCTCCTCCCAGACCTGGACTAAAGCATCCGCCAACTCCTGGACAGTCTGTGGTGCAACGTGGCGTTGGTGGATGGAGCGAGACATGTTGTCCCAGATGTGCTCAATTGGATTCAGGTCTGGGGAACGGGCGGGCCAGTCCATAGCATCAATGCCTTCCTCTTGCAGGAACTGCTGACACACTCCAGCCACATGAGGTCTAGCATTGTCTTGCATTAGAAAGAACCCAGGGCCAACCGCACCAGCATATGGTCTCACAAGGGGTCTGAGGATCTCATCTCGGTACCTAATGGCAGTCAGGCTACCTCTGGCGAGCACATGGAGGGCTGTGCGGCCCCCCAAAGAAATGCCACCCCACACCATGACTGACCCACCGCCAAACCGGTCATGCTGGAGGATGTTGCAGGCAGCAGAACGTTCTCCACGGCGTCTCCAGACTCCCCACCTGTGGACGTCGGGCCCTCATACCACCCTCATGGAGTCTGTTTCTGACCGTTTGAGCAGACACATGCACATTTGTGGCCTGCTGGAGGTCATTTTGCAGGGCTCTGGCAGTGCTCCTCCTAATCCTCCTTGCACAAAGGCGGAGGTAGCGGTCCTGCTGCTGGGTTGTTGCCCTCCTACGGCCTCCTCCACGTCTCCTGATGTACTGGCCTGTCTCCTGGTAGCGCCTCCATGCTCTGGACACTACGCTGACAGACACAGCAAACCTTCTTGCCACAGCTCGCATTGATGTGCCATCCTGGATGAGCTGCACTACCTGAGCCACTTGTGTGGGTTGTAGACTCTGTCTCATGCTACCACTAGAGTGAAAGCACAGCCAGCATTCAAAAGTGACCAAAACATCAGCCAGGAAGCATAGGAACTGAGAAGTGGTCTGTGGTCACCACCTGCATAACCACTCCTTTATTGGCGGGTGTCTTGCTAATTGCCTATAATTTCCACCTTTTGTCTATTCCATTTGCACAACAGCATGTGAAATGTAATGTCAATCAGTGTTGCTTCCTAAGTGGACAGTTTGATTTCACAGAAGTGTGATTGACTTGGAGTTACATTGTGTTGTTTAAGTGTTCCCTTAATTTTTTTGAGCAGTGTATATAAACTGAACAAAATTATAAACGCGACATGTAAAGTGTTGGTCCCATGTTTCATGATCTGAAATATTTCTCTTTGTCAGAGCTGCTAGGAGTACTGGGTGGAGGAGTCAAGCGCAGAGAGCAGGGTTTCAAGAAAGTGGATTTATTTTCCAATTGACAGGGAAAAACGATCATGCCCTAAACACACGGGCGCATCAAAAGACGAGTCCAAAAACTCCGGACTAAACTGTCCCGAGAAAATAATAAAATCCACATCACAATCCAACACCAAATAACAGATAAACAAGCCCGCACAAAAGCCAGCGGGCTACCTGCCCTTAAATAGCCTACCCACCAAACTAAACTCAAAACAGGTGCACCCAATCAGCCCAAACTAACAGAAACAAAAATAAAAGAATCGATGGCAGCTAGTAGGCCGGTGACGACGACCGCCGAGCGCCTCCCGAACAGGAAGAGGCACCATCCTCGGGATTCGTGACACTCTTAAGTTTTGTGCACACATTTGTTAACATCCTTGAGAATGAGCATTTCTCCTTTGCCAAGATAATTCATCCACCTGACAAGTGATGATGGCATGATAATTATACAGGTGCACCTTGTACTGGGGGACAAAAGGCAACACTAAAATGTGCAGTTTTGTCACACAACACTATGCCACAGATGTGTCAAGTTGAGGTTAGCGTGCAATTGCCATGCTGACTGCAGGAATGTCCACCAGAGCTGTTTCCAGATAACTTCATATTAATTTCTCTACCATAAACCGCCTCCAATGTTGTTTTAGAGAATTTGGTAGTACGTCCAACCGGCCTCACAACCGCAGACCAGATGTAACCATGCCAGCTCAGGACCTCCACATCCGTCTTCTTCACCTGCGGGATCGTCTGAGACCAGCCACCCAGACAGCTGATGAAACAGGAGTATTTCTGTGTGTAAGAAAGCCCATTCTGATTGGCTAGGCCTGGCTCCCAAGTGGGTGGGCCTATGCCCTCCCAGGCCAACACATAGCTGCACCCCTGTACCATGATATGAAATCCATAGATTAAGGTTCTAATGAATTTATTTAAATTGACTGATTTCCTTATATGAACTGTAACTCAATATAATCGTTGAAATTGTTGCATGTTGTGTTTATATATTTTTTCAGTAATTATTATTTTTTGGAGGGTTGGGGCCCCTTAGCGACCTGGGGCCCTAAATGACCACTTATGTCACTTATCCCTGGTGCTGGCCCTGGTTGTTAACCTTCACACAGAGGGAGTGTGTATGAGGACGCTGAGTACCAGAGGGAGGGGAGAGAAAATGGACTAAGAGTATTTGGTACCCCTGTGCATTATAGGCCTATCAGAATTAGATGATCACTTTAACAACAACCATGCTCTCCCTGTTGCTAAACAGAATAAAGTTAACATAGGCTAACCCAGATGGGCTTATACATGATGGGGACTGGGGAACAGAAACATCTCGTTGCAGACGACACCCACTTGCGAAACGGCCTCCAACAGGTAGATCGCGAGCTACAGTAACAGTAGTTTGCAGCCCACCTATGAGTAGCTAGCCAAGCAATTCTGAAAGTACATGCATTTATTTAATGTGTTCCATCGCAAACTGTCATAAACATAAAGCTCCCGGCTAATATCCAATCAAAGCCACATTGCATTTATCCCACTCCTGGTTAGCCACTATAGGCAAAAAAGTCAAACGTAACACAATATTTGCCAATTATTGTCAGCAATATTGCCCATCTGTCTGTTTGGTGCACACATTTGTCCATCACTCTGTATGTAGTCAGTTAGTGATGCTAATGATAACCGTCTTGTGGGTACACAGAAAGACTTTCCCCAAAACCTTGTCAATTAAATGTTAACTGCAAAGTAGGCTTACCTGACAAAGATTTCATGATTATTTGTACCAAATGTGTGACTATTGTTTTGCAAACTCTGCCATTACATTTTTACTGGCCCTTACAAAAAACTCCTACTGGAATCCTGCACAAAAAATTCACACAGGAGTTTTGGGGCCACTTTCCTCTAGGACAATTCCTAAAGGAATTCTGCAGATAGTCCACCAATAACATTTCATGTAGGACAATCCACATTCTTACTCAGAAAAAAAGATTCTGCAAACACAACACAGAAAAAAATAACTATGCTACCCTATAACATGTTCATTTGTTGTAGTTTAAGTATGTTTCTCTGACTCCTTACCTGTAAAAAAAAATAATAATAATAATATTAGCAGTACTTAAACTATCTAAACTGTCTTCCAGCCATCCTGTAGGATTTTTATTTGATTTCTGCAGGAATGTACTTGGTCATGCAGGAATTGCCCTATCCTGCAGGAATATCAAAATCCTGCAGGTTTCGGTCCTGCAGGACCAATTTCAGCACAAATCCTGCAGGATTTTGATATTCATCTGGCCACAGTTCTGCAGGTTTCAGTCATGCAGGATTCCTGCAGGAATTGTCATGCTCGTACAGGAATTGCCATATCTTGCAGGGAAATCCTGTAGGAATATCCTGCAGAAATGATCATATTTGTGGAGTATTTTCATAATTTCTGTCAAACTTCTGCAGGTGTCCTGCAGGAGCATCAGGGACATTTTCCTGCAGAAGTTTGTCAATCCTACAGGATTCGTGCACAAAGGTTTGAATTCCTGCAGGATTACTGTATAACTTTTTTGTAAGGAGCAGCAGTAAGCCTAACAGCAAAAACATCGCTAGACCAACACATTCCTCTCTCACTTAATGCACAATTAAAGGGGAATTACACTTAAATATAAATTATTTCATTTTTTTTCCAGAACTCAAAATTGTTCTTTTGATGTGATTTAAGCATGACATGGACTCAGAACATCAATTTCCGTTGTTTCTCTATGAATCATTCTTATATTGAGAGTAAAACACTTAAAAAAACTGAAACCAGCAAAATAAAACAGAGAAAAGCAAATTTTATGGGGCCCCCTGAAAGTTGTTTATTAACTTTTATTTCACTAGGTATATGTACAGAAAACACATCTCTTGTACACCAAGGACCCAGGGAAGAGTTGCAAGGCAGAGGACAAGAGAAGAATGTGTCTATTTGAAATCTAAATTGTAGCTTGCGATATGTTCTTTTTTTTTTTTACCCACAATGCTGAACAATTATTCCTGTGCACTTTACCATTTTTCCAATGACATTCAAAACTATATAGAAGGCCTATGTACCTTTGTACCTATGTACCTATATACCTTTTACATATTGATCATTTTAGGTAAATTTGCCAACATTCACGAATCAATGCATCTCATCATATAGGATTTACCCGCTGCCGAAACCCACTGGGCATAGATTAAATTTCAACGTCTAGTTTTGATTTACATTTGGTTGAGTTGTCAACTAACGTGAAATCAACTTGAAATCAACAAAAAATGTCACTATGTTATTGGATTTAGGTTAAACAAGACCAAATTCCCTTACGTTGATGACTTTTTGCAAAATACAATCAGTTTTCTACGTTGATTCAACGTCATCACATAGATTCTTTGTTGTTGAAATGACGTGGAAACATCGTTGATTCAACCAGTTTTTGCTCAGTGGGAAGCTAATTGATTTGAAGGTCTGTCATCATTTTACTTTCAATTAGTATTTTTTCCAGATGATCAAAAATCCAAATGTGTCTAAAGATTGTAGCAACAAATGCCCTGATAATAGCCTATGCTATCTATCTTATTACAGCACTAATCATAGCCGCGGGAAGTATGGGTGCTGAGGGTGCTGCAGCACCCCCTGAAAAATCTGAATTTAGAAAAATAATCTTCTCACAAAAGTAGTGCACTGGGCCTTTACTAGGCTTGCATTAAGGACATATTTAGCCTTCTGTAGCGCATGCACCCCAAAATAGGTTGCCACTAACTGAAAACTGAAAACTAGCTGTATTTGGCAGAGGTTTGGCGCTCTCTTTCTTATTGGTCTATTAACCAATTTACAGCCTGTTGATGTCACCAGGCAGGCCAAAACTTTTATCCCACCAAAACAGTCTGAAATTTCAGGCAGTCTTTTCAAAAAGCTCATACATTAAAAGGTAATTATCATAATTTTCACAATTTTACAGTATTATTCCAACCACCTAGTGTGGAAATATTTATAAAAGACAGGTATATCACGTTTTTGAATGCACTAGGCCTTTAAACCTGATTTTGTCTAATTTCTTACAACTGCCTGGCAAACTATGTTACTGTATGCAGAACTCCATTAAATGACGCCACAAGCACACCAGTGCCTTGAAATTAAGACTTATAAATGAATTAGATTCAATTGCCTGAGAAATATGACATCAAAGGAATTCTTATAACCAACTCTACAATGGAAAACATCCTAAAGGTTTCAATTGGCAACGGATTCCAAAATCTGGCATCAGTTTTATCAGTCTGTAATAGGGTAACTATGAATAAAAATTACAGTTACTTCACAGATATCTTGAGTAAATATTTTCAGTTTTGATGAAGTCAAATCAAATAAATTAAAAATGTCATCACATAGATTTTCATGTTGTCACAACTTCCGCCAAAGTTGGCGCCTTTCCTTGTTCAGGCGGCGTTCGGCGCTCGTCGTCACCGGCTTTCTAGCTGCCACCGATCCATGTTTCTGTTTTCCATTTGTTATGTCTTGAGTGTACACACCTGGTTCCCATTAAGTTATTATTATTTCCATATTTAACCCTCTGGTTCCCATTATGTGTTGTGCGTGATTGTTCCTGTTATGTGTTAGTCTCGTGTGTTAGGGTTGGTTATCCCTACGTGGATTTGTTTGTACTTTTAATTTTTCTCCCGAGTAAAGTATGTTATTTTTTACTCAGTTCTGTTTCCTGCACTTGACTCCATCCTCACCTATACACCACTAACGCTGACACATGTGCCGAATACAACAGGTGTAGATACTTACTTACAAGCCCTTAACCAACAATGCAGTTCAATAAATAGTTACTTTTTAACTTTAGTAAATATTAACAAAAAAGAACAATAACGAGGCTATATACAAGGGGTACTGGTACTAAGTCAATGTATGTGGGAACAGGTTAGTCGAGGTAATTTGTAGGTAGGGGTAAAGTGACTATACATAGAAAATAAATAGCGCGTAGCAGCAGTGTAAAAACAAAACAGGGGGAGTGTCAATGTAAGTAGTCCATTTGGCCATTTGATTAATTGTTCAGCAGTATTATGGCTTGAGGGTAGAAGCTGTTAAGGAGCCTTTTGTATCTAGACTTGGTGCTCTGGTACCACTTGCTGTGCGGTAGCAGAGAGAACAGTATGACTTTGACAATATTTTGTGCCTTCCTCTGACACCGCCTAGTATATACAGTACCAGTCAAAAGTTTAGAGACATACTCATTCCAGGGTTTTTCTTATTGCTATTTTCACATTCCAGGGTTTGTCTTTATTTTGACTATACTCGGTAAGTCCTGGATGGCAGGAAGGTTGGCCCCAGTGATGTACTGGACTGTACGCACTACCCTCTGTAGCTCGTACGGTTGGATGCCGAGCAGTTGCCATACCAGGTGGTGATGCAACTGATCAGGATGCTTTCGATAGTGCAGCTGTAGAACTTTTTGAGGATCTGGGGACCAATGACAAATCTTTTCAGTTTCCTGAGGGGGAAAAGGTATTGTCGTGCCCTCTTCACGACTGTCTTGGAGTGTTTAGACCATGATAGTTTGGTGATGTGTACACCAAGGAACTTAACTCTCAACTCCCACTACAGCCCGTTGATTTGAATGGGGGCATGATCAGTCCTCCTTTTGACTGTAGTCCACGATCAGTCTTGCTCACGTGGAGGGAGAGTATTGTCCTGGCACCACACTGCCAGGTCTCTGACCTCCTCCCTCTAGGCTGTCTCATCATTGTCGGTGATCAGGCCTACCACTGTTAATGATGGTGTTGGAGTCGTGCTTGACCACGCAGTCGTGGGTGAACAGGGAGTAACAGGAGGGGACTAATCACACACCCCTGAGGGGCCCACGTATTGAGGATCAGCGTGGCAGATGTGTTGTTACCTACCCTTACCACCTAGGGGCGGCCCATCAGGACGTTCAGGATCCAGTTGCAGAGGGAGGTGTTTAGTCCCAGGGTCCTTAGCTTAGTGATGAGCTTTGTGAGCACTATGGTGTTGAATGCTGAGCTGTAGTCAATGAACAGCATTCTCACAGGTGTTCCTTTTGTCCAGGTGGGAAAGGGCAGTGTGGAGTGCGATTGAGATTGTGTTGGGGCGGTATGTGAATTGAGTGGGTCTAGGCTTTCCGGGATGCTGGTGTTGATGTGAGCCATGACCAGGCTTTCAAAGCACTTCATGGCTACTGACATGAGTGCTACAGGGGGGTAGTCATTTAGGCAGGTTAGCTTTGCTTTCTTGGGCATAGGGACTATGGTGGTCTGCTTGAAACATGTAGGTATTACAGACTCGGTCAGGGAGAGATTGAAAATATCAGTGATGACACTTGACAGTTGGTCCGCGCATGCTCTGAGTACACGGCCTTGTGAATGTTAACCTGTTTAAAGGTCTAGCTCACATCGGCTACGGAGAGCGTGGTTCACAGTTGTCCAGAACAGCTGGCGCTCTCATGCATGCTTCAATGTTGCTTGCCTCGAAGCGAGCATAAAAGGCATTTAGCTCATCTGGTAGGCTTGCGTCACAGGGCAGCTCGCAGCTGGGCTTCCCTTCGTAGTCCGTAATAGTTTACATGCTCTGCCACAACGAGCGTCAGAGATGGTGTAGTATGATTCAGTCTTAGTCCTGTATTGACGCTTTGCCTGTTTGATGGTTCGTCGGAGGGCATAGCGTGATTTCTTATAAGCGTTCGGATTAGTGTCCAACTCCTTGACAGTGACAACTCTAGCCTTTAGCTCGGTGCGGATGTTGCCTGTAATGCATGGCGTCTGGTTGTACGTACGGTCACTGTGGGGACAACGTCGTCAATGCACTTATTGATGAAGCCGGTGACTAAGGTGGTATACTCCTCAATGCCATTGGATGAACCCCGTAACATATTCCACTCTGTGTTATCAAAAGAAATCCAGATGTTTCATGTAGTGGAGTAGAAGCCTACTTCTTTCACATCATCGTCTATAATTATGTAATAATGATTGTGCTGTTTGATTAATAAATTAACACATTGTTTCAATGTGCAAACTGTTGAACAATTTTAGTTTTGTAGATTAAATATTATCATCTAGGTTCCAGGTGTTTATTTTTATTATTTTGACAGATGTTCACAACAATTTGTACAAAACATAACCTGTTGGTTGAGCATACCACAAATGTCATGTATGTACAGGTGTATGACTGACATCCATAAAGATATCTGTCTTGTTATTGCCTCAGTGGGGTTGGCGTGTCTATTACGTTTCTTTATTTGCAGATGAAATGTTGTAATTACAAAACCCACAGGTGATCAAACACTTTGCAAATGGGCAAATAAAGGGCTTTGATTGTAAGGAGTCCCCGCTGCATGTTTTAAACACAAAGCAATACAATTGTCATGGAATATATGTTAAATAAATAGCCACTGATATCACACAGAGAGATAAGGGCTTTGATATACTGTACATTCAATTTTGATAAGTTATAGAAAACCCCACACGATCTTTACATGACATGTAGAAACATAAATGCTTTTATTTTCTACAAAAATGAAAGTTTACGCTGCAATATAGGCTACATTTTAAATGAGATATTTCACATGAAGTTTTCCCTCCATATACTTTCAATAGGTCTATCTATTGATTAATCAGCCGTTATGGAAATAACTATTCCATAACTAATAACTATTCCATAATTAATGGTTATAATGCTAAAGAATAGCACAACCATGAATGCATAAGGAAACATTGGCTCCCGAAATAATGTTATTTTTGAATTATGTTTTCATCATACCGGCCCACAAACAGGTCCGGTATTTTGTATGAAACAAAATTAAACGAAAACCTTCATACATGTGTATCAACAGATGAAGCAAGCATGTACTGGAAACATAGGCTACAATGAACAGCTTGTAATGTTGTTAACATCAGGTTGCAGAGATGTGTAGCCTAGTCTGCAGTCAAAGATTTTTAAAACTGACCAGTGCTGCAGTATTTTGCAATGCCATGGATGCTGACCATCATGCTTTCGTTATCACGAACACTCAATCAACCGTGCTGCTTACGTAGTCCTTATGTAGTCCTGCCCATTTTGATTCATTGATTTTAGTTCTGTTGTGACTGGGATTAGCTGAAAAACATTAGTTTATGGATCAAAATAAATTTATGTACCTAATTATGGTAAATGTTTAAAAAAAAACTCCCATATCTTCAAGTGAATCAATATTTTTTTGCTAAAACAATTATATTTAATCGGGATTGATTGGTTTACCGAGCAGTCAAACCCGATTGGCCTAGAGAGCTGTCAAACCATTCCAGTGGCAGTGCAGCATGTTCGGTTGTGAAGACCCAGCTTTTCCACGTAGTGTGTTTACTAAGTACAGGTTGTCGGCCGGTTTATGTGTTTCATTTGTGTATATTAGGAACCATATAGCTACCTTTTGAATTAATAGTTTTTGGTTTGAATGTGTCTCACGTACTGGAATGTCAAAATATAGTAGTTTTCCTATGTCTTGTAATTGATTATTGGTCATCACTGTTGGGCAGTTAGCTTGCTAGCTTATCAATTGAAATTGCACAGGACTCCATCTTGGAACTCCTAACAGGTAGGGTATTTTCGCAGTTCAGTTTGATCCAAAAAGTTGTGTGCAATGTTAGTTTGCTAGCTGATGCTTCAAAAACCCAGTAATGGCTAATTTCACACCGACGCTGTGTGTTGTCAACGATGTAAACTAGGGCATAACTAGCTAGCCGACCTGTCAAATGTATGACTGAGCCTAACTACGTTAGCGTGATAAAGTAGCTAAGTAACTAACGTTAACGTTATCTGTCTCACCAAGAAAGACGAGTTAATGCTAGCTAAATCGTTGGCCATGACAGTTAGCTAGCTATTGAATTCTACAGCAAGCCACTTATGTAGTTAACGTTAGCTGTCTTATGCAGAGAGCTAGCTACTTTAACTAGCTAGCTAGATTGTAACGTCATTGGTGTCAATCCAATTAACGTTACTTTATCTACTTTGCCAACCTGTATGCTTCATCACATGATGGGGTGTTAACTTAATTCACCAGCAGTATTAGGAATATTCTTGGTTGACATTCCGCTGTCTGTTCATGTTGAAAATCAAGTGATAATCCCGACATGCAGGCCTTTATTACTTAGCCAGCTAGTTATGTGGACTATCCTTGCTAATCATCAGATGCCTGTACCTGACTAGCTGAGTAGCTAGCTAGATTGCCATATTGCTGCTAGGTTATCAATTGGGCCATAGATGTGTTAAAGGGATAGGCCACCCAAATTATTAAATGACACATTGGTTTCCTTACCCTGTAATAGTCTTTGAACAAGGTATGATGGCAACTAAGTATGAATTGCCCTGGCATTGTTTCCACATTTTGACGTTAAATTAACACTCACCAAATGCGGGTAGATTTTGGCATTGGCGGGTAAGAATGTCTATTTCACAGGGCTGACCTTTTTTACAAGGAGCACATGTGCGCCTTAATTGAAAAATGTAGGTGCACACAAACAAATTTAGCAACACAATGAAACATTTGAGGTGTTAACCAGAATTGTTAATTTTGTAGGTGCACTGTTGCTCCTAAATAAAAATTCCATGTCGCACAGTAAAACATTTAAGCGCATATGTGAGTAAAATGGTCGCACTGTAGAGCCCTGTTTCACCAGCCACCTTGGCAGGTGGTCAGTCACACAGAGCATTTGGAAAGCCCAAATGTAGAAGTTGGTTGAATTATCCCGAAAGGCTACTAGTGTCGTTCCATGTAATTTCAGCAAGCCATGACACCCACTGTCTCAGATTGCTCTGAAATCTTCTGTACTGAAATGGTTAAGATTGGTGTTCCTGAAACTTTGTTTTGTTGAAATTTAGTTTTATCTCAGAAATTAAGCTAATTGATTGCACTCAAATTGTCCATTTTAAATTATAGGATTTCAGATAATATTCAATAAATATTGTACCCAACATCCGATTTGGAGCAAACGTCTTCCTACTAATGAGTAAGACATGGGGAATCCCCCAAAATTGGCAAAAGCAACCCACGGACCCCCCACAACACATGCCAATCCCACCCTAACGACCAGTATACAGTATCAGTTCTCTTTTAGAAAATGTGTAAGAAGCATTGTTAAAATGCTTAAAAGACAGTGATTGGAATTGTGTTTGGAGAAATAAACATCGACAATAACAAGGTTTCCATGCAACCTTTTTCTGTGAGTAAAGTACATGTTGGATAAAAAAATGTCACAACAGGCCTGATGGAAACAGCACATTTGTTGGTAGACTTTCAACAGAACAAAATACGCTAGACAAATCAAATACATTTTTATTTGTCACATGCGCAAAATACAACAGGTGTAGGTAGACCTTACAGTGAAATGCTTACTTACAAGCTCTTAACCAACAATGCAGTTTAACGAAAATAAAATAGAAATATAACAAATAATTAAGGAGCAACAATAAAATAACAGTATAGCTGTAAGCTATACAAAGCTTAAATTCTTGTTAATCTAATTGCACTGTCCAATTTACAGTAGCTATTACAGGGAAAGAATACTATGCTATTGTTTGAGGAAAGTGCACAATTATGAACTTAAAATGTATTAATAGATCAATTAGGCACATTTGGGCAGTCTTGATACAACATTTTGAACAGAAATGCAATGGTTCATTGGACCAGTCTAAAACTTTACACATACACTGCTGCCATTTAGTGGCCAAAATCTAAATTGTGCCTAAACTGGAATAATAGTGTGGCCTTAATTTTGAATTTCGAAAATGATGAAAAAACAAACTCAAGAAAACACAAAGAAAAATGTGTTATCTTTTACCAGATCTAATGTGTTATATTCTCCTACATTAATTTCACATTTCCACAAACTTCAGTGTTTCCTTTCAAATGGTATCAAGAATATGCATATCCTTGCTTCAGGTCCTGAGCTACAGGCAATTAGATTTGGGTGTCATTTTAGACACAAATTGAAAAAAAGGGTCCGATCCTTATTAAGAAGCCTTTTTGACCTAGACTTAGCACTCCGGTACTGCTTGCTGTGCGGTAGCAGAGAGAACAGTATGACTAGGGTGGTTGGAGTCCTTGGCAAGTTTTTGGGCATTGGCAAGTTTTGGGGCCTTCATCTGACACCGCCTGGTATAGAGGTTCTGGATGGCAGAAAGTTTGGCCCCAGTGATGTACTGGGCCGTACGCACTACCCTCTGCAGTGCCTTGCGGTCAGAGGCTGAGCAGTTGCCATACCGGGCGGCGATGCAACCCGTCAGGATTAGAGGTCGACCTATTATGATTTTTCAATGCCGATACCGATACCGATTATTGGAGGACAAAAAAAGCCGATACCGATTAATCGGCCGATTTATTTAGAGAAAAAAAATATATATATATCATACATACACATTTTTGTAATAATGACAATTGCAACAATACTGAATGAACAATGAACACTTTTATTTTAACTTAATATAATACATAAATACACACACACAGCTCTGAAGTGACAATGATACTGAAGAGTCTGCTTAGGAGACAAATACTCTCAACTGTTTGAATAAAAATAGAATTTAAGTTACCTGTGATGAATGTTGAAAACAAAAACCTTAATTTCTATATGCAGGAAATCCTATTTTAATAATGGGCATGGTAAGAATTGACAACCAAAGTGCGAGTCATAATTCCCATGACACCTAGCAAAATCTGAAAAGCGTTTCCTTCATTTATTGCATAGGATATTTTTAGATTCACTTAAAATAAGGTCTGTGTTTCGTGTAGGCGTACATCACCGTGCCAATTTTATAACTGTGTAGATATCCATAGGACAAGGTAACTCTGATCAATATTGGCTAAATCTAAGCGAAGATAAAAAAATTGTAGAGTGGATTTATGAAAATATGTTGACAAACGTTACCTTATCCTAGTGAGATTTACACGGGTATCAAAACGTCGAGGCGGTTTAAGCCTGCACGAAACACAGACCTTATTTGAAGTAGATCAAGACATTCTCTATGGAAGACATGAACGGTAAAATAACGAAGGAACCCCTTTCAAATTCAGCCGCAAGTTATTACAGGAATTATAACGCGTCGACTATTTCTCTCTAAACCATATACCTTTGACTAATCCGGAAACTATCACCTCGAAAACAAAATGTTTATTCCGTTCCATATTTTGTCTAACGGGTGGCATCCATGAGTCTAAATATTCCTGTTACATTGCACAACCTTCAATGTTGTCATAATTACGTAAAATTCTGGCAAATTAGTTCGCAAAGAGCCAGGCGGCCCAAACTGTTGCATATACCCTGACTCTGCATGCAATGAACGCAAGAGAAATTACACAATTTCACCTGGTTAATATTGCCTGCTAACCTGGATTTCTTTTAGCTAAATATGCAGGTTTAAAAATATATACTTGTGTATTGATTTTAAGAAAGGCATTGATGTTTATGGTTAAGTACACATTGGAGCAATGACAGTCATTGATTGATTGTTTTTTTATAAGATAAGTTTAATGCTAGCTAGCAACTTACCTTAGCTTACTGCATTCGCTAACAGGCAGGCTCCTCGTGGAGTGCAATGTAATCAGGTGTTAGAGCATTGGACTAGTTAACTGTACGGTTGCAAGATTGGATCCCCCGAGCTGACAAGGTTCAAAATATGGCATCTGCCCCGGAACGAGGGGCCGTCGTTGAAAATAAGAATCTGTTATTTTTTTCTTTTTTTAAATCTTTTTTTTTATCCCCTTTTCTCCCCAATATTCGTGGTATCCAATCGCTAGTAATTACTATCTTGTCTCATCGCTACAACTCCCGTACGGGCTCGGGAGAGACGAAGGTCGAAAGCCATGCGTCCTCCGAAGCACAACCCAACCAAGCCGCACTGCTTCTTAACACAGCGCGCCTCCAACCCGGAAGCCAGCTGCACCAATGTGTCAGAGGAAACACCGTGCACCCGACCCCCTCGGTTAGCGTGCACTGCGCCCGGCCCGCCACAGGAGTCGCTGGAGCGCGATGAGACAAGGCGTCGCCCCACGGACCTCCCAGTCGCGGCCGGCTGCGACAGAGCCTGGGCACGAACCCAGAGACTCTGGTGGCGCAGCTAGCACTGCGATGCAGTGCTCTAGACCTCTGCGCCACCCGGGAGGCCCCAAGAATGTGTTCTTAACTGACTTGCCTAGTTAACCTGTTAGGGGTGCAGCCCGACACCGGTACACTTATGACAACATCCAGCTCAAGTGCAGGGCGCGAAATTCAAAAGATATTTTAATTTTTTTTTTAACTTTCACACATTAACAAGTCCAAGACACCAGATGAAAGGTGCACATCTTGTGAATCAAGCCAACATGTCCGATTTTTTAAATGTTTTACAGGGAAGACACAATATGTAAATCTATTAGCTAATCACGTTAGCAAAAGACACCAATATTCTTACTCCATCAGTTTATGACTCCATCAGTAGCTATCACAAATTCGGCCAAATAAAGATAAAAATAGCCACTAACCAAGAAACAACCTCATCAGATGACAGTCTGATAACATATTTATTGTATAGCATATGTTTTTTTCGAAAAAATTGCATATTTCAGGTATAATTCATAGTTTACATTTCAGCTACAATCAGAAATTGCACCGAAAGCAGCCATAATATTTACAGACACCAACGTCAAATACCTAATTTCTCATCATAAAACATTTCTGAAAAATACATAGTGTACAGCAATTGAAAGACAGGCATCTTGTGATTCTAGACAATATTTCCGATTTATTAAATGTTTTACAGCGCAAACAAAATGTAGCGTGAAATTAGCATAGCCACAATAGCCAGAAAAACTTAGGCGCCCACGACCAGTCAACATGCACGACAGATATTAGAAATAGCATCATAAAATGTTTCTTACTTTTGCTGATCTTGTGTGTCCTCTGTCCAGATGAGTCGTTGTTTGGATTCAGAATGGCAAATTTCCCTCTTCACTTAGCATTGGCACTAGCCGAGTGGCACAAATCTCTCCGACGTAAACACAGTCAGAGGACGGAACACGGCAAAACTCCCGAAAAAATTTCAATAATCTGATTAAACTATATTGAAAAAACATACATTACGATGATATGTTCACATGTATCAAAAAAATTCCGAGCCGGGGATAGTTGTCGTCTATTACGGCAGCAAAACAGAAGGCAATGGCACTTTCTTGTTGCGCGTTTCAGAGTACCGGAAGTGGACGGTCACGTCAAAGAAATAGCTTTTATTCCACCCCAGACCAAGATGAACACAACATTTCTTCTCTCACATCCTCTTGAGACCAAGAGGAAGGCGTATGGAGTGTAAGTAGACTCCTAAGTGTCATGACCATATATAGGCATCAAGTTGAACAGAACACATATTTCTGACATTTCACTTCCTGGTCAGGGAAAGTGCTGCCAAATGAATTCTGTTTCACTCAGAGAAATAATTCCAACGGTTTTAGAAACTAGAGAGTGTTTTCTATCCAATATTAATAATAATATCCATATTGTACGAGCAAGAATTGAGTAGGAGGCCGTTTGAAATGGGCACGATTTCACTGGCTACTCAACACTTTCCCTTGCAGCCAGAAGAAGTTTTAAATAAAGATTAAATAAAGGTGTAAAAAAAAAAAAAAATCTGCAATTGGCAACTGTCCATTCCAATTAATCGGTCGACCTCTAGTCAGGATGCTCGCGACGGTGCAGCTGTATAATTCTTTGAGGATCTGGGGGTCATGCCAAATCTTTTCAGTCACCTGGGGGGGAATAGGCGTTGTTGTGCCCTCTTCATGACTGTCTTGGTGTGTTTGGACCATGATAGTTTGTTGGTGATGTGGACACCAAGGAACTTCAAGCTCTCAACCTGCTCCACTACAGCCCCATCGATGAGAATGGGGCGTGCTCGGTCCTCCTTTTTCTGTAGTCCACAATCATCTCCTTTGTCTTGCTCACGTTGAGGGAGAGGTTGTTACCCTGGCACCACACTTCCAGCTCTCTGACCTCACCATAGGCTGTCTCATCGTTGTCAGTGATCAGTTGTGTCGTCGGGAAACATGATGGTGTTGGAGTCGTACTTGGCTATGCAGTCGTGGGTGAACAGGGAGTACAGGAGGAGGCTGGGCATGCACCTGAGGGGCCCCTGTGTTGAGGATCATTACGGTAGATGTTACCTACCCTTACCAACTGGGGGCGGCCCGTCAGGAAGTCCCGTCAGGAAGTCCAGGATCCAGTTGCAGAGGGAGGTGTTTAGCTCCAGGGTCCTTAGCTCAGTAATGAGCTTTGGTGTTGAACGCTGAGCTTACCGTAATTTCCGGACTATAAGCCGCTACTTTTTCCCACGCTTTGAACCTTGCGGCTTATACAATGACGCGGCTAATTTATGGATTTTTCCCGCTTTCACAAGATTCATGCCGCCAAAAAACTGAGCACCGTCACATAATGTGACGTAAATCGAGCGCGCTCAAACTTCCCATAATTCTGATTACGGTAGTCATTTTGTCACCCTCATCATGGCAAAGACACGGAGAAATTGTCACGTTCCTGACCTGTTTTTCCTTTTTCTTGTATTTATTTCGTTGGTCAGGGCGTGAGTTGGGGTGGGTTGTCCATGTGTTATTTTTCTATGTCGGGTTGTTTGTGTTCGGCCGGGTATGATTCTCAATCAGAGGCAGCTGTAAATCGTTGTCCCTGATTGAGAATCATACTTTTTGTATCTCGTGTCTGTATTCGTGCCACACGGGACTGTTTGTCGGGTCGTTTCTCTTTTGTCATTTTGTTTCGTTAGTGTTCCGTTTATTTGGTTAATAAATAATCATGGACACAAACCACTCCGCCTATTGGTCTGATCCTTCTCGCCTTTTCTCCTCGTCCGAGGAGGAGGATTACGCCGACTGTTACAGAAATGCATATGATGCAGCTTTCAATTTGAAGGCGATCGATCTGGCTGTTGGAAAAGGAAATAGAGCTGCTGCACGGGAGCTTGGCCTTAATGAGTCGATGATAAGACGTTGGAAACAGCAGCGTGAGAAACTGACTCAGTACAAAATGACAACGAAAGCCTTCAGAGGAAAGAAAAGCAGATGGGCCGAACTAGAAAATGAGGCTTGGATGACAAGTGGGGAGAAATCCTTCACTAAAACGGGCGGCATGCGAAGAGCAACTTATGGTCAAGTCTGCCAGTGGGTCCTGACAGCGTGGAGCATTGTCAAAAAAAATAAAAAAATCCACTATCATCAACGGGTTTCGAAACGCTAGACTGCTGCGTATTGAAGAGGGCAGCATGAGCTCAGCGGGGAATTTGCCTCCGGATGAAAGTGACGAGAGCGACAATGAAAACGAACCAACATCGGATGAAGCAATTCTGAGGCTATTCAACTCCGACACCAAAGGAGATGACTTCAGCGGTTTCAGTGCACAGGACGAAGATAGTGACCAATGACTTTCTTGGTAGGCTACTGTTTACTGCTATTTTTTAACATTTTTGTTACAAGCCGTGTTTCGTTTAAAGGCCTATTTATTTTTGTTACAAGCCGTGTTTCGTTTAAAAAGACTATGTATTTTTGTTACAAGCCGTGTTTCGTTTAAAGGCCTATTTATTTTTGTTACAAGCCGTGTTTCGTTTAAAAAGCCTATTTATTTTTGTTACAAGCCATTTCCTTTAAAGGCTGTGTAAAGTTAATTTGTTTCAATGTACCGGTAGGCACCTGCGGCTTATAGACATGTGCGGCTTATTTATGTACAAAATACATATATTTTTTTTAATTCAGTGGGTGCGGCTTATATTCAGGTGCGCTTAATAGTCCAGCAATTACGGTTGTCAATGAATAGCATTCTCACGTAGGTGTTCCTTTTGTCCAGGTGGGAAAGGGCAGTGTGGAGTGCAATAAAGATGGGATCATCTGTGGCTCTGTTGGGGTTGTATGCAAATTGGAGTGGGTCTAGGGTTTCTGGGATAAGGGTGTTGTGAGCCTTGACCAGACTTTCAAGCACTAAATGTCTAAGGATGTGATTGCTATGAGTCGGTAGTCATTTAGGCAGGTTACCTTGGTGTTCTTGGGCACAGGGACTATGGTGGTCTGCTTGAAACATGTTGGTATTACAGACTCGGTCAGGGAAAGGTTGTGGAGGTAGCGGTCCTGCTGCTGGGTTGTTGCCCTCCTACGGCCTCCTCCACGTCTCCTGATGTACTGGCCTGTCTCCTGGTAGCGCCTCCATGCTCTGGACACTAAGCTGACAGACACAGCAAACCTTCTTGCCACAGCTCGCATTAATGTGCCATCCTGGATGAGCTGCACTACCTGAGCCACTTGTGTGGGTTGTAGACTCCGTCTCATGCTACCACTAGAGTGAAAGCACCGCCAGCATTCAAAAGTGACCAAAACATCAGCCAGGAAGCATAGGAACTGAGAAGTGGTCTGTGGTCACCACCTGCAGAACCCCTCCTTTATTGGGGGTGTCTTGCTAATTGCCTATAATTTCCACCTTTTGTCTATTCCATTTGCACAACAGCATGTGAAATTTATTGTCAATCAGTGTTGCTTCCTAAGTGGACAGTTGGATTTCACAGAAGTGTGATTGACTTGGAGTTACATTGTGTTGTTTAAGTGTTCCCTTTATTTTTTTGAGCAGTGTATTATCAATTGGGTCCAGCCTGAAGCTCCTTGCTACATTGTACAACATATTATGGGCCCTCAGTTTTCCTTGCCAGTGAGCTCGGGACAGACACAGCTTTAGTCTATTTGCGCATGGGATAAGAAGTAATCAGGTAGGCCTATTTTATTCCACTGGATCAGAGCATTACATTTTTCCTTTTCACGCTAAGTGGTTATCGAAAGGGAAACAGTTGGAAAGATTGACAATAATTCCTCAACGTATTTGAACATTCTCAATGGTTGTAAAAATAGACTTCGTGCTTCAGTTGCACTTCTCCACTCGAATGAAATATCTTTGCCTTCGTCATTAGATCATGAAGATAGCCTCTGACTGATGTGTTTGCTACTTTTCTCTTTTACTTTCCTCGGGTATAGTTTTTCCAAAGTTTTTTCAAAAAATACCTTTCTCATTGTAAGCTAAGTTACTTCAGCCAAATAGTGTTGCTCTTCTGTTATCTGATGAAAACGATTTTCTGACGAATGTTTTGCACTGATGCAGGACTCTCCAACCCTGTTCCTGGAGAGCCCGAATCTATCACACCTGATTCTAATAATTAGCTGTTCATAAGCTGATTCAGGTTAGTTACAACTGGAGTTGGAGCAAAAACCTACAATACAGGATGGTATCTCTCCAAGAGCAGGGCTGGAGAGCCCTGCACTAATGTATTTTGCGTGAAGAAAAATGATAGTTGCACACCCCATATCACACTATTGAAGCAAAAAATGCAGATTATCAATATAAAACGCAGGTGAAATGGTTTAAACTAGGCTTGGGCAGTATACTGTATATACTGTATACTGGGGTATTTGGAAATTGCCACTAGAGGGGTTTTTCATACCGTTGAAACGATTTATTTGAAGTTCTTCAACATATTTTAATATTTGTAGCTACCTTTTTAAGTAAATAGCTTCAGTCAACTTGTGCAATACGTTAGGAGATGAAGCAGATTGTGTTCTTTATTTCACCTATCACATTATTTTACGTTATGAAGCTTACCGTAGTTCCCCAGAACAGTTGAGCTAATCACATGCTTGTTTGTAAAAAGCACAACGGGAGAAAGCGGGAGCAGGTGAGTCCTGCTGTATATTGATGAGGGTCGCGTTTTTATATTGAAAGACAAGCGTTTTTTTGCTTCAATGGAGTGAACAGGGAAGTGTAACTATAGTTTTCCATAACAGAAAATACATTAGTGCAACACATTCGGCAGAAAAGGCTTAATTTTCATCAGATGACAACAGAAGTGCAATGCTATTTGGCTGGCAGCCACACAAGTAAATGCGCTTAATTTTTTGCAAAAACGATGCATGACCATCATATTTCTGTTTATCATAGAAAGAATGTAGCCAAAAATATTTCCTCATGTTTTGCTTAAAGTTAATCTTGCATTTTACCAGAGAAAAGTAGGCTGGCTACACCGAGAAAAGTAGCTACATAGAATGCCTGTTCGAATTCTCATCTGAGTGGAGAAGCGCAATTGAAGCACAAAATTAGTCTGGTGCATTTAACATGTTTACAAAACACAGCAAGATATTTCTTATGCGTTTTATATTTTTTCCTGTGTGAAAAACAAAATTTTGCATTAACGCGACCCCTATGTTTAACTTGCTAGTTAGTGGCTGAAGTAAGTGGCTGAATTAATAAGGTAACAGGGGCGTCATATTGTCAGCTTTTTGCTGTGTTTGTAAATCAAAGCCCTTTAGATAAGTTATTTGTACTGCTGCCACTATCTTGATTTCCTTGCGTTTTTCTTCTCAGTTCTTGGCCCATCTTCTTCTCTGAGCAGAGCAGGCAGGTTCGTTGCCCTAGCGACTCCAGACTCCACACAGACACAGCATGTAGCCACATGCTGCTGCAGAGCCAGTACTGTTCTTCCTTCAGACAAGCATGTGTCAAGACTTTGTTCATTTGTAGAATGTCTCTCTTTCACATTAGCTTATAAATGTCCAAACTCACCAAAAATGACATTTGGTAGCGCTTACCTCTGTATGTATGACTTTATGATCTAAATAGCCTGTAGTTAAAATTGGTTTATTTTTTGTTTGTGCTCGTTAGCATATTTAGCTAGCAACCTGCATTGAAATTCGCTATTACTTGTGCTAATTTCGTTAGGTACTAGACGGCCAATGTTGTTTTTTTATGGCGGTAATACCTTATTTCCCGGTATGAGAGAAGGATGATATGAAAATCTGGTTACTGCCCATCCCCTATTTAAAACACTTTTTTTTTTTTTTCATAGTCTGGGTTTTGAAAATGCATATTTCTGGAAGCTAATGAGACCCCAGGTTGGACTATTCGAGGAGAGTTGGTTTTAATCATTAGGTTGCTATTAGGAAAAATGTAATTGCTTTCATGGAGGACTGGTTTGAATTGTGAGGATGACCACAATTTATTTTCATAATGAGACAAATCTATTAGTTTTCTACCCAATGTTGCAATGGAAGTGTTGTGATCTATTTAATAAACACAAGAGACCAGCTAAATTAATAAGTGCCGGTATAGCAGCAACAGCGGCATCTAATGGTCAAATCCTGGTACTTTCACACTACTTAATGGTAAATATTGCAAGTGACTTCAATGACTAATTTCTCTGAACGGTGAGGTGAAGAACTGACCAGATTCACTAGGAATACATTACGTAGTATGGAGAAGCAGTATTCCAAGCCACAGCTTCATACTACTTGTCAAACATATAGAACTCATACTGTATACTAGTTGTTGGGTGAGATTGGCGTGGGGGGGTCCTTGTGTGACTTGACAATTTTTGTGGGGACTCCTCATGTTTTACTCATTGGTAGTTTGGTCCGAATCGGATGTTGGGTACTATATTTATTGAATATCTGAATCCTATAAATTAAAATGGCTAATTTGGGTTCAAGCAATCAGCTTAATTTCTCAGAGTTAAAATTATATTTCAACAATGTTTCAGGAATGCTAATCCTATCTGTTACGAACTACAGAAATGATTTCAGAACCATCTGAGATGGTGGGTTTTGAAATCCTCTTTTGCTTTTTGAGGTAGAACGACCCACTTAAGTGTGACTTTGTCCTTGTGTTTCTTGGCTAGTTAAATCGTTTTGTTGACATGCTAGGTGGTTTTTCAGTATTAGTTTGAGTTTGTCACAACTTTCTGCTGCTAGCAAGATGCAGAGATTCTCATCTTTGACCGAACAGCCTTAGTGGGGTGGAAACAACCGGATGCATTCAGTTTTCAGTGGAATTCCAAGTCAAACTCGGGCAATCAGCCTATAACGTCACAATTTGACCTAGTTTTTTTTCAGAGTTCCTAGTTGTCTTGAAAGCACCATTTGGCTAGTTGCTTTATGGTTATGCTTGCGCAATTGTTTTCTAGGGCTGGGACGATACCAGTATTGCGATACTCATTAGTATCGTGGCAAGGAAACATAACACTTTAGGAAAACAGCCCTAATGTTGGAAACAAACACGATTATGTTGTCATCCAGAGTCTCACATGTATTTATATTCCAAGCAATAGCACACAATATTTTACAAACAGCAGGTTTTTAAAGGACCAAAGAGTTAGGTCCGCTTCGTGTTTTAATTTTTTCCATGGAAAAATATTGCGGTACTGGTATCGTCACAGCCCTATTGTTTTCCATAAACAATTTACAAGTTGATTATTTAAATATTTTTGTGAGTTAGCCAAATACAGTGCCTTCAGAAAGTATTCATTCCCCTTGACTTTTTCCACATTTTGTTTCAAAGTTGTCAACGATCTACACAATTCTCCAAAGTGCAAGACATTTTTTGAAAATAAAACACTAATCAGGTTTTGATAAGTATTCAACCCCTTCAGTCAATACATGCTAGAATTAAAAAAATTATATATATTTATATATTAGTGCCCATGAATGAGTCTTTGAATGAAGAGATGGAGATTAAACTGTCCAGTTTGCATGTTTGTTGCCGCTTGTTCCAGTCGCTAGCTGCATCAAACTGAAAAGAGGAGTGAGCCAGGGATGTGTGTGCTTTGGGGACCATTAACAGAATGTGACTGGCAGAACGGGTGTTGGATGAGGGCTGCATTAGGTATGTCAGATAGGGGTGATTGAGGCCTAAGAGGGTTTTATAAATAAGCATCAACCAGTGGGTCTTGCGACGGGTATACAGAGATGACCAGTTTACAGAGCAGTATAGAGTGCAGTGATGTGTCCAATAAGAAGCATTGGTGGCAAATCTGATGGCCGAATGGTAAGGACATCTAGCTGCTGGAGAGCACCCTTACTTGCCGATCTATAAATTACGTCTCCGTAATCTAGGATGGTCATCTGAATCAGGGTTAGTTTGGCAGCTTGTGTGAAAGAGGAGCATTTATGATAGAGGAAACCAAGTCTAGGTTTAACCTTAGCCTGCAGATTAGATATGTGCAGAGAGATGGATAGTATACCATCTAGCCATACTCCCAATTACTTGTATGAGGTGACTACTTTAAGCTCTAACCCCTCAGAGGTAGTAATCACACCTGTGGGAAGAGGGGCATTCTTCTTACCAAACCACATAACCTCGACACCTCCAAAACAAAGGTAAAGGGCAGAAAAAGCTTGCTGGACTCAAAGAAGGCTTTGTTGTAGAGCGTTTAACACAAAATCCGGGGAGGGGCCAGCTGAGTATAAGACTGTATCATATGCATATAAATGGATGAGAGAGCTTCCTACTGAGCGTGGGGCCTAGGATCGAGCCTTGGGGTACTCCATTGGTGACTGGCAGTGGCTAAGACAGCAGATATTCTGACTTTATACACTGCACTCTTTGAGAGAGGTAGTTAGCAAACCAGACCAAAGACCCCTCAGAGACACCAATACTCCTTAGCCGGCCCACAAGAATGGGATGGTCTAACATATCAAAAGCTTTGGCCAAGTCTATAAAAATAGCAGCACAACATTGCTTAGAATCAAGGGCAATGGTGACATCATTTAGAACCTTTCAGGTTGCAGTGACACATCTTTGGCAGTGATTACAGCTGAGAAGTCTTTCTGGATAAGTTTCTTAAGAGCTTTGCACACCTGGATTGAACAATATTTGCACATACATTTTTTACAAATTCTTCAACCCCAGTTAAGTTGGTTGTTGATCATCGCTAGTATACCATTTTCAACTCTTGACATAGATTTTCAAGCAGATTTAAGTCAACTGTAATTAGTCCATCAGGGACATTCAATGTGTTATTGGTAATCAACTCCAGTGTATATTTGGCCTTGTGTTTTAGGTGAATTTGTCTCCCAGTGTCTGTTGGAAAACAGACTAAACCAGGTTTTCCTCAAGGTTTTTTGCCTGTGCTTAGCTTTATTCAGTTTATTTTTATCCTGTAACCTTTTACGGGGGCAGCCCGACACCGGTACACTTATGACAACATCCAGCTCAAAGTGCACGGCGCGAAATTCAAAATCTATTTTTTTTTAATATTTAACTTTCACACATTAACAAGTCCAAGACACCAGATGAAAGGTGCACATCTTGTGAATCAAGCCAACATGTCCGATTTTTAAAGTGTTTTACAGGGAAGACAAAATATGTAAATCTATTAGCTAACCACGTTAGCAAAAGACACAACTTTTTCTAACTCCATCAGTTTCTTACTCCATCAGGTGCTATCACAAATTCGACCAAATAAAGATATAAATAGCCACTAACCAAGAAACAAATTCATCAGATGACAGTCTGATAACATATTTATTGTATAGCATATGTTTTGTTAGAAAAATTTGCATATTTCATGTATAAACCATAGTTTACATTTCAGCTACAATCTGAAATTGCACCAAAAGCAGCCATAATATTTACAGACACCAACGTCAAATAGCTAATTACACATTAAAACATTTCTGAAAAATACATAGTCTGCAGCAATTGAAAGACAGGCATCTTGTGATTCCAAACAATATTTCCGATTTATTAAATGTTTTACAGCGCAAACAAAATGTATCGCTATATTAGCGTAGCTACAATAGACAGAAATAATTGGGCGCCCACGGCCAATTCACATGCACGACAGATATATGAAATAACATCATAAAATGGGTCTTACTTTTGCTGATCTTTCATCAGAATGTTGAAGAACGTGTCCTCTGTCCAGATGAGTCGTTGTTTCGATTCAGAATGGCAAATGTCCCTCTGCAATTAGCATTGGCACTAGTGTAGTGGCATAAATTTCTCCAACGTAAACACAGTCAGAGGACGGAACACGGCAAAACTCCCGAATAAAGTTTCAATAATCTGATTAAACTATATTGAAAAAACATACATTACGATGATATGGTCACATGTAGCAAAAAAAATTCGAGCCGGAGACGTTAGCCGTTCGTTACCAAGGCAAAACAGAAGTCCATCCCACTTCCTCCAGAGTACCGGAAGTGGACGGTCAGGACAAAGAAATAGTTTTTTTTCCACCACAGAACAAGATGAGCAGAAAAATTTCTTCTCTGACATCCTCTTTACACCAATAGGAAGGCGTATAGAGTGTCAGCAGACTCCTAAGTGTTAAGACCATGTATAGGCATCAAATTGAAAAGAGCATCGATTTCTGACATTTTACTTCCTGGTCAGGAGAAGTGCTGCAGAATTACTTCTGTTTCACTCAGAGAAGTAATTCCAACTCTTTTAGAAACTAGAAAGTGTTTTCTATCCAAAAAGAATAATAATATTCATTTTGTACGAGCAAGATTTGAGTAGGAGGCCGTTTGAAATGGGCACGATTTCACTGGCAACAACACTTTGCCTTGCAGCCATAAGAAGTTAAAAAACTGCCTAGTCCTTGCCGATGACAAGCATACCCACAACAGCAGCCACCACCAAGCTTGAAAATATAAAGTGGTACTCAGTGATGATGGATTTGCTCCAAACATAAAGTGAATTTCTATGCCACAAATTTTGCTGTTTTACTTTAGTGCCTTATTTGAAGCAGGATGTATGTTTCAGAATATTTGTATTCTGTACAGACTTCCTCCTTTTCACTCTGCCATTTAGGTTAGTATTGTGGAGTAACTACAATGTTGTTGATCAATCCTCAGTTTTCTCACAGCAATTTAACTCTTAACTGTTTTAAAGTCACCAATTTCCTCATGGTGAAATCCCTGAGCGGTTTCCTTCCTCTCCGTCAACTGAGTTGGAAGGGCGCTTGTATCTTTCTAGTGACTAGATGTATTAATAGACCATCCAAAGTGTAATTAGTAACTTCACTATGCTCAGGGATATTCAATGTCTGCTTTTTTTATTTTTACCCAGGTGCCCTTTTTGAGGCATTGGAAAACCTCACTGGTCTTTGTGGTTGAGTCTGTGTTTGAAATTCACTGCTCGACTGAGGGACCTTAAAGGTAGTTGTATGTGTGGGTTACAAATCTGAGGTAGTCATTCAATAATCATGTTAAATGCCATTATTGCACACACTGAGTCCATGCAACTTATTAGGCTTGCGATAACAATTCCATAATACATTTCAGCTTTTCATTTTTAAACATCTCTAAAAACATAATTCCACTTCGACATTATGGGCTATTTTGTGTAGGTCAGTGACACAAAATATCAATTTACATTTTAAAGTCAGGTAGTAACACATCAAAATGTGGAAGAAGTCGGTGTGAATACTTTCTGAAGGCATTGTAGTTCTACAGGTGATGGCCTAAGCCACATATCAATAGCAACTGTACGCTGTATGGTATATTTTACATTTAAATAATCTAGCTAGCTACATTCTTACAACTTCAGGCCCGTATTTGGATTCAAGCAATGGCTCTATGTGTGAAGTCTGAGACCTTGGAGGACCACAGCAAATCTTATGTTCTTCTACTGAGCCACACAATTTGCTATATCCTCACTAAATGTGTTGTGACAGAGAGTTAACACTTTTGAAACAAGTGATAATACACTTCTGTTTGCATTTAAGTCACCCGAGTCTAAGCCTATCAATGCTTGCATTTCAGCACTCCAACCACCCTGTACCATTCATCTCTTATTATTTTGAATCTGCTTATCATGAATTTGAACAGAATTCTGCCTCAGTATGACCTCCTCTCAGTCTCAATAGTCAAATAACATTTCCCTGCAGACACACAATATTATCTTTCTACAGTACCTTTCTCTGGCCTGCTTAACGGTTAATCCAACCATTTTGAGGTACATGGGGAAACTGCTATTCAAATATTACCAATGTCAATCTAATAATGTTCGGCTTGCCCGATTTGTCTGAGGCGGTGTCCAGAGAACAGCTGCTTTATGATGATTTTAGCTGTAGGATAAAATGTTTAAGTTAAGACAATTCCATTGACTATCTGGTCTTTGACTACCAAGCTATTTGACATTCATTACTTTACTTGCTTTAGTAAGAAGTAAGCCTACTGAAAATGTATATACATCTTTTTGTTTGTCTTTTCAGGTATCAGGATGGTGGACAAGAATATATACATTGTCCAAGGGGAGATCTGTACTGTTGTAGGTGCCATCAAGAGGAATTCAAGGTGGAATACCCATGCTCCTTTGGTAAGTTGTTTTGTCTTGGTAAAGACAATTTTTGTAACACAATAGTATCTCCCAATCAAGGCTTAGTTTGATACAAGACAACAGTTTAGTTGAGCTTTTTTAATTGTAGAACTACCTGCTCAAGGAATGAGTGTTTCAGACTTGGTACAAGAGGAAGGAACATTAAAAAGAAGAGATATGCAGAAATAGTTTTCATAGCGCTGCCATGAATGTTTGTTTGTGTAGTGTTAAGGCCTAATCGTCATAAATACTGTAATACCTTAAGTCTACATAGGCAGCTACTCTGAGTAGAAAAAAAAGTCATTGCGTTAAAATTGTAGGCAATGTGTTAATTTGGTCAAATCTACAGCATTTGAATGGAGTAGTTTCACTTTGAGCTTCAATGTCCTCTCATGCTTGAGTTTTTGTTGATGCCAGTACTGTTTGTTTTATTGTTGTACAGGATGAGGAACAAGATCCATTGCTTAACAGTTTCAGCCACCTGAAAGAGATTCTCAACAATATGAAAGGTAATAACCTAATAATGGCAAGTGCAGTACATGGTGCAGTGTATATTTGGCCTTTTTTTCTATAGAACTACAGAATATTAATGGATATCTAAGGTAAGTCCCTATTTCTAAATTGTCATCCCTCAGGCAAATAGATACCTGCAGTATCTATTAGATACCTGCAGTCTCCTTTACTAATTCCTGACTAGCCCTCTTTGCAAATCTTCTCTCTATTATTTCCTCCCCAACAGCATTTCATACTTACATTATTATGCAGATACAGAGGAGATGACAACACATGAAAGTATTTTAAGTTTATAGCAATTGTTCATTATACTAGAACGACTATCATTGTCATTGTCCATGGAAGAAGACCAGCTTAAAATGAAAGCCATATTTTCAATTTTCCCTCCGCCAATACGTTACATGAATAAACCTCAGTCAGTCGGGGACCTTGAGGCTAAACGCATTCAGATTATCACAAAGTGCCTTCTCCTGCCTGAAGAGTAAGAACATATTTAATCAGGTGTGCAGCAGATTTCCACAGAGAAATGGGCTGGCCTTTCAAGTTTGTCAATATTATCTCTACCAATGTCTTACTGCGGGGGACTACTCAGCTTAATCATTTGTAGAAGTCCCATTTGATACGATATCACTGTTTGTTCGTCTTTTATCCAAGTGCCTCATTATGAACAAGACGGCGAAGGTAAATGTTACGCTAAGTTGTGCAAGTGTTCTTCTCTGCTCAAGGAGGGGAAGATGCTCAACACTTCAAGACACCGGTACCTCTGAGTTCTTCTCACAACACGCAATTCAGTAAAAAATGGAATATACTCTGTGTTGGATTTCCTTGAATTTAAGAAGAGCATTCATCCTTTCACATTAGTTATGTTTCCTTGATGGGTTTTGGTTGTGACCATACTTTGTTCTTAATATGTGTTAAGTTCATGTTTTAAGTATCCCTATATTTCTGTTATTACGGGGCGATCACTCAGTCAAGAGTGCGCATGCGCAGGAAGTCGGTTCGTTGTTGGACCTAGCCTGGAGTGTTATGGCTACCTTGTAGTGTGTTCATATAGTATAGTAAACTTTGTTAAACTGGAACCTTGTCGTTGTGTCATTTCAAGTTAACATTGGTAGCAGAGGATGGTTTCTAACTACAACGTGCCACCTCGCTTCGACGAGAAGAGGTCGTACGAAAGTTGGAAAAATGAACTGGGAATCTGAATACGCGTTACTAATCTGGACGCGAAAAAGCAAGCACTTGCGGTGGTATTATCGCTCGAGGGAAGAGCGAGAGATACAGCACTGGAAATATCCGTTGATGATTTGAACAAGGATGACGGTATGGGAACTTTGATCACAGCACTGGATTTCTGTATTTCTCAAAGAAGAGAAAGACCGTGTCTACGAGGCATATTCAAACTTTGACAGTGTTACGAGAGATATTTCGGTTGCAATGGCAGACTACATCATTGATTTCGAACAGAGGTACAATAGCATGCGCAAGTATGACATGGTTCTCCCAGATGCAGTTCTAGCGTTTAACCTGTCTAGGATCAGCGTGGCGCTAGCGGCACACCCCCCCCCCCCCCACTGAAAAACCAGTGCCGCGAAATTCAAAAAAAATATTTTTTTAAAATATTTAACTTTCACACATTAAAGTCCAATACAGCTAATGAAAGACACAGATCTTGTGAATCCAGTCAACATTTCCGATTTTTAAAATGTTTTACAGGGAAGACACAATATGTAAAGATGTACATCTATTACCTAAAAACACATTAGCATAATCCACCATCTTTTATTTGTCCACCAACACCAGTAGCCATCACCAATTCGGCTAAACTAAGATATTTATAGCCCCTAACCAACAAAAAAACTCATTAGATGACAGTCTGATAACATATTTATGGTATGGGATAGGTTTTGTTAGAAAAAAGTGCATATTTCAGGTAGATGGCATAGTTTACAATTGCACCCACCATCACAAATGGACTAGAATAATTACAATGAGCAACGTGTTTACCTAACTACTAATCATCAAACATTTCGTAAAAATACACAGCATACACGAATCGAAAGACACAGATCCTGTGAATACAGACAATATTTCAGATTTTCTAAGTGTCTTACAGCGAAAACACAATAAATCGTTATATTAGCTTAGCACATAGCAATTAGCAGCCCAGCATTGATTCTAGCCAAAGTGAGCGATAAAAGTCAACATCGCCAAAAGATATTAATTTTTTCACTAACCTTCTCAGAATTCTTCCGATGACACTCCTGTAACATCACATTACAACATGCATATACAGTTTGATCGAAAATGTTTATATTTAGCCACCAAAATCATGGTTAGACAATGTGAAATGTAGACAAGCTGGTAAAGAAAAAGTCCTTGCGCCACTTAGACAGTGATCTACTCTTATACATAAATACTCATAAACGTGACTAAAAAATATAGGGTGGACAGGGATTGATAGACAATTTAATTCTTAATACAATTGCGTTATTACATTTTTTAATTTATCCTTACTTTTCAATACAGTTTGCGCCAAGCGAAGCTACGTCAAAAAACATGGCGTCCTAAGCCACTAAAATGTTTCGACAGAAACACGATTTATCATAATAAAAATGTCCTACCTTGAGCTGTTCTTCCATCAGTATCTTGGGCAAAGGATCCTTTCTTGGGAGAAATTGTCTTTTGGTGGAAAGCTGTCCTCTTGCCATGTGGAAATGTCAACTGCGTTCGGGATGAACTGAAAAGCGTGCCCAACTTTTCACATCGTTGCAAAAATAAATGTCCCAAAATCGCACTAAACGGATATAAATTGCTATAAAACGCTTTAAATTAACTACCTTATGATGTTTTTAACTCCTATAACGAGTGAAAAGATGACCGGAGAAATATAACAGGCTAAACTAACGCTTGGAACAGGTGCGCGCCGGTGTCCTCTAGGCTCATGACGCAGCTCCCAAAGAATGACTAGCTTCAGGGTTTTTTCATTTGTAGGGCCTGTGAACGCGCAATCGACCCCGTTGGAATCGTCATCACGTAAAGGCATCCAGGGGAAGACGTAAGAAGTGTCCGTATAGTCATAGCAACGACAGTGCCCTTATAACTGACTTCAGAAGAGTGGCCAACATTTCTCAAATCTGACTCCATGTCAGGGAAATTGCTGTAGAATGGGCTCTGTTCCACTTAGAGACAAAATTTCAACTCCTATAGAAACTATAGACTGTTTTCTATCCAATAATAATAATAATATGCATATTGTACGATCAAGGATTTTGTGGGAAGCCGTTTAAAAAATTAGCCAAATTAGCATAAATAGTCTAAACAGCGCCCCCATCCCCAACAGGTTAAGTTGCTAGACACTGCTTGTCTAGATGGTAGGGAGAAACAGTTGGCTTTGACTGCTTGTACTGTGCTGACTTTTGCATCTATGAAGTCGGCACTAAAAATAATATTTGGTGAGAAGACGTCTGTCGCGCCAATAACAGATGGAATGCTAGTGAGTGACGCAGCATATTACACCGAGCAGCACAGAAAAGGCGCCAACAAGTCACGTTCTCAAGACAACCAGAAGAGGGCGCCATTTCCCGGCACAAATCCACTGGACAAATTTGGAAGGAGATCGAAATGTGCAATTTGTCAAAGCACTTACCATTGGGTTAAAGACTGTCCTCATAAAAATGAACAAGTTAAACTAACAGAGGAAAATGTAAACACAGAGGTAGAGCAGTGTAACATTACACTGTTTTCAAAGGAATCTGATACTGAGATTTTTATAGTTGAATCCTTAGGATCTGCGGTGATTGATACTGCATGCACACGGACAGTGTGTGGTGAAAAATGGCTTGATAGCTATGTCAGTGAACTAAACATGAAGGAAGTACAAAATATGATTGACACACCAAGCAACAGAGCTTTCAAATTTGGAGATGGGAGAATTGTCCATTCTACCAAGAGAGTTAAGATACCAGCAAAAATTGGTCAGACTAAGTGTCACATTGAAACAGAGGTGGTCCCTACAGATATCCCCTTACTATTAAGCAAAGCTTCACTCAAGAAGGCAGGGGCTGTATTAGACATAAAAAATGACAAGGCAGTGATGTTTAAACAACCAGTGACTCTTGAACTTACTACCTCAGGTCACTATTGTGTAAACATTTTGGACAAAGACATGACACAGAGTCCATGCAAAAATGAGATTCTGACTGACACGAAGCACATGGAGATTCTGACAGTCACAGAGAACATGAACACAAAAGACAAACACAAAGTATTGTTAAAGCTTTACAAACAGATTGGACATTCTACAGTTGACAGACTTCAGAAGTTACTCAGGAGTGCAGGGAGTAATAATGATGAGAGTATTTCCATTCTACAGCAGATAGTTAAGAATTGTGAGACATGTCAAAAATACAGCAAACCTAAGCCCAGACCAGCTGTTGGTTTGCCACTGGCTTCCATGTACAATGAAACAGTGGCTGTAGATCTACATGAGTTAGGACCAAGTGTGTGGTACCTTCACATAATCGACCACTTCACACGCTTTAGTGCTGGAACCATTGTGAATACAAAGAAACCCAGTGAAATCGTCAAGCACTTCATTCATTCTTGGATATGTGTGCATGGCCCGCCACAGAAATTGTACAGTGACAATGGAGGAGAATTCAATAATAATGAAATAAGAGAAATGGCAGAGAACTTCAACATGGAAGTAAAGACAACTGCTGCATACAGTCCATGGAGCAATGGACTTCTGGAGAGACACAATCAAACACTCACAGAGATCATGCTGAAAGTGAAGCAAGACAATGGATGTGACTGGAACACAGCCCTAGATTGGGCTTTGATGGCAAAAAACTCAATGCACAATGTTCATGGTTACAGCCCATATCAACTAGTGTTCGGGCAGAACCCTAATCTTCCCTCAGTACTGGTTGACAAGCCACCAGCACTAGAAGGGACCAGTGTGAGTGCATGGGTGGGACAGCACCTTTCAGCACTACATGCAGCGAGAAAAGCATTCACTGAAGCAGAGTGCTCAGAAAGAATTCGCAGGGCTCTGCGGAAACAGCTTCGACCCACCGATGAGAAGTACGAGACTGGAAACAGAGTGTACTACAAACGAGTTGACTGTCAAGAGTGGAAAGGACCGGGAGTAGTCATTGGCCAAGATGGTGTGGTGATATTTGTGAGACACGGAGGCATCTTTGTCAGGGTGCATCACTCAAGATTGCGGAAAGTAAATGATCAACAAGATAGAGGGGCTGTGGCTGAGAATCAGTCTCCTAATGAAAATGACAAAAAGGACACAGTAACAGACACAAACCTACCAGATGTCGCATCCAATGATATGGACACTGAAACTGACACAGGAAATGGAGCAGAGACCTTCAACCATGCCACAGGTAATACTGTTGAGGGTTCAAATGATGAAAACATTTAACAACAGCCACATGTGTTAAGAGAACATGGTTGTTCCAATCTGAAAACTGGACAAACTGTTAAATACATGGACAGAGAAAGTGGTATTCCACACACAGCAACCGTCATTGGACGAGCAGGAAAAGCCAAAGGAAAACACCAGAACTGGTACAACTTGCAGTACTCTGAACCAGCTACACTTTCTGGTACAACAGGGTCAGCTGACCTGTCACTTGTAGATAATCTCAGAATTGAATCAATGGAAAATCGAGAAAAACAGAATGACATTCAAAATGATGATGTACTTGAAACAAAGGACGTGTCATTTGACTCAGCTAAGCTAGATGAGCTCAGTAATTGGAGGAAAATGGAGTGTTTGAGGAAGTCAAAGACATTGGTCAAAAATGTGTCTCAACAAGGTGGGTGTGTACCCTTAAAGAATCCTTAACTGGAATAGTGCCTAAAGCACGTCTAGTGGCTAGAGGTTTTGAGGAGCTGGCTGCTAAAGAACTCCCAAAAGACTCACCGACATGCGCCTCAGAGTCACTCAGATTGCTGATGTCAGTGATCTGCCAGAAAAAATGGAAACTTAATTCCATAGACATCAAATCTGCATTTTTGCAGGGAACAGAGCTGTCAAGGGACATTCACATCCGACCTCCGCCCGAAGCTAAAAGTGAAGGAACACTGTGGAAACTAAAAAAGTGTGTGTATGGACTGGCAGATGCATCACTCTACTGGTACAACAAAGTCAAGGCAACAATGCTGAATACAGGTGGAAAAATGTCACAAGTGGACCCTGCAGTCTTCTATTGGCTTGATCAAGACTGCAATGTGACTGGAGTACTTGCCTGTCATGTTGATGACTTCATCTGGGGTGGCTCACAGACTTTTGCTACAACTGTGATTCCAAACCTCAAAGCTGTTTTCCAGGTCGGCCGTGAAGAGCATGATCATTTTTGTTATGTTGGCATAGAGTTTATTACAGTTGATGGAACAATACTGATGCAACAGGAGAGCTATATCAAGAATCTTCAACCTATCCACATGGATTCTTCAAGAGCTGTACAAAGGAATTCCCCTCTATGTGGAATTGAAGCTGATCAATTGAGGTCGAAGATAGGTCAAATTCTATGGGTTGCTAGACAGAGTAGACCTGATGTGATGTTTGATGTTTGCAACTTGGCATCTAACACAAAACACGCCACTGTACAAACCATTCATGAGGCAAACAAAGTTGTTCGTAAACTGAAATCACAACAAGTGACTTTAAAGTTTCAGCATGTTGGAAAAGATGACTCTTTGAAACTAGTTGTCTTCAGTGATGCTTCACTAGGGAACCTTACAGATGGAGGCACACAAGGTGGACATCTAATCGTGTTAATGGGTGAAGGAGGAAGATTCTCACCTATCTGTTGGCAGTCAAAAAGGATCAGAAGGGTTGTCCGAAGCACACTTGCTGGAGAAACACTTGCTCTTGCGGATGGAATTGACAATGCGATCTTTCTTGCAACTCTGTTCTCAGAGCTTACCACTGGTGAGACAAAACGGCACATTCTACCTGTAGTTTGTGTCACTGACAACTACTCATTAGTTGATGCTGTGAAGTCAACCAAGTCTGTCACAGAGAAAAGACTTTGAGATTAGCAGCATCAAGGAACTTATTCAAGCACAGAGAATCCAGCGGATTCTGTGGTCGACCACAAAGGAACAGCTTGCTGACTGTCTGACTAAAAAAGGAGCATCCAGTCTTGTGCTCCTACAGGCTCTCAGTAATGGAAAGTGGCAGCTTGAGTAATACAAATAAAATCTGTCAAACAACCCATTTGTAATGGGGATCTTGAATAATACTTGGACATTTAATTATGTTGTTGATGTTTTATTTGTCTTTAAAGAAAAGGGGGAGATTGTTAAGTTCATGTTTTAAGTATCCCTATATTTCTGTTATTACGGGGCGATCACTCAGTCAAGAGTGCGCATGCGCAGGAAGTCGGTTCGTTGTTGGACCTAGCCTGGAGTGTTATGGCTACCTTGTAGTGTGTTCATATAGTATAGTAAACTTTGTTAAACTGGAACCTTGTCGTTGTGTCATTTCAAGTTAACAATATGTACTATTACTATCAAATATATTTCCTCCACAGGGCAATTGTCTCCTTGTACTTAGACATAAGAATGTTTTATACTTTTACTCTTAGTCCTCTTTATTCCGATTTGGACATAATGCCGTAACAATCTTCAACTGGAGTCTTATGCCGCAGTTTGTGCCCTGTCCCATGAGTCTCCTCTCTTCCAGCTCAGCCACCATTGTCCAATGTCACGTTCTTTGGGCTGCCTCGCTTGTGCTTTCCCGTAGGTGTTCATCTGAGAGCAACTTTCTTTAGGCATCCTCAGAACGTTTTCGCTCTGTCCGTTCCTGCTCAACTTGATATACTATGCTGGTGGAATAAACCTTGTCCAGAGGTATAGGCCTATGGAGTTTGGCAAACTATCCTTCATGTTGGCAACAAACATTTCATGATGCCATTTTGCTTTGTCGCCAACATGATGCATATGAAAATGTTTAATCTCATACACTTTGCTGAGTAAAGGAGGTTGTTTCACATTACTTGGTTGGTCAGTCTAGTCCACTGCCTATTCCACTACAGTGACATCTGAGGTTTCTTGGCAGAATTAGAGTACATGACCTTAGCCATTTTTTTGGTCAGTCTTTACATTTCACTTTTCTCTTGTCTACTAAGTTATCCTAATGCAAATTCAAGTCTTGGCATCCTGATTCTTAATGGAGCAATGGATTTCTTTTGTATTTTAATTTAAACCCCTGTTTTACCAGGTCAATTGAGTAAGAACATGTTTAGACTTTCAACAGTCTGTTTGTTTACAAATATTTTGAGCGATGGATAAGACACAAAATGTTGTATGAAGTCCCCTGTTCAAGGTGCCCTTCTAGAGGGCCTACATGGTATTGTATCTTCACAGGTGTGTTTGTAATTGAGAGTCTCATGGATAAGGTCAGCAGGTGGCAGCCATGCAAGTCTGTTCATGCGCTGTGAATGGTGTATGCATTGCTTTACTCATCTCTCTTCATTAATTCATAAACTCAGTAAAAAAAGAAGCGTCCCTTTTTCAGTGCCCTGTCTTTCAAAGATAATTCATAAAACCCAATAACTTCACCGATCTTCATTGTAAAGGGTTTTAAACACTGTTTCCCATGCTTGTTCAATGAACCATAAACAATTAATGAACATGCACCTGTGGAATGGTCGTTAAGACACTAACAGCTTAAAGATGGTAGGCAATTAAGGTCACAGTTATGAAAACTTAGGACACTAAAGAAGCTTTTCTACTGACTCTGAAAAACACTAAAAGAATGATGCCCAGGGTCCCTGCTCATCTGCGTGAACGTGCCTTAGGCATGCTGCAAGGAGGCATGAGGACTGCAGATGTGGTCAGGGCAATAAATTGCAATGTCCGTACTGTGAGACGCCTAAGACAGAGCTACAGGGAGATAGGACGGACAGCTGATCGTCCTCGCAGTGGGAGACCACATGTAACAACACCTGCACAGGATCGGTACATCCGAACATCACATCTGCGGGACAAGTACAGGATGGCAACAACAACTGCCCGAGTTACACCAAGAACGCACAATCCCTCCATCAGTGCTCAGACTGTCCGCAATAGGCTGAGAGAGGCTGGACTGAGGGCTTGTAGGCCTGTTGTAAGGCAGGTCCTCACCAGACATCACCGGCAACATCGTCACCTATGGGCACAAACCCACTGTCGCTGGACCAGACAGGACTGACAAAAAGTGCTCTACATTGACGAGTCGCGGTTTTGTCTCACCAGGGGTGATGGTCGGATTCGCGTTTATCGTCGAAGGAATGAGCGTTACACCGAGGCCTGTACTCTGGAGCGGGATTGATTTGGAGGTGGAGGGTCCGCCATGGTCTGGGGCGGTGTGTCACAGCATCATTGGACTGAGCTTGTTATCATTGCAGGCAATCTCAACGCTGTGCGTTACAGGGAAGACATCCTCCTTTCTCATGTGGTACCCTTCCTGCAGGCTCATCCTGACATGACCCTCCAGCAGGACAATGCCACCAGCCACACTGCTCGTTCTGTGCATGATTTCCTGCAAGACAGGAATGTCAGTGTTCTGCCATGGCCAGCGAAGAGCCCGGATCTCAATCCCATTGAGCAAGTCTGGAACCTGTTGGATCGGAGAGTGAGGGCCAGGGCCATTCCCCCCAGAAATGTCCGGGAACTTGCAGATGCCTTAGTGGAAGAGTGGGGTAACATCTCACAGCAAGAACTGGCAAATCTGGTGCAGTCCATGAGGAGGAGATGCACTACAGTACTTAATGCAGCTGGTGGCCACACCAGATACTGACTGTTACTTTTGACCCCCCCATTGTTCAGGGACACATTATTCTATATCTCTTAGTCACATGTCTGTGGAACTTTTTCAGTTTATGTTTTAGTTTTAAAACTTATGTTCATACAAATATTTACACATGTTAAGTTTGCTGAAATAAACGCAGTTGACAGTGTGAGGACGTTTCTTTTTTTGCTGAGTTTAGTTAAAGTCCCATCTTTGGTTATAGTTTTGAAATACTTGACATAGAAAATACTAGTTATCTGGTTATTCTGGCTGTCCTGAGTTCACTTGTCTAGAAGTGATTTAGTTTTCCCTACTCTAATTGACTTTTTAAGGCATGGGATGGCTAGTTGCGTTTAAAGTTATTCAAACATGTAAGTCAGCCAATTGTATCTCTTGTAAACGTTTATGGTATCTCTAGTGCCATATAGGGTTCGCATGCAACAACCCCACTAGAACCCCTGACCTCCATCCCCGTTCCCCCCCGTCCCTCTATCACCGTCTGTAGTGATTGATCATTTGGAGTGGCTCTGTTGTGTGTATTAATGGAGGGGTGCTAGCTGATGGTCGCCGGGTGAGCTAACTCTGCGGTCAAGCCTTTGTGCTGTCATGCTTTTGCAATGGGATTCCTGGCAGCCCCATCCCCAGCCACAGTAGCAGCTAGTGGAGAGATGGAACACATGGACCCTGCAGCCATGGTCTCAGCCCCCTCCAGGCGTAGAGCTTCCTCCAGGGAATGCCACTGCCTCGAGATGGACAGGCACGGCTGCGCCAGGGGCCTGGGAGGAATCTGCCACGCTTTTTCATCCCCCCCAACCTCTCTCAGAACACCAAAGGCCTTGTTAGTAGTCCACAGCATTGGGGAACAAGTGTTATATTATGTTCGTCTGCTTTGATTCTAAAGAGGTAACTGATGTATTCTCTTGGTTGCCAGTTAGTTTACAGAAGAAGTTGCCATTCTGGAATATTAGAAGATGCTTGAATATTATTCTAATGGACTAAATATTTTTTGTTATCCCATGTTGTGACTTCCATTTGAGTTTGAGCAGACTGACTTGATTATACAATTCATTTTTTTTGATACTCATGAGGTTTGATATGAAATTTGCAATGGGCAAACATTAGGGGGGTTAAGCTGTTATTGCCTCCCTTTACCCCCAATCTTGTGCATATTTGGCTCTCTGACATGGCATGTCCATGTCCTGGTGAGCGATGAAAGCCTAAAAAAAGGAGATCACATAACCAGGCCAAAGCCCAACTCTGTATTTGACAGACTGATCAATGTGTTTTTGTTTTGCGGGAACACAAACACAAGCTAAGTCCCCTGCCACCACACCCGCCCAACCAATATTTCTGTACGAATTCTTCCGGGTGGGCTGTAGTGGCCCAGCTGTCTGCTTAATGAAAGCCCAGTAATTCCATTCACACTGTGTATCTTAGCTCCTCTAACAACAAAAGCAACCAGTGAACAAAATGTGGATTAGTACTGAAAGGTTTCTCAGCCACTTTCTCCCCGTTGTTAAAGGTTCTGTTCTCCTAGCGTGATTGACAGGGCCATGTGCCATGGCACAATGCAGCTGGAAGTATATCATCTGCAATTTTAAGTTGGGTAAATATAGCAGGGAGTCTTGTCAAGCAGAGCTATAAATTGTTCTGGGAAAGGAAGTGTTGTCTCTCTTTCTGAAATGTTTTCCCCCTACAACTTCTGGAAGGAGGGGTTCTCTGTATTTCAAACAGAGGACAAAGTTATGGAGCCTGGACCAGTGGTTAAGCATATGCCATGCATATCCCCTCTGCCACCCCACCTTACCACGTCACACTCTTCTCTCTCCCCAGAGGAAGTAGGCCCTGTATCTCCTTGGGAAGGGATGTTTTTGATTGCTAAAAATGCTTAATCTTCCATCACTAAGCTCATTAGACCCATATAATTGAGTGCTTTCTACAGATTTGCAATCTGCATCTACGGCTTTTAGATTTTAACTTCTTGTTTGCAAACAATGAAAGGGTAGACTTTCCCCCTTTTTGTTTAATATATGTCATACAAACATGACTTTTTAAATGTACAGCATGACTTGGAGAGGAATTATTTGTACTTGAGGATCTCAAAGGGTCTATATTTCGCCAACGTCTTTCCAAACTGCCCCTGCTTACTATTCAAAATGTCGTATTCGTTATATACAGTACCAGTCAAAAGTTTGGACACCTACTCGTTCCAGGGTTTTTCTTTATATTTTAAACATTTCTACATTGTAGAATAATAGTGAAGACATCAAAACGATGAAATAACACACATGGAATCATGTAGTAACCAAAAAAGTGATTAACAAATCAAAATATATTTGAAATTTGAGATTCTTCAATGTAGCCACCCTTTGCTTTGATGACAGCTTTGCACACTCTTGGCATTCTCTCAACCAGCTTCATGAGATGGTTACCTGGAATGCATTTCAATTAACAGGTGTGCCTTGTTGAAAGTTCATTTGTATTATTTATTTCCTTATTGCGTTTGAGCCAATCAGTTGTGTTGTGACAAGGTAGGGTTGGCATACAGAAGATAGCCCTATTTTGTAAAAGGGCAAGTCCATATTATGTCAAGAACAGCTCAAATAAGCAAAGAGACATGACATTCCATTACTTTAAGACATGAAGGTCAGCCAATCCGGAAAATTTCAAGAACTTTGAAAGTTTCTTCAAGTGCAGTCGCAAAAACTATTGAGCGCTATGATGAAACTGTCTCTCATGAGGACCACCACAGGAAAGGAAGACCCAGAGTTACCTCTGCTGCAGATGACAAGTTCATTAGAGTTAACTGCACCTCAGATTGCAGCCCAAATAAATGCTTCAGAGTTCAAGTAACAAACATCTCAACATCACAGATGATCTCTGCATGTGTGGTTCCCACCATGAAGCATGGAGGAGATGGTGTGGGGGTGCTTTGCTGGTGATACTCTGTGATTTATTTATAATTCAAGGCACAATTAACCAGCATGGCTACCACAGCATTCTGCAGCGGTATGCCATCCAATCAGGTTTGCGCTTAGTCCCACTATCGTTTGTTTTTCAGGAAAATGACTCAAAACATACCTCCAGGCTGTGTACAGGCTATTTGACCAAGAAGGAGATGGAGTGCTGCATCAGATGACCTGGCCTCCACAATCACCCGACCTCAACCCAATTGAGATGGTTTGGGATGAGTTGATCCGCAGAGTTCCTCTGTCCAATGTCTGTGTTCTTTTGCCCATCTTAATATTTTCTTTTAATCGGCCAGTCTGAGATATGGCTTTTTCTTTGCAACTCTGCCTAGAAGGCCAGCATCCCGGAGTCGCCTCTTCACTGTTGACGTTGAGATGGGTGTTTTGCGGGTACTATTTAATGAAGCTGCCTGTTGAGGACTTGTGAGTCGTCTGTTTCTCAAACTAGACAGTCTAATGTACTTCGCCTCTTGCTCAGTTGTGCACCGGGGCCTCCCATTCTTTCTATTCTGGTTAGATCCAGTTTGCTCTGTTCTGTGACGGGAGTAGTACACAGCGTTGCACAAGATCTTCCGTTTCTTCACAATTTCTCGCATGGAGTAGCCTTCATTTTTCAGAACAACAATAGACTGACGAGTTTCAGAAGAAAGGTCTTTGTTTCTGGCCATTTTGAGCCTGTAATCGAACCCACAAATGCTGATGCTCCAGATACTCAACTAGTCTAAAGAAGGCCAGTTTTCTTGCTTCTTTAATGAGCACAGCAGTTTTCAGCCTTGCTAACATAATTGCAAAAGGGTTTTGCTAATGCTCAATTACCCTTTTAAAATGATCAACTTGGATTAGTTAACACAACGTGCCATTGGAACACAGGAGTGATGGTTGCTGATAATGGGCCTCTGTATGCCTATGTAGATATTCCTTTAAAAAAATCAGCTGTTTCCAGCTACAATAGTCATTTACAACATTAACAATGTCTACGCTGTATTTCTGATCAATTTGTTATTTTAATGGACAAAAACGTGTTTTTCTTTCAAAAACAAGGACTTTTCTAAGTGACCGCAAACTCTTGAACGGTAGTGTATAAAAACACACAAATATTGCAGTTTGTCTACCAAAGGTCATTAGTATTACTGTAACAAAATACAATTTAGTTGGTATTGGCTGTTTTTGGGTATGCCATTTTCTAAGTCTCTTCAGCTGTCATTGTAGATCATATTTACATGTTAAATTTGAATGTTCTATATTCACGCCAAAGCCTGGTTCGAAACCTTGTCTGCCTTATTGCCTCATGGTTTTGTAGTTATGGTTTGCCAGTGCTGTCCACTAGTCATTGAACATCTGGGTAAATAAGTAGACCAGTGATGACAGGGATAACCATGTGGATATGTGTTGGGTAATCCCCTCACTACACTGGAATTACAAACAAGCAACTAATAGCGACAAATCGGCCCTGTGACAAATTTGTTAATGCCTATTACGTTGAGCTGTCCATATCTGCTCATTGAAGCCATAGGCAGTGGATGTTTTACAACATCCAATAATACAAAGCATTGTTTTGATGTGTGAATTTAATCAGAGCTCTCCCCTCACATTTGGCAGGGAAGTGATGTATTCTATAAATGATCTATGTTTAACATCAAACAGAGAAATCTGTCTCAATCCCCTGTTGAATAATTCTGTGGATTTTTATTATCGGTTGTACATTGGTCTGAGAAGTAGGATAGAAGAGAGCAGGGTGAACACAATTCATTCAGATATGTATTTTTTTGGTCTATCTTTTCTACCTTTTGTTATGCACAAGTCAGTCTCAGACTCAGCTTTTTAAATCTTTAAATCTTTTTTTTTTCTTTCTCCCCTTTCCTTTACTGTGAAGGTCAGATTTTTGACAGGTCTGCAGAGAAAGCAGTCAGTCTAAATCCCCTCATTTTTATTCCTACAAATACAGGTTCTGAGATTCCAACACCCACAAGATCTAAAGCCAGAGCGGCCTTTGACTGACAGCTCTTTCTCTTTTTTCCAAACACTAACGAAATTCACAAGCACACCTCTAATTGACTGGAATCACCAGAAAGGCACCAGTGGTTGATATATGGCAGTGAAAGCGTAGAGTGAATGCCGTAGCCATGATTTGATCACTTGCAGACTGACCTTTTCAATAATTACCTCCTTGTCCCCTGAGCAAAGGACAATGCAGAGACAATTTTGGCAGGAGTGGCAAAATTAGGCAAGGGAGCACGTTTGAATCATGTAATTTTTGTCTAAAACACTTCATGTTCATGATGATTTCCTCCCTTTAATGGTAATTGGGAAGTGGATGCTGAAGAAATGACATTTTTGCGACTGAAAAATAATTGTATAAAGTGTCTTAACAAGCTAAAATCAGGGTCTGCTTGTTATTTTCATTTTTTAAATAAAAATGTTGTTCCTAGTTTCTTTATTAAAGGATTGACGTTATTTATGTGTTACTTTATCTATGAAATGCCTACCACCCCATACGTGTACATCATTGTACAGTCTCGTCCATCAATAAGTGGAAACACACACACACTCGTAGTTCAAGGTCAAGTGTGTGTGCCGTCTTGGCCGCACAGCTGTGTTCAGGCAGCTGTGGCCGGGCCTCTGAGGGCCGTAGTCTGTGCACGTGGGAACCGACTGTGCCCTTTAGGCCCCCTGCGCTCCTCTGCCACCTGATATTCGCACATATATCATACCCAATTGAACCGCCAGAATGCAGTCGGCAAATGCCAAGGAAGAGCCATAATTCATACCGCTCAGTCACGTATACAAATATGTTTACTCATGAAGACATTTTACCCTGTGGAATAGCCACTGTGAGAACTTCATTACATGTCCCTGGTGTTTCCCCAGTACGCCGTGGGTTTACCACTGAGATTATGATAAGGGAGGGTTATATTCTCAGTCCCAGTTTTAAAGTCATTTTTATTGCTCATTTCAAAAAGCCAGTAATTACTGAGGATGATTTTGTCAGAGCCATTAATACCTTGGTCATATTCCTGATGCTTGATATAAGGCCTATTTATAACACCAAATCCACTTCTCTTCTTGAGTATAGGTATTTTGAAGACAACCACCATGCCATAATACAATGCGATAAGATTGTGTGCTATTGAAATTCAGGCTGTGAAGTTGCCTGTATATTTGCTTATCCCCATCCCTTTAAAGCATGTGGATTCTCATTCACCACTGTGCTATAACGGGGACTTATAGGTAGGGGGGACTTTTTACTCTTTGACTGTGAATGTCACAGGGAAACATTGTGTGCGCCCAGACCTGAAGGACAGCGAGTGTTTGACCCTGTGAGGAATTTATAACTGCTGTCCCTTAAGGAACAAGACTTATTTTCCATTGCGCCAAAAACCCAAGACCTGGAGGTTTCCGTTAGAGAGATGGTGTCCTGTCCGCTACTTCTCCCAACCTTTCATTTGTTGGGAAAGGTGGAACGCTTAGCACCCTCGTAGTATTAATGCCCCAGTCCGAATGGAGAAAGGGTTAAAACTTTTTTCTAGGAACAGTACTCAAGCTTTCATTATTGGGCGCTTGGGGAAGTTTAACGGTTAACTGTCAAGCCAAAGGAATGGCAAAATGTTGGACAACTTTCACAATATGAAACTTCAGTACAGTACAAAAAGTCATATGGAACATTTTATGTTTGGACACTGTATGCATGCTAACTTTATGACCAGCAGAGCAGTGGGTTTTCGGGATATGGGCCATTGTTGGTGCAGTAAGCCTTTGGTTCGTCGTTGTAAAAGCACTCATCAAATGCGCATGATTAATCGGGGTCCTCTACCAAGACAGGCTGTCACCTAGTGCTGGTTAGTAGCTGTAAATCTGTCCAGTTAACCGGGGACTGACAGGCAGGGCTTAGGCACGGTGAGAAGAGGCGATGCAACTGTTGTCCTGTTTCAGAGCCTCTCAACAATGTGCTGAGTGGATGGAGAGTCCCGGCAGAGGGCCATTAATCATATTGGCCTGGGACTGTGGGGGAAGGTGGCTTGGAGGATCCGGATGTTCTGACAGGAACAGAGGGCAAAACGGGCTCAAAACAGCCCCTGTGAGCCCCAAACGAGAGAGGGGCAGGGGTACACCGTTTGGTTAAGCAAAAGAAGAGGATAGGAGTAGAGCATTGCTTCCTGAAAGTTTGCCTCGGAGCACTTGTCGATGACTTGTCCTGCCAAGTTCTCCGATGGTTCTTCAAAATAAGACACTAGGGATGTGAATAACAAATATTCTAGTCACCGAATAGTCGACATCAATCGATAACTACCAATTTACTGTAGAACCTGTTTGGTGCGACTATTCATATCCTATGTAGGTCATTGAAGGGCAAAGGCAAGGACATGTAGTTTGATGCACAGCTTTTGTTTTGAAAGGTGCAGTGCAGAATATGATAAGCAAACATGGCTGGCTAATTCCTTTTTGTCGTCTGCATTAATGATGGCCTGACGTGCTCCGTCAGGTTAGAAAAACATTTTAAACAAGATATATGATTTTACCCTCTTTGCTGTTTCTAACCACTACAGGCATTATGTTATACGAGGGACAAATAGGATGACATAACAGTCGATGATATTCCGGTAAAGATAGCATTGATACGTTTCGGGGGGGGTATAGGCTACGGACAAAGTCTAAGGAAACCTACAGGGTTTTCTATCCTCCAGGTTTAGCGGTGGCACGCAGAGTCTAGAGTGGATCAGTTGAGTTCATGTCAAGGCCCGCCTAATGTGCGTTGTCAGTTGTGGACCAATGCTGAGGATTTAGTGTTTTCCAGTCTGCTACCTGGATTGTGTTTTAATGTTCTGTTAAGCATAATCTTATGAGGTGGTAATTGGCCCGTTGTGGGGCAGATCTCGAGCAGGACCTCCCCTCTGCCTTTGTTCAGCCTGGAGGTAATAGGCTTTATGTCAATAATGCTTTAAGGACTCCACACTGGGAACTGAGAATATGAATAAAGCAGGGGGTATTAAGCTGGGGTTTGGGACATTTTCAAAACCTGCTTCCTGCGCCCGTCCCCACTGGAGGACTGCTCTAAAAACAACCTGGTGGTGCCACTTTGATGGGGCGAACAATATTTAGCAGATTGACTATGACCCGGTATTGAAAATGGAGGTGCCAAGTATTTGCTTTCAATGTTTATGTGACCGCATCGCTATTTATAGCCTGACACGAGGCTGAAACCGTTTTAGAGGAGGCTCCGAGTTGTGTTTGCGTGGCGGCGGTTTATGTTCTGTGTATTGTTGGCGCCTCACGGGCGGCATTTTTTTCACCTTTTAATTAGTCATTCTGTAGCAGATCACTTTCCAGCGTGATGTGATTTGCATTTCTGTTCTGTGTCTGGAATGTCTTTTTAGTACATCACAGTCCCAGTAGATCTCGGGTGCCTTGGTGAAACATGGGATCAGTGCTCTAGTCTAGTTCACCTACAGTGTTGAGACTGTTTCTGATGTATAGATTCAAATGATATAGGGCTATATAGTACATCTATTCAATCTTCCAGATGAATATTTACCCCCCATGCAAATGCTTTGGATTATATCAGCTAGATCTTTAGCTCATTTGGTTTAGCCTCTAGCTTTCTCCAGCAAAAATAACGTTGGTAGAAGTTGATTATCTCTGTCTGCTTTCTTTTCCTCCAATATAGCCTTAGCTTGATCCACGTCTCTCTACGTTGTGTGCATTGTTAACACGTAGGGAGAACAACAGAAAGGTACCTTGTGGTTATCAGGTCATGCCAAAATGGTTAACCGTCTGAAAAAAACAACATAAGGCTAAAGCATGTTGATGCCAGGGGCTGTAGTTAGGGGCTGGCTGGTCTTTTATCAGGGATTCTGTTATGTGGACATATTTCATAGTCCCTATTAGTGTTTTCCCTCTTCCTTCTGATGGAGTTGGTGTGCTATAGGGCATGCCTGTTTGTAAAACCTTTGTCACAGTCTCAGCATGGACAAATATAGGGGCTCAACCCCGAACACCTTTGACAGACTATAATTTCATGTAGGAAGATATGTTGAGTAGAATGTGTGAAATATTGCATTCAATTGATGATTGGTGGACACCAAAGTTGTATGTTGGAAAGTCAGAAATAAAGCAGTGCACCACTGATTCACTGTCTGTAACATTAGTGGCCAGGATAATCTCCGCAGCAGGGGAGCAAAGCTGGAGAACTCAAACTGCACACCTGACTAGCTGTGGAAGTTGCCCTGCTATTGTGGGGTGGGGGTTGGTGGAATGGGATTATATTTATTTTTGTAAAAAAATAAGGGCCGATATTAGTATTGTGAGGAGGCACTGTCTTGCTTGTGTGGCGCTCACTTCTTAAGCCTTGGGCGTCTCAGTACGAGTACCATACTGCCTTGATGGACTGTGTTAATAAACCTCCCTACAGACCCACACACACCCACCTCACACACACATTCGCACGCGCACACACATGCAGTCTCACAACACACAGCTGCTTGTTATTTCATGCCCCATAAGGGCCCTGTGACCACGAACATTCTAAACACATATCCAATTAGGTAAGCATTGCTGTGTGCATCAACTTCCAACTGTGATTCTCACACACACATTGATACATAGAATTCCCCCCAAAATGTCTACATTTCTTCCCAATCCCTGAATTCTAGTGGAATAATTTAGAAGTACCATTTTCATAAAAACATTTTAGTCTGGGAATACTTGGTTAGTTCCTGTATTGATGCTTTTGGAACACCTAGTACAGTTCCCAGAAGAGACAATTATTTTATGATTCTTTTTGTAATTTTTACCCCCCTTTTTCTCCCCAACTTCATGATTACGATCTTGCCTCATCGCTACAACTCCCCAACGGGCTCGGGAGAGGCGTAGGTCAAGTCATGCGTCCTACGAAATATGACCTGCCAAACCGCGCTTCTTAACACCTGCCCGCTTAATCCGGAAGCCAGCCACACCAATGTGTCGGAGGAAACACTGTTCAACTAGCGACCTGAAGTCACCCTGCAGGCGCCCCTCCCACCACTAGGAGTTGCTAGAGCGCGATGAGCCAAGTAAAGCCCCTTAGACTGCTGCGCCACTCGGGAGGCCCCTGACGACTATTTTTCTGTATCTTGCTGCTGAGTTTTTTTGGCTCAGAACAGGGCAGCACGTCTGGCCCTTAAATGTACATGGAGAGCTAACATGAATAATATGCATGTTAATCTCTCATGGCTCAAAGTGGGGGTGAGATTGACTTCATCACTACTTCTTTTTGTAAGAGGTGTTGACATGCTGAATGCACCGAGGTGTCTGTTTAAACTACTAGCATACAGCTCAGACACCCACGCATACCCCACAAGACATGTCACCAGAGGTCTCTTCGCAATCCCCAAGTCCAGAACAGACTATGGGAGGCGCACAGTACTACATAGAGCCATGGCTACATGGAACTCTTCCACATCAGGTAACTGATGCAAGCAGTAGAATCAGATAAATACACCTTATCGAACAGCGGGGACTGTGAAGAGACCACACACACACACAGGCTCAGATACACGTAAGACAATAACTCTACATACATGTAGACATGGATTTTGTATTGTAGATACAGTACCTTCGTAAGGATTCAGGCCCCTTGACTTGTTCCACATTTTGTTACGTTACAGCCTTATTCTAAAATGGATTTTAAAAATGTCCTCAATCCACACACAATACCCCATAATGACAAAGCAAAAACAGGTTTTTAGAAATTTTTGCTAATTTATTAAAATAAAAAACTGAAGGGTCCTCCTGAGTGGCGGAGCGGTGTAAGACACTGCATCGCAGTGTTTTAGGCATCACTACAGACCTGGGTTCGATCCAAGGCTGTGTCGCAACCGGCCATGACTGAGAGTCCCATAGGGGGGGCGCACAATTGGCCCAGCACTGTTCAGGTTAGGGGAGGATTTGGCTGGGAGAGCTTTACTTGGCTCATTGCATTCTAGTGACTCCTTGTGGTGGGCGGGTGCCTGCAGATGTTTCCTCCGACACGTTGGTGCAGCTGGCTTCCGGGTTAAGCGGGCGGGTGTTAAGAAGAGCGTTTAGGCAGGTCATGTTTCGGAAGACGCATGACTCGACCTTCGCCTCTCCCGAGCCCCCGATTGCTCAGTTTGGCCTTGCGGCAAGCTCTAGGAAGAATCTTGGTGGTTCCAAACTTCTTCCATTTAAGAATAATGGAGGCCACTATGTTCTTGTGGACCTTCAATGCTGCAGAAATGTTTTGGTACCCTTCCCCAAATCTGTTCCTCAACATAATCTTGTCTCAGAGCTCTACAGACAATTACTTGGACCTCATGGCTTGGTTTATGCTCTGACATGCACTGTCAACTGTGGGACCTTATATAGGCAGATGTGTACCTTTCCAAATCATGTCCAGTCAATTGAATTTACCACAGGTGGACTCCAATCAAGTTGTAGAAACATCTCAAGGATGATCAATGGAAACAGGATGTACCTGAGCTCAATTTCGTACTGTAAGCACTGAATACTTACAGTACCAGTGAAAAGTTTGGACACACCTACTCATTTATTTATTTGATCTATTTTACCTTTTTTTAACTAGGCAAGTCAGTTAATATCAAATTCTTATTTACAATGACGGCCTACCCCGGACGATGCTGGGCCAATTGTGCGCCGCCCTCATTCCTGTGTTTATTTCTTAATATTTTCTACGTTGTAGAATAATAGTGAAGACATCAAAACTATGAAATAACACATATGGAATCATGTATTAACCGAAAAAGTGTTAAACAAATCAAAATATATTTTATATTTGAGATTGTTCAAAGTAGCCACCCTTTGCCTTGATGACAGCTTTGCACACTCTTGGCATTCTCTCAAACAGCTTCACCTGGAATGCTTTTCCAACAGTCTTGAAGGAGTTCCCATATATGCTGAGCACTTGCTTGCTGCTTTTCCTTCACATTGCAGTTCAACTCATCCCAAACCATCTCAATTGGGTTGAGGTTGGGGGATTGAGGAGGCCAGGTCATCTGATGCAGCACTCCATCACTCTCCTTCTTGGAAAAAATAGACACAGCCTGGAGGTGTATTTTGGGTCATTGTCCTGTTGATAGTCCCACTAAGTGCAAACCAGATGGAATGGTGTATCGCTGCGGTAGCCATGCTGGTTAAGTGTGTCTTGATTTCCAAATAAATCACAATGTCACCAGCAAAGCACCATCACACCACCTCCTCCATGCTTCATGGTGGGAACCACACATGCAGAGATCATCCGTTCACCTACTCTGCGTCTCACAAAGACGCGGCAGTTGGAACCAAAAATCTCAGATTTGGACTTGTCAGACCAAAGGACAGATTTCCACCGATCTAATGTCCATTACTCGTGTTTCTTGGCCCAAGCAAGTCTTCTTCTTAGTGGTGTCCTTTTAGTGGTGGTTTCTTTGCAGCAATTCGACCATGAAGGCCGGATTCACGCAGTCTCCTCTGAACAGTGGATGTTGAGATGTCTTACTTGAACTCTGTGAGGCATTTATTTGGGCTGCAATCTGAGGTGCAGTTAACTCTATTGAACTTGTCCTCTGTAGCGGAGGTAACTCTGGGTCTTCCTTTCCTATGGTGGTCCTCATTAGAGCCAGTTTCATCATAGCGCTTGATGGTTTTTGTTACTGCACTTGTATAAACTTTTCCGGATTGACTGACCTTCATGTCTTAAAGTAATGGATTGTCGCTTCTCTTTATTTATTTGCGTTGTTCTTGCCATAATATGGACTTGGTCTTTTACCAAATACATCTGTCTTCTGTATACCACCCCTACGTTGTCACAACACATCTATTGGCTTAAATCTATTAAGAAGGAAATAAATTCCACAAATTAACTTTTTACAAGGCACACTTGTTAATTGAAATTAATTCCAGGTGACTACCTCATGAAGCTGGTTGAGAGAATGTGACTATTGTGCAAAGCTGTCAAGGCAAAGGGTGGCTATGTTGATGTCTTCTCTATTATTCCACAATGTAGAACATAGTCAAAATGAAGAATCCCTGGAATGATTAGTGTCAACTTTTGACTGGTACTCTATACTAAGGCATTTGTGAAAATTTGACAGCAATATAGAGTGGGAAAGCGGCTGTGCGTTTTGGACAATTGATAGACACTGCCGTAAATAAAACCTCTGTTTTGTCCAGGACTGGAGTCTACACAGACCATTGCACTATAGCCAATCAGCGCAACAGTAGACCTTTATACAAACAAGCCATTTGACACACAGGCCTCGCATCTTTCACTTTGAACTGGACTGTGTGTTTACAGGCAGTAGCAACAGCGTGACTTTAGATCATTAGAACGCATTTGCCAAAAGCCACGTAAATATACCTGAATGCATTTCTGCTAATATGTAAATACCACGTGAGTCCTCTTACATTCGGGAGCCGTACAGTCCTATTAACCAAACAACCATGAAAAGGTTGGCTCTCTCTCTGTTATGCACATAAACAACAACAAGATCAACAACTAATGCTAGCCAGAGCAAGATGAGCTAAAATCTAATGAAGGAACATTAGATAAACACTCTAACTTTTTCAGCTAGTTTGTTGTTAAAATTGCACTGATAAATGATGGGGAATTGTAGCCGCCTCATCCTTCTGCAGCTTGCCTGCCAATGCATGCTTGTCCCAACCTAGCCAATGCATGCTTGTCCCAACCTAGCACCCAAGCTAACTGGCTAAAGTTGGCTAGCTTGCTAGCTAGCTACCTCCAGACACAAAACTTCACTCTGACAATTTTACTTGCTGTAGCAGAGCTTTTTAGTCTGTTAACATGTCTGTTAACATATACATATATGTATGTATATATTTATTTATATTTGGCCTGGTGAAGCGGTTTAATGCGCTGATTGAGTAGAAGCTTATCATTTATTACATTTTTACTCCGCTGGTCTCGGGAAGAAATTACCAGTCCTCACTGTCCGAGACCGAGTCAAGACCGAGTACCAATGTATCAAAGACCGAGACACTCAATATGTGGTCTCGAGTACCACAACACTGATGAATACAAATACAAACATTTTGACAACGTGTGTGTTTGTGATGGGGAGGTTAAAATCATCACCTTGTTCATTGAACATGCTAAGCAGATACTCGATTACAACTCTCTTTCGTGCATCCATAGTTGTCATCCCCCTTCCTGTTTTGTCACTTGCAAAATACAATACTTTCCTATTGGATGCTCAGAATTTAAAAAAGACAGCCTATTTTGCTGGGTTTTGAGGAGTGTGCGCTGTAAAGGTGACATGGGTCAAGATAGTCTTGTCGTGGGACGACTGGGGGAATGGCTGAGCGGTGGCGGGGAGGGGTGGAACAGGCGGGGGACGATTAAACAACTGCCAGCGTTTCAGGGATCATAAATATTGAATCGAAAAGAGGTGACGTGCGGTGAGCGTTTTTTTAAAAAAACCTGTTGACGCATACTTCTTAAATAGAATGGGGATCAGTGCCTCCGATTACAAAAGCCGTCCTGCAGACGGGAGGGAGCCGGCCGGGCCGAGCGGCCCACACAGCTGACAAGGAGACCCGCTAAGAACCTGGGACAACAAGGAGGTGTTGATTGGTCTGAAAGCAAAATAGACCTGCCGAAATACTGCCAGTCTACCCCTCCCTCTCTCTGGCTCCCTTTTTTATCCACATGGCTCTCCTCTGGCTGACGAATGTGACTGTGACATGGACATAAGGGACGATGTGGTCCTGGTTCTTTCATGTCTTGGACAAAGCCTCACCTTGATGACAGAGGCCCCCCTTCACCGCTCATCCCCTTCATAAATGGCTTTTGAACTGCGGTGAAGTTTGAGACATTTTAAAGTTACCGAAGAGGCGAGTTTTGCTTTGGAAACTGGACTTCCCCGTGGTTGTAAAATGTTTATATCGTTTTGCCTCTTAAAACACTCACGAAGGTGTTGATGCTGTAGTAAAGCGTGAGGTAAATATACCCAGATTTGTCAGTTGTAGTCTAATCCCTGTGTGAGAGGGGTGGGTGGCTCCAGCTCTCTGTAGCCCCTCCTCTTCAGTCAGAGTAGGTCCTCTATGTACAAGGCAGACTTCAGCTATCTCAGCTATGCACATAAGCCAATGTTGGTTTTAAATTGTAAAAATTCCTGCTAAACTGGCGGTAGTGCAGTTGGTTATGAGTGGTGAAATGCCATCCCTGATTAACGACCTGGGAACACTTGCAGAGTAGTATTGTCTTGATTTTTGGGAAGGGGTGTGGGTGAGAAGAGAAAGGGGGGGTTGGTGGTGCTCTGTATCTCAGACAATGAGGTCAGGGGGAACTGAACTTGTGAACCAGTGGGGAGCACTGTTACTGTTGAGTCAAGTATTGGTCAAATGTATCCAGGGCTCAATGCACAGATTCCTCTGAACCCAATATTAGGAAGGTGTTCCTAATGTTTGGTGTACTCAGTGTATATGGTACATATAAGGAGAGATCTTGAAATATAGGGTTTGTTTTCTCAAGGCTCTCGGATCACCCATAAGGTTGTCAGCCCCTCATGTCTTTATATTTCACATTTTCTCTTCATTGCATTGTTTTATATGGTTATATGGTTAAGCGCCTTGGGCAATCAAATAGTAGTTTTACAGATTTTGGGATAAATAGACATTTGTTTGTGATAATGTAATGTGGTTTACTCATCATTCAAACCGTCTTTACTCTGGTGGGGTACTCGAATGCATTTCAAGAACAGTGTTGATGTATTTTCATTGGCGTTATCATCAGCCATTTTTCTATGTCAAACGTTTACTCCATTGTTCATCCTTGAGCACTAATGTACAGCTGCATAGTAGATAATTCAACCGGTTCAGTGGTCTCAATATGCTGGGCCGTTGAAGGGGGATCATCTCTAGGGACATTGAAGTTGTGACCGGCACTTTCATAGTTAGTTTAGATAATTCACTCAGAATTATTCTTAAACAGTCCTTTATCAAGAGAGATGGGAGTGGCTCATGGGGCGAATGTAGTATCAGGCGCTGTCAGGGCAGGAGAGTAGAAATGGACGTAGGGCACGTCTAGCCAATGACCCATTGCAGTTGTGTACACAGAGATGCCCCACCTCTTGTCTACCTGTCAGACCATCTGACACACACGACACACGCAGCCATTTTCTTTAAAGGTGACAAAAGGGATTGCCAATTGTTTTTCTGTTTATCAGAGGTGACATGGCCAATGGCGCAAGGGGGCGAGGAGGCCCTGTGTTGCCATAGCTAAATATACATCCCTGACAGCTCCATAATGGGTTCCAGGAAGTTCAGTCGAAAATAAAAACAAAGCAACATTTCTAGCTGATTGGTTTTGAAAGGCCGTTTTTCCTTGTTGAATGGGAAAAATGTGGACTTCAGCATTCCATGGCGGTGATGCCAGTCTGATCGGATAGGCGCAGCCTTGCGTGTGCAGAACGAGCAGGGCGCAATGGAGACGCAGCGCATTGCAGAAAACGCACTTTATGGGAAAGACAATTTGGCCGCTGTGAAAATAGATGATATTGTTCAACACCAATCTTTTAAAATTGGCTTTATTTTGTCCCAGACTATTTATTCGCCAAATATTGGTCGGGGTTTAAATGCTTTTAACCTGATATAGCCTACTTTGGAAAATGTTGATGTAAAAGAACTCGCAATTTCTCACTTATTTCTACAGTTGGACAAGTGGAAGAGTGTAAAAGTTTGTGGGGAGCTGCATTTAGTGGTTTGGAGCTAATCCCTGTGAAGCCTGTAATGTAAGCAACATTGTCTATGTTTGCACTGTGATCCAAATGATGAGTTAAACTATGTTTCCAACTCAATCTGCAAGAAGATACTCTTAAAAACCAGTTTTTTTCCCTTGCCTAGTAGAAAACAACCAACAATTCTGTTTTTGACTAAAGCATGTTTTCCTGATCAAGGCATTTTGTGGTATAAAACATATGTAGAGAAAAAAAAAAATACTTTAAACTATTTTCATAAACTTGAAGGCTTGGTCGATTCCATTTGACCATGTTGAATGTTTTGATACACTAGGCTCTGACTTGGTCAGTATTTAGAGTATTATGGATGAAAGCAATTGCCTTGTAATGAATTCTAAGGATAGTTAGAATTGAATCCACTCAAGCGGTACTGAGGCTAACAAGGCGGAAGGTAAGCGAGGCGAGAAGAGACCACAAGTCGTATGGATGGAAGTAGTTCTCCGTTAGATCTACATAAAAATATTTGCTCCTCGACTTTCTCATGTGAGAGCAGCCTCAATTGTTTACAAACACCTAGCCCGCCGTCGCTTACAGAGCAGAATTTTGTCATGAATTCATAAAGATAATGCACTAGCTGGATCCCATCCCATTTGCTCAGCTGTTCGACATTAACCCACAGTATCTTGGAGGAGCCACTTAACAAGGCATGGTTTAAAATTACTGCACTCCTGGCAAACGGCCTCAGTATTAAACTCAAACACCACTTTTGTAAGTTGTTTGTATTCCTTTTTTTCCTTTGCCTCTCCGGTTTGGGTAAATGATGTGCTGAGAGATGTTTTATGACAAACAGCAAGCCCCAGGGAAGTGCACTTTATACATCACTAGAAGGGCCTGCCATGTGAACTGCGACAGTGGCTCCGTTTTTTGCTCTACCGCCCCACTGCACAAATGCTGAGGGAAGCTTGAAGGATTGCATTTCCTGGTATCTGTAGAGAAGACTGGAGAGTTAAGTTTCTCTATCGTGCTGACACCCCACCTACAGAGGAAGGAGCATAGATCCTAGAACCATGCCAATAGCCTGGCTGCGGGATGGTGTCCATATAGCATGCCCTCTCGGCCCTTGGCCCAGCCCCTGGCCTCTCCGTTTACCGAAAGCTGATTACAGTGTCGTAGATATGCGGACCCACGGGGGAGTCATTTATGACAGTTGTCGCCTTTAGTCCGCTAAGCCAGCCAGGGCATCTCCAGCCACTGAGCGGAGCATTTCAGAGCCCCAGTGGGGATAAACCCGATAGGCTTTGTTTCCCCCGCTATGGAGCCCATGTGGCATCACCGGACAGAAATGTCCCTCCGCCCCCAAGCCTCTGTTGTCTAAAGTCACCATGCGTTGCCATGGAGAGGACTGCCGCACGTTGAGGCTACGTTACACTTTGGACAGGACGCGATGTACATGTACAAAACAATGTACAAAACTCCTTGTCATATCGTTGGATTATATTAATTAAGTCACACTTTTGGGAGTTTTTTTCCAGCTGTAGTGTTAACTCCACCCTTGGCTAGCAGTAATCTGCACTACTTATTAATGTGCGCCGCAGACTGGCTAAACGGTATACTAGCCGAGTGAGTGTGTATTGGCTAGGCTGCTAACTGCAGAGGGAGAGCGACAGCATATGGAAGCTCTCATTAATGTGCTTTTGCTGTGTTTAGGAGCTGACTGGCTGGGGCGCGGTGGTTCGTTGTCCCCTCGACCCACCCACCCTCCAGCCCAGGGTAAACTAAAAGTGCCAAGATTAGTATTAATCCCTCTTAATGCTGCGGCTCATAATATAGTCACTAGATGACTTGAGACTAATCCGTCCAACCTAACTGCTACGATGTATTAAACACACGGTGGATTTGCTGTCAATGCTGGGCGGATATCAAGAACGCATCATGTCTAAATACAGTGGTATCAGACTATTAATACTGATGAAGCTGGGGCTGATTGGTACATTCAAATGAGGGCCTTGCGCAGAGTAGGAGGCAGGGATGAGAGGATGACTGGCCTTTCCACTGAATAATTTTTTTCCTGACGGTTGTCTATTACTCCTCGATCACACAGCGTTTTGGTACACCAGAACTACAGTCATTTCCAATTGAACGCTGCGTTCAGTATTGCGTTGCAGAGGCTGTTTCAATGAGTCCTGTGTGGTGCATGCGTTGGATTTATCGAACATATGCATCAAATTGTATGTGTAAAATGCTTGATGGGAATGGTAGCTGAAGGTGAACGTTTTTCTGCCCACATATCCAGATGATGCTGCGTAACATTTTGCGCAATGATGCGCTTAGATGCGATCAAGGCAGCTCAAACTGGTCATTGATTTTTAATAGGGGTGAAGCCATTTGAATCTTTGGTCAGACTGGTAGATTTTTCATTGATAAATCAATGCCCACACTAGAGCCGTTTCAAACATTTTCAAAATTCTTTTAAAAAAACGAACAATTTCTCCGTACCGTGTGTATATTTTTCTGGAGAGAGGTGACATCTTTAAACGAACTGAAGTGAATAAGAATCAACAGCACTAGATCCTTTACCTTCTAAAATGATGACCATGTAGCCTAACGGTCATTAGTTTAGACATGACACGCAACACCTCTTGTAGATCGTGTATTTAACTGTGGTCTTTGCAGTGATTTATCCAGCCATTCATTTATGGTTTACCCAACCCTCCATTGTGTGAGCACAGCAGCAGAAGCACAGCTGGTCCTGACAGTAATGTCAAGGTGGCTGAGGAAGCGTCCGTGCTCTGGAGGGAATTCAGCAGTAGCCCTTGGGGGAATTCTATCTGGAGAGCAGCCAGAGCTCTGACTGTGTAATGCACCTTGGCGGGCTCATGCTAGCAGACAGGAGGTTTTGGTGTAATTTCGTGACTCCTGTACAGTGGACTCTTGTGTCCTAAACATCCGACGGACCAGTAGTTCGTTCACTTGGAGTGTTGGATAGATGTATTCCCATGCCCTAAAATCTCTAGTTATGGACCGAGGAGTGAGAGAGAGTAAGATACCTTTATTAGCGGCTGCAATGCTTGTGTTGATCACTGGCCCATTTCCTCGAATCAGTTCATCTTGCTCAGATTTTCTTTAAACAGTTGGTAAATAGTTTCCTCCAGGAGAGCTTTCCATATAAATGTAAGCAATGCATTCTACAAAGAAATAAGTATTTTGAAGACAGACCAAAAAGATTGACACAATGTCTTTCAGGTTTGTGTTCTCATTGATGGTTTTATAATTTTTTAAATGGCTGTTTTTGGCACAGTACAGAATATTTATTAAGATAATCAAACTCTTTGCCGCTGTGAAATGGAAAAGAAACATACAGTACTGATTCTAGAATAGAAGCGTGTTCAAATATCATTTGTAAGAAGCTCTTCAACGGCACTCCTCACATAAAAAGCATTGGTCTCTGTGAGTCCACACCGCTCGGCTTAAACCGGTGTAATCTGATTTTAGTATGCTCCTGTTTGCCAGTGGGTATTGTGTCTTGCTAACACAATAGCTGGGGCCTGTTGTCTATCTACAGTGTGTGGTTGCAGGATTCCTTTAGACCCCAGGGAATGCCATTAGATGGAAGCTGAAGGAATGCAGCAGGTGAAACAAATAGGGGGGAGTCGTCCCCCCGCCCCTTCGCTCTCTGTCTCGCTCTCGCTCTCTGTCTCGCTCTCGCTCCCCCCCCCCACTCATTCTTTCCATGCAGTTGTGGATGGTAGTACTCATGAGGAGGGGTGTGAAATCTAGTCCGATCCGGAGCATGTGTGCCGATTTATCCTGCCGAGCCGACCGCCATCTACAGCTTAACCTCTTACTGTACCAAACAGAGAGCCCCGCTCCTACCCCCGTCCTGACACCCACCCCCATTCCTTCCCCCCCACTTCTTTCCCAAGATGCACACCAGGATCGGCAAGGGTACATGGTCAAAGGATCAGATGGAAATTCTGTATCTTGCGCTCTGTTTATTTTCTGGAAATAGAGGTGATAATACCAGGCCACCTCATCTGAAGGGCAGCGCATGACAGCGAACTTACTTTGAAATAAAATGATGGAATTGGATTAGATAATGGGGGGGCCGTATTTACCGTCAGGTATGTAATTGTGAGAAAAAGGTTTATAGAGCAACTTGGTCGTGAAAACCGCATTTTAAGATCATCCATTTGAAATGTCGTAAGAACTTATTGTTGGAAATAGGAATCATTTAATGTGTTTTGGTGCTTTTTTACACAATGCATTCGCCAAAAGTATGGTAAAATGTTATCTTTAATTGTGCGAACCCCCCTGGTTAGAACAATCACTGTATTCCACTTATACGCTTCTGCATATTTTGGGAGGCATCGAAACAATTAAAGGGATAGTGCGAGATTTTGTCGATTTTAAAAATGGTTTTCTACTTACTGGGAGGCATGCATACCATTTTTGTCTATGTGCAGTTTGAAGGAAGTTGAAGGTAGTTTCGAGAGCGAATGCTGACTAGTGTTACTTGACATAGGAATGCAAACTAGTCACCTTTCATCGAAATTCGCTGTTTTGAATCCAAAATAGGTGACCTAAGTGATTTGTGTAGATCTGATGAGAAAAGTTTGGGGGGTTTGTAAGCGAACGAGTGATGCGCGTTTGGAGCAATACTGGCTGTATCCAAGGCTCAGCCAATCGTTCACATAACAACAGAATGCAGAATGCGACTGAAGAAAGAGTCAACCAGTTAGCTAGTTACAGCATCAGAGGGCACTCTGGAAAGATAGTAGAGAGTGGAAAGGCAGTTTGCCAGTTACAACAGCGCGTCTCCTGAACGATAACAAAGAGGTAGCTGAGAAGCCTGACCACGGAGACTGGGTTGAGGTGATGAAAGCATACTTCATGAGCTGTAACCAAAAAACAACTGGCATGTGGAAAGTTTGAGGTGAGGGAGAAAGTGTGGTGGAACAAGTATTGTTTGCAATTTTCAAATTCTCCATTAGCTAGCCAGAGAAATGTTGAGCAACATTAGCCAACTTAACTGATCAAATAATTGAGTTTATGGTGTGAAAATTAGCTGGCTAATAAAGTCAGACAGCTAACGTTACAACATCAGATGAGCTAACGTTGGTAACCTAACCAATTCGCTATAGTATTAACTGGTATACGACTCCTTGCTGTTCCTCAAGTTATAACACGTTAACGTTAGTTGCTTACTGGACCCTGTCAATCTGTGTGAAATGTTAACCAGCTAACGAACTATCTGTGAACTAATGTTTTCCCTCTACAGTATGTGGTTAATTTTCAGAATGAGAGAATTAGTTGAAAATGGGGTGTAGCTTGTTAAACCTATGGATTCAGGGATCAAGTGTAGCTGGAGCTGGGCCTGGCTTAAGATGGATGCCACTATAGAGGTGAAAGGAACACCACACACTTTCCCTCTTTCTCACTTTGCCAACAAAGGGTATCATGCTCTGCTGGCACATTGTAGAACAGATGTCCACAGGCAGAAAGTGTACAATGTAATATTGTGCAGTGTAGCCCAAAGATATTGCTTTTGTTGTGTTGAACTTGACAGTAACACGTGTGTGTGTGTGTGTGTGTGTGTGTGTGTGTGTGTGTGTGTGTGTGTGTGTGTGTGTGTGGGGGAGATTATATATTTTTTTACTCAATGAATGTTATTTTTGCACACACGTAGCCTTGTGCACTTGATCGATGTCTACTTTAGTGTCCACTATAATAGAGTAAAAATAGAATGCTGGTTTGTTTCATTCTATTCGTACTTTAAGATGTTTTTTCCCCAAGTGAAATATTTAGATATGTGTGGTCACAAGCGGTCTATTATAAAGGCTGTTATGGCTAGCTGCAATATGTGTGTATTGTTTATTCTCAAGACTTGAGTGTCATTTGCAGTAAAGTCTAGGCAACAAATAACATTGGATTGCTTTCTTTAAATGTTTTAGCTGTTAGGTTCACATGAACCACTTTTATTTTACACACAGAGACTGATCATGTAGATCATATTATTTGTTTAATTAGTTAAAACCTGCATTTCCCTCTAGCAGGGATTTCTTTTGCATGTTTCAATTCAGCAACAAAAAATGCACCTTTTTGGGCCCTCGCCAGTTTGCATCCCTGTTGACAACCACAATCCCTTTTAACACACACACACACACACACACACACACACACACACACACACACACACACACACACACACACACACACACACACACACACACACACACACACACACACACACACACACACACACACACACACACACACACACACACACACACACACAGAGAGAGAGAACGGAACTGAACTCCATGTGTTTCACCCCCCTTCCCATCTCGTTCTTTCTCTCTCAAATGTTTTAATTCAGCATGATAAAACATCCGTTATTTATAAGTTGATTGACCGTAAAGTGTGTCCATCCATCATAGTGGCGACTGCAGGCTGTGAAACACATTAACTGGACGCCAGAGCCTGGCCAACCCTCGGCTGGAATAATACGGCTTCTGTGCAAAGTATGCAGCATAGAAAATACATTTTATGTACGGGATAACAGGTGCAAGGCAGCATAGCGCAGCACCGGTTCCCTTGGCCGGGAAGGTTTACTAATGAAGTCATGCTTTTTGAATGCGCTGGTTATGCTTTTTATCAACTTGCTTCCATTTTTATGTTAGGACATCAGAAGAGCTGAGTTTGTCTTTGTAAGAGTATTTTAGCTACAGGTCGTCTGAGAACATGGACATTTTAGTTGTTTAGCCTAGATGAAAGGCAATACAACTATTGATTTGAGTAAAAATATGAGGTTAGGGTTTGAGATAGACAACGGAAGAGTGTGGTTGAATTTGTAGCCCACATTCCTCAAGCCTTTGTCGACTGCCTGGCTATTACCATGGCTGTATGCCCCTCCAATTTTAAACGTTTAGCATGCTCACTCTATCTCGGTCTGTCCGGCTGTCTCGCTTTTTCTTTTTCTCATAAACAGGGGAATTTCTCCCGAGTGAGGTCCTCTCCTGTTTGTAGTCAATATAAGTCCAAAGGGCAGTTTGAACAGAGCCCCCTGGGTCAGAGGTGCTGGCCAGGCTGTGTGTGTTTGTTTGGTCTTTAGCACTGCCTTTTTTAATATCTGGCCCAAGGTGTGGCAAACAAAGCCTTGGTGGCCAGGGGCCTCCGTTTGGTTGACCCGCTGAAAGACTGATGGAGCGATTATGAAGAGAAGGCATGAAAGACTGGATTAGGAGACCAAACAGGCCTCTTGTTTATCTGTGATTTAAAGTTTATGCTGTGCTGTCACTTTCACAGCCCCCTACGCATGCATGGACGTGCACAGTGCACACAAACACACTCACACTGCGTGCCTCCACCTCTGTCCCCAGCCAGCAGTGGGGGGGACAAGTATGCTAGCAGTTACACAAAGCCACCATCAGGCACAAAGGGTTTCCGTTGAGAATAATCGACACGTTTAGTCCTGCTTTGACTTCGGATTAATCATGTTGGTGGTTTAGACCTAGTCAATGTGTTTAAAGATGGGCATCATGAATGAGGGAGTCCTTTGCATCCAAGGGTTTGCAGCAAATACTGCAACAAGCCTCTATTGTTAATATCAGAGAAAAATGTAATGCATATTTTTTTTGAATCAACAGATTTTTCACCTAGTCTGCTCGGGGATTAGAATCAGCGACCTTTCGGTTACTGCCCCAACGTTCTTAACTGCTAGGCTACAATAGAATGGGGTCCAAAATTGACTCCCTGATTAAGATGAGCTAAAATAAATATTTCAAACACAGAGCTATAGTGTATTCTCAAAACATTTGCAAAAAAATATTTTATACTAATAAAATTGTTTAACAAGTGATATTTCTCAAAAAGGTAGGTGTCAAATTGACTCCTCTGTTTTCAATACCTTACGAGGTTAACGCAGAGACTTTTTCTAAAATGTTTTATGAGGTTGGAGAACACATTGGGAGGGATCTTAGACCATGCTTCCATACAGAATTCTTCCAGGCCCTTGATATCCTTTGTCTGCGCTTATGGACAGCCCTCTTCAATTCAAATTGCAGGTTTTCAGTGGGTTTCAAGTCCCGAGACTGAGATGGCCATTGCAAAATGTCGGTTGTGTGGCTAAATAACCATATCTTGTAGATTTTGATGTGTGCTTGGGGTTTTATTGTCTTTCTGTAAGGGCCACTTGCGGCCAAGCTACAGCCTCCTGGCAGAAACAACCAGGTCTTTGGAAAAATTTTACTTTTGAATTGAAGTCCAGACGAAGGATATCAAGGACCTCGAAGGAATCTGTATGGAACCATAGTCTAAGATCCCTCCCAATGTTTTTTCCAACATTTTTGAAAAAGGCTCTACACCATTATCCTCACAAGGTGACTTATTAAAAGATATTGAAAACAGATGTTGGTTAGTTTGACCCCATCTTTTTGAGAGAAAAAAACTAAACTAAACTAAAGTAATTGTAATAGTATAAAATCTGATGTTTTCCCATTTTGTCTAAGCATACAATATAGCTCAGTATTTTAATTATTTTATTCAGAAAATTTTGCTCATCTTTATCAAGGGTGTCAATAGTTTTGGACAACTGTATATACAAATGCAAACTATATGCCATTCCCCATTGGAAAACACTCCTGCGGTAGCCCTGCAAAAGCTACATAGTTACTTCTGAAGCACTTGGAAAAGTTTTAATTTCTCTGGGGCTTTTAAATTGCCTGTTTAGGTTGTGTCGAGGCATTGTTCAAAGCATCTATAAAATACCACTGTGGGTTGGACGAAACGACCATATGGAGTTCCATAACATTGTTACATCCTAATTGCCCCCTTCGACAAGTGCCAATTTCCTTCAAGAGAAGGCGGGAGTGAGGGGAAAAAGAGTAAAGGAGGGGGGGGCTCGTCGAGTTGACATGCATCAAGCTTCTCCCGACAGATGGATAAGACTGTAGTCCAGGACTTGCCAGCGCGAGATGAAAATTCTCCCTGGATTTCATTTTAGGCTTGCTGGCCTTGTTAAAACGTCCCCTTTCCCCCAGCATTAGGAGCCGGCTGCTGGAAGGGCCCCGACTCTAATTCCAGGAGCGGGGCTCCAGATCAATAACCATCAGTATTTGGTTTTGGGCTGCTGCACTGGTCAACCCCCACACCCTCCCCTTACCCCTGCTCCCCATTCATGCACCCAGGGTGAGGGTGTCATTTTGAGGTAATTTTCACTGTGAGCTCATGGACTGTCTGAATTGGAGTCTGTGTGTGTGGTGTAGTAGAGCCTCGTAGATAAAGGGATTTGACAGGTCTGCTGTTGCAAATTTATTTTGTTACTGTGAGGGCACATTAGCATCAGGTTGTGTGCAGTGCATGCACTACAGTGAGTGTGCTCATACTAGGGCTGTCCCTGACAAAAAAAGAGTAGTCTATTCTTTCGACCAATCGATTCGTTTGACATTTTTAAACGTGTATTTTTCCATATTGACTATGTGTTTTAATCAAATGAATTATATTCACTGAGCTTGTATGATGCTTTACACACAGTTTGATTAAATAATTAAGACACACAAATTACTAGAGGGAGTCCGACCAACAATTGATTTGATTGTGCTGGGCCAGGCTCAGACTTGCACCCGTTGTCTTTCTCTCCTCCCTGCTGCATCAGCCCCTTCATGACATCAAAGTGTTTATCGCGCTGTAGGTGTTGTTGAAGCTGCAACATACAGTACCAGTCAAAAGTTTGGACACCTACTCATTCAAGGGTTTTTCTTTATTTTTACTATTTTCTGCATTGTAGAATAATACTGAAGACACCAAAACTATAAAATAACACATATGGAGTCATGTAGTAACCAAAACAGTGTTAAACAAGTCATATAATATTTGAGATTCTTCAAAGTAGCCTCCCTGTGCCTTGATGACAGCTTCGTACACTCTTGGCATTCTCTCAACCAGCTCCTTGAAGGAGTTCCCACATATGCTGAGCCCTTGTTGGCTGCTTTTCCTTCACTCCGGTCCAACTCATCCCAAACCAATTGGGTTGAGGTCGGGTGATTGTGGAGGCCAGGTCATCTGATGCAGCACTCCGTCACTCTCCTTCTTGGTCAAATATCCCTTACACAGCCTGGAGGTGTGTATTGGGTCATTGTCCTGTTGAAAAACAAATGATGGTCCCCTAAGCGCAAACCAGATGGGATGGCGTATCACTGCAGAATGCTGTGGTAGACATGCTGGTTAAGTGTGCCTTGAATTCTAAATAAATCAGACAATGTCACCAGCAAAGCACCACACCACCCCTCCATGCTTCATGGTGGGAATCACACATGCAGAGATCATCTGTTCACCTACTCCGCGTCTCAGAAAGACACCGTGGTTGGATCCAAAAATTTCAAATTTGGACTCATCAGACCAAAGGACAGATTTCCACCAGTCTAATGTCCATTGCTCGTGTTTCTTGGCCCAAGCAAGTCTCTTCTTCTTATTGGTGTCCTTTACTAGTGGTTTCTTCGCAAGAAATTCAACCATGAAGGCCTGATTTAATGCAGTCTCCTCTGAACAGTTGATGTTGAGATGTCTGTTACTTGAGCTCTGTGAAGCGTTGTGTAGGCCGTCATTGTAAATAAGAATTTGTTAACTGACTTGCCTAGTTGAATAAAAATAGATATTTGGGCTGCAATTTATGAGGCTGGTAACTAATGAACTTATCCTCTGCAGCAGAGGTCCTCATGCGAGCCAGTTTTATCATAGCGCTTGATGGTTTTTGCGACTGCACTTGAAGAAACTTTCAAAGTATTTGAAAAATGTCGGATTGACTGAACATGTCTTAAAGTAATGTTGGACTGTCGTTTCTCTTTGCTTATTTGAGCTTTTCTTGCCCTAATATGGACTTGGTCTTTAACCAATTGGGGCTATCTTCTGTATACCAACCCTACCTTGTCACAATACAACTGATTGGCTCAAACGCATTAAGAAGGAAAACATTTCCACAAATTAACTTTTAACAAGGCACACCAATCTGGTTTCCGCTCGAGTTATGGATGTGTCACTGCAACCTTAAAGGTCCTCAATGATGTCACCACTGCCCTTGATTCTAAGCAATATTGTGCTGATATTTTTATTGACTTGTCCAAAGCTTTTGATACGGTGGACGATTCCATTCTTGTGGGCCGGCTAAGGAGTATTGGGGTCTTTGGGCTGGTATGCTAACTACCTCTCTCAAAGAGTGCAGTGCATAAAGTCAGAATCTGCTGTCTCAGCCACTACCTGTCACCAAGGGAGTACCCCAAGGCTCGATCCTAGGCCCCACGCTCTTCTCAATTTACATCAACAACATAGCTCAGGCAGTAGGAAGCTCTCTCATCCATTTATATGCAGATGATAGTCTTATACTCAGTTGGCCCCTCCCCGGATTTTGTGTTAAATGCTCTACAACCTAGCTTTCTTAGTGTCCAACATGCTTTCTTTACCCTGAACCTTGTTTTTAACACCTCCAAAACAAAGGTCATGTGGTTTTATAAGAGAATGCCCCTCTTCCTACAAGGTGTTATTACTACCTCTGAGGGTTTAGAGCTTGAGGTAGTCACCTCATACAAGTACTTGGGAGTATGGCTAGACAGTGCACTGTCCTTCTCTCAGCACATATCAAAGCTACAGGCTAAAGTTAAATCTAGAATTTGTTTCCTCTATCGTAATCCCTCTTTCACACCAGCTGCCAAACTAATCCTGATTCAGATGACTATCCTACCCATGCTAGATTACGGAGACATCATTTATAGATCGGCAGGTAAGGGTGCTCTCAAGCGACTAGATTTTCTTTACCATTCGGCCATCAGATTTGCCACCAATTCTTCTTATCGGACACATCATTGTACTCTATACTGCTCTGTAAACTGGTCATCTATGAGGCTTTTTAGTAGTCCGTCATTGTAAATAAGAATTTGTTCTTAACTGACTTGCCTGGTTAAATAAAGGTTACATAAAAAAATTGAAATGTATTCTAGGTGACTACCTCATGAAGCTGGTAGAGATAATGCTAAGAGTTTGCAAAGCTGTCAAGACAAAGTGTGGCTACTTTGAATTATCTCAAATATAAAATATATTTTGTTACTACATTATTCCATATGTGTTATTTCATAGTTCTGTTACCAAAATACCTAATTTGTTTAGGAAAAACATTCGCAATTCCCTCAATCCTTGCTCTTTTTACGTGACACATGTATGTTTCGCATGCACGTGACCAAAGACCCATTCGCACGGGACTAGTATTACTAGAGAATGTTGGTTATGTAATTTTTACTCCAGAATGTCCATTATTCCAGAGGACAATTCACAATTTCTTTCCAAACTGCCCTGTGTAATTCTTTATTTTTTCCCAATAAATTGACAGTTATGATGCAAGCCTGGAGGCTTTTATTCTAGGTGTGAAGATACAGTATTTCAACATGTCCAGGTGATGGGGCCACACTGATAACTCAACCTTGGTTCCCAAGTTTCTAAACCATACCAAATCATCTTTCCTATAGTGTCGCCATAATATTTTAATTGAGAAAGTGTGATCATAATCATTAGGATTTTGTAGGGATCCGCAGTACCTCCTAAATTTCCCCCCGCCCTTCAGATGTGCGTTAAACAGTGCAATTGCACTTGAGATCCATTTTAAGGCTATGGATGAGAAAGTACATTTAGGTCAGTTGTATGGCTGTTGCTTTGCTATCTATTAACAGTAAGGGTTGCATTAAATAGGCAAAACATTTTTCTGAAGCATTTGGTAATATTCAATTCATACACACATTCACTGTGAAAGTTGATAGGCTACATGTAGGCAATTCAACTATAGCTTATGTGCAGCACTTAGTTAAATTGATCAAATCAGTTACTTGCGCAAACCGCGAGCAACACCTGTCAAACTCAGACTTCAGAATTCTCTCAAAACACAGGAATGTCGATTCGCACTGGACTAGTATTATAAGGGGACCTTGGAGTTTGTCAAGCTTTAGGTTATTCTGGTTGGAGTTGTTACACTCTGGCCATGAAAAGTACTGACATGGCAGATTCAGACGGGACAAAAATTACAGATGTAGTGTTTTGTGCTCATGCACATAATTACATTACCCAACCTCCACAAGTAAAACTAATCCCATCAAAATAGGGCACTAAATGGACCAAAACTCTGTCTGTGGACGTTGAAATCAAGGCCAGTTTGGACCCCATCAAATCTGAACCAAACCTAGACTAGAGGTCGACCGATTATGATTTTTCAATGCCGATACCGATACCTATTATTGGAGGACAAAAAAAAGCCGATACCGATTAATCAAAATACATTTATTTATATATATATATATATATATATATATATATATATATATATATATATATATATATATATATATATATATATATATCATACACACACACACACACACACACACATTTTTGCAATAATGACAATTGCAACAATACTGAATGAACAATGAACACTTTTATTTTGACTTAATATAATACATAAATACACACACAGCTCTGAAGTGACAATGATACTGAAGAGTCTGCTTAGGAGACAAATACTCTCAACTGTTTGAATAAAAATAGAGTTTAAGTTACCTGTGATGAATGTTGAAAACATAAACTTTAATTTCTATATGCAGGAAATCCTATTTTAATAATGGGCATGGTAAGAATTGACAACCAAAGTGCGAGTCATAATTCCCATGACACCTTTTAGCAAAATCTGAAAAGTGGTTCCTTCATTTATTCCATAGGATATTTTTAGATTCACTTAAAATAAGGTCTGTGTTTCGTGTAGGCTTACAGCACCGTGCCAATTTTATAACTGTAGATATCCATAGGACAAGGTAACTCTGATCAATATTGGCTAAATATAAGCGAAGATACATTTTTTTTGTAGAGTGGATTTATGAAAATATGTTGACAAACGTTACCTTATCCTAGTGAGATTTACACGGGTATCAAAACGTTGAGGCGGTTTAAGCCTGCACGAAACACAGACCTTATTTGAAGTAGATCAAGACATTCTCTATGGAAGACATGAACGGTAAAATAACGAAGGAACCCCTTTCAATTTCAGCCTCAAGTTATTACAGGAATTAAAACGCATCAACTATTTCTCTCTAAACCATATACCTTTGACTAATCCGGAAACTATCACCTCGAAAACAAAACGTTTATTCCGTTCCGTATTTTATCTAACGGGTGGCATCCATGAGTCTAAATATTCCTGTTACATTGCACAATCTTCAATGTTGTCATAATTACGTAAAATTCTGGCAAATTAGTTCGCAAAGAGCCAGGCGGCCCAAACTGTTGCATATACCCTGACTCTGCGTGCAATGAACGCAAGAGAAATGACACAATTTGGTTAATATTGCCTGCTAACCTGGATTTCTTTTAGCTAAATATGCAGGTTTAAAAATATATACTTGTGTATTGATTTTAGGAAGGCTTTGATGTTTATGGTTAAGTACACATTGGAGCAATGACAGTCATTGATTGATTGTTTTTTTTAAGATAAGTTTAATGCTAGCTAGCAACTTACCTTAGCTTACTGCGTTCGCTAACAGGCAGGCTCCTCGTGGAGTGCAATGTAATCAGGTGTTAGAGCATTGGACTAGTTAACTGCAAGATTGGGTCCCCCGAGCTGACAAGGTTAAAAATCTGAGGCAGAATGTTCCTAGGCCGCCATTGAAAATAAGAATGTGTTCTTAACTGGCTTGCCTAGTTAAATAAAGATTAAATAAAGGTGTAAAAAAAATCAAATCGGCGCCCAAAAATACCGATTTCCGATTGTTATGAAAACTTGAAATCGGCCCCGCTTAATCGGAATGGCCGATTAATCGGTCGACCTCTAACCTAGACGTCCATGATTGGTTCAGATTTGGTCCGGCCCGGACCAGAAACTGGTTGAAAATTAGCCGGCTGGCTAAAACCGGCACTTTTACTGAAACATTGATTAATGTGCACTGTCCCTGTAAAAGACTAAAAACTCAACTAAACTCAACTCAATAATGTCCGTGGATGGGGAAATGATGGCTGGTCAGGAACTGCAGCAAAAAAAAGACGTCCAAAAGGTGTAGGCGTCGGTGCGTGCTTACTGAGGTGTAGCCTACAGTGTTGCCTGAAATGAAATTTTATGAATGCCCATCTATGTGAGAAGCCTACCGTTTGTAAAATAACAACGAATGATTTCCGGACAGGACCAAAAAAAGACGTTTGCTCGTGCTTACTAGGGTGTAGCCTACCATGGTGGTGTGCAATGGAATTTTTCACTGTTTGTAAAAGGGCCATTGCATTGGCTTTATTAGTCCTTATTCCTGTGGCTAATCAATTTAGCTATATAAGCACTGAATATAAGCTAACTCCTGATACAGTTCGGTATCGCGAGCCTATTTGCAATGTGTTTACACAGCGGGAAATGCAGAAGTATTTTATTTTTTCGCTATGATCAGCCTGTCAAAAAAATGTACGTTGCTTTGTTAACATGACAACTCGTTATTTTTTTGGACTGAGCGCCAATTAGGTTAGGTTATTTGATCGGAGAAACCTGCGATCAAGTAGTGTCCGTCTCATTACATTGTCATACATTTTTATGTCCAGCCTGTAGGCTTCAGAAAAGGCTGCATACTTGTTCTACCATATCCTATATCTGCTTTATGATTTATGTTAGTTCATTTTTTGGACTGAACGTTGGTGGATGCGTCTCTCCAACAGCACCCTGGAGATGCACGCTGGGAATGGACATGCAAAATATTTTGCGGCCCTGCCTTTGACTAAGTGGGCACTACTTATCAAAGGGCGGCATCAGCGCTCACCTAAAAAGCACATATGCCACTGGTTGAGGGAGATTGTCATTGTTTTTGTGAATAATTATGTGAGGTTTTTAGGTGTTGTCGGTGTGTCTTGGTCAGTTTAGCTCAGAAAATGCTGCCCTCGTCAGTCTGTCGCCATAGGTGGCCCCTTAATCCTGCCTAATGAGCGGGCAGGCCGTGCCTATAGCATATCATAATCACGTCAATAAATTGGTTCTAACAAACTCTGAACATGTGACAGAAAAATGGATGCAGAGGACGTGAAACTCGAAACACGTTGCTCAGGAGGTATAGGGAAAGTCAGATGTGTGGAATAAATGTGACTAATTGTGGAAAATACTGGTGAAAAAGGTAAGGAGCAAGCTCTGTGTGCATATTATGATTACAATATAATTACAATATCATTTTTCTGACCGTTTTGAACATTGCGAAGACTAAATAAAGTATAAGCCTACCAGAGAGTCTAAAGTTTTTTTCCTTGCCTTTATTACAGCAAAGATTAAAAACAGTCACATTCCTTCATGAATGCAATTTCCGAAATGTAACGGTTTATATAATGTTATATAATGTTTAAGCTAATTATTCAAGGCTCTTTTTTTTTTTTTTTTTACTGAAATGCTTGATTGCATTTCAAATCATGAATGACTCTATAGTGAAGCCTCTAGCACTGAGATGCAGTGCCTTAGACTGCTGTGCCACTTGGGAGCCTACTAATGATAAAGACATTACTTATTATTATTATAATTATTATAATAGTCATAACAATAAGGAGATCGAGAAAAAATGGTTATTATAAATATAATTTCCCTGACAATTTGGAACAGTGTAAACACTAAATTATAAATACATTGAGGGAAAAAAGTATTTGATCCCCTGCTGATTTTGTACGTTTGCCCACTGACAAAGAAATGATCAGTCTATAATTTTAATGGTAGGTTTATTTGAACAGTGAGAGACAGAATAACAACAACAAAATCCAGAAAAACGCATGTCAAAAATGTGTGTTGGATGGTGTTGTACACCATGATATATAGTTGAAGTCAGAAGTTTACATACACTTAGGTTGTAGTCATTAAAACTCATTTTTCAACCACTCCACAAATTTCTTGTTAACAAACTATAGTTTTGGCAAGTCGGTTAAGACATCTACTTTGTGCATGACAAAAGTCATTTTTCCAACAATGGTTTACAGACAGATTATTTCACTTGTAATTCACTGTATCACAATTCCAGTGTGTCAGAAGTTTACATACACTAAGTTGACTGTGCCTTTGAACAGCTTGGAAAATTCCAGAAAATTATGTCAAGGCTTTAGAAGCTTCTGATAGGCTAATTGACATCATTTGAGTCAATTGGAGGTGTACCTGTGGCTATATTTCAAGGCCTATCTTCAAACTCAGTGCCTCTTTGCTTGACATCATGGGAAAATCAAAAGAAATCAGCCAAGTGGTATACCTTCAAAATGGTATACCTTCATAAGTCTGGTTCATCCTTGGGAGAAATTTCCAAACGCCTGAAGGTACCACGTTCATCTGTATAAACAATAGTACACAAGTATAAACACCATGGGACCACGCAGCCATCATACCGCTCAGGAAGGAGATGTGTTCTGTCTTTTAGATATGAACATACTTTAGTGCGAAAAGTGCAAATCAATCCCAGAACAACAGCAAAGGACCTTGTGAAGATGCTGGAGGAAACCGGTACAAAAGTATCTATATCCACAGTAAAATGAGTCCTATATCGACATAACCTGAAAAGCCGCTCAGCAAGGAAGAAGCCACTGTTCCAAAACCGCCATTAAAAAAAGCCAGACTACGGTTTGCAACTGCACATGGGGACAAAGATTGTACTTTTTGGTGAAACAAAAATATTACTGTTTGGCCACAATGACCATCCTTATGTTTGGAGGAAAAAGGGGTAAGCTTGCAAGCCAAAGAACACCATCCCAACCGTGAAGCATGGGGGTGGCAGCATCATGTTGTGGGGGTGCTTTGCTGCAGGGGGACTGGTGCACTTCACAAAATAGATGGCATCATGAGGAGGGTAAAATTATGTGGATATATTGCAGCAACATCTCAAGACATCATCTGGATGTTAAAGCTTGGTCGCAAATGGGTCTTCCAAATGGACAATGGCCCCAAGTATACAAAGTCAAGGTGTTGGAGTGGCAATCACAAAGCCCGGACCTTAATCCCATAAAAATTTTGTGGGCAGAACTGAAAATGCGGTTGCAAGCAAGGAGACCTACAAACCTGACTCAGTTACACCAGCTCTATCAGGAGGAATGGGCCAAAATTCACCCGACTTATTGTGGGAAGCTTGTGGAAGGCTACCCAAAACGTTTGACCCAACTAAAACAATTTAAAGGCAATGCTACGAAATACTAATTCAGTGTATGTAAACTTCTGACCCACTGGGAACGTGATGAAAGAAATCAAAGCTGAAAGAAATCATTCTCTCTGCTATTCTTCTGACATTTCACATTTTTAAAATAAAGTGGTGTTCCTAGCTGACTTAAGACAGGGGATTTTTACTAGGATTAAATGTCAGGAATTGTGAAAAACGTTGTTTAAATGTATTTGGCTAAGGTGTATGTAAACTTCCGACTTCAACTGTATATGTATATATTTTTCTCTACTGCTGGACTAAAGAAATCTCTGTCGACCAACAGCCTATCAACCAAACAATCAGCCAGTCGACAAAATGGGGTCAGCCCTAGCTCATACACATTCACAACGGTTCTGCTAGCTCATGAAAGGCGTTACGTTAAATTAACATTTTTAGCTGTGGAGACGAGTCTTAAAATGTCAGAACATGGAGGGGAACTGGGAAATCCGGTAGAACAGAACCAGCAGACTCCAGACCTCTAGACTATCTAGACTAGAGAGCCTACCCTTCTTACCCCTTCAAAGTAGGAGGATTCATATGCATGACTGGTCATTGGTCAGAATAATCAGATCAGATTGTGATGTCATGCTGTTGTCCAAAAACTCATCACACCTGAACAGGCTGAAATTTCAGTGTCTTTTTCCCCCCAAAAGATTTTCAGCTAAAAGGGCATTATCATAATTTTCATTATTTCAGTCTTATTTCGACATCGTAGTATATATATATATATTTTTATTTTTATTTTTACAAATCTTGTTCTTGAGTGCACTGCCCCTTTAAATAAATAAAAAATGCTTTTTAATTGTGGAGTTGTCAGTGACTAACAGGGTCTTAATGGGGGAGGTGTAGAGGGACCTGTGTTAGACTGGGCAGAGGGCACCAGGACTGTATGACTGTGTAAAATGTGACACAGCAGTCTGACAAATTAAGTTATTCATCCTTTTGTGATTAAATTAAGCAAATACAAAGGGCCCGCCAGCCCGAGTGCTGAGAGTCAAGCAGTGTTTGTATTTCTGGTGTTGTAATCGTGCTGCTCTGAATAGCTGTCCCCCTGCCCACCCCATCTCCCTCACACACATGCATACACATGCACCGTTTGGAAAATTGGCTTTGTGTTTGTAGAGCGTAATGCATAGTTCTCATGGAATTCAGATTTCTCTCTGTTGGTTCAGTTGAATGCACAACAAGGGGGAAATTTATCACAATTTAATGAAACGGGATATGATGGCCATTGGAGCTCTTAGTTGATGTTTTATACATGGAAGTTGGTCGTTAAAATCACAAAGTTATTCCCAAAGTTTGCTGTGCTGTGTAGGCGTATACTGTGTAAAGCAAATGTTTTATGTTATTTTGTTTTGATTCTGTGGCTAAATCTAACTTTTAGTCTAAGTATGATATATTCGGGCTTGAAGTGACAAAACTGAACTTCCCACTTTGTGCAAATTCGTGCCGATGTCTTTTCCTATAAAATTACTTTAAAATAATTTTTTGTCTAGATTTCGTTTCAGTCCTGAGTTTTATTTATGGAGCGAAATACCTGCCAAAAGGTTGAACGTACATATTGTTAGGATCGTAAGACAATCCATACGTAAATTGTTAGGATTGTAAGGAAAGCCATGTGTGAAACATGAAATGTAAATGTGCAATTTCATCTGTGAACATACAAACACCATGTTACGATTTCAGACTAACATTTTTAGCTTGATCAAATCTTCTTGCAATTCTGACGTACAATATTACCTTTCCGAGTTTTGGCAGTTTCACTTCACCCACGTACACCAAATGGCCTGTGAGGAGTGCTACGAGAACAAGCATAACACAGTATAAAAACCGGAAGTTAGGGAAACCGGGAAGCAGTATCCTGCATGTTTTCAAGTTAAAAGTCTCCGTTCTCTATTACTCCTCAGTTTACTTCACATTTAAGTAGCTAATGTAATGGATTTGTTTGCCAGCTCAAGTCTAGATACCACTAGCTGTATTATGCCTACGACAGCATGGGCATCCCCATGCATGCATCTTATCAACATATGACTAATTCAGTATTGCACCATCAAATTCTCTGTGCTCTGTCTGCAATCATAACCAGTCGTATATACCAGAAATAATGAAACAATAATAGATGTTTGCTAAATCTATGTATTATTTATTACCACCTGAGTGGCCATTCCAAATATTTTGATATTTATTTCATCACTGAAAATCTTGCCAAAGCATATTCTGTAGGAGGTTATAATATAAATGTAAAATAATTAGAAAATATTTATATGAATCTGGTCATGAACATATGGACTTTGAAATGAACAAGGGAGAGGTTAAACGTAGGCTGTCTGGCATAAACTTAATCCCAACACTTTAGAATAACTCTGCAGTGGCCTGAGGTTGTCTCCTTATAGGCTATTCCCGCCATCGCGACACTGTTGCCCAGTTGAAGAGCTTGTGTTCTCCATGCAGCACCACAGCACCATGCGCCTTCGGAAAAGCCCTTCTGGAGGCATGCAGCCATAGTCATTATACCCTAATGTAGGCCTATTTTCCTACTAGCTAAATAAAGTGCAGAGCATGCATGATGCGTGCAACTCCTCATTCCAACATATTTGAACATTTAATTCATCCTTGATTCAGTTCAGTCAGTCAGTGTGTCATCCATTCAGTATTTGCAATAGGAACTATCTCAAAGAGAAAAGAACAGTCGTATCCATTCGTTTATTGAAATCCATGTATGTTCAATATGATCTAAATTCTCAAGTTCTTTTAGCCTATCACTTTAATAATTCAATGTTTTAATTTAGGCCTATTCAAATAACAAATAAGCCTTCAATTTGTAGGCATTGCAATTTAGGCTATCATTTTGGGTGCTGGTGTCTTGTGTAATATTTGTTTTATAACAGTTTTTATTATAGAGCTCCCCTTAAAAAGGAGACCCTAGCTCACAGGACTAAATATAGCCTCTAAATTAATTTTAAACAAAATAGTTGAGGAAGCACGTGGAGTGGCTGATAGGGAAAACAGATCTGTCAATAAGAATAGGATATAGATAGTCTTGGCCATTTGGGACCCCTTGGCTATTTCACTCAGGACAGGTTATAGCCAAGACTTAATCAATATTTTGTTTGGTCTCGTATTGATATGGATACAGCCTCTGCGTGGTGGGGTTGTGCTTCACAAATGGTTATAACAAGCCTATGTAAATAGTGGAATTCACTAATACAACAGTAAAAATGTCTAATATAAGGCCGACAGTCCGTGCTCCCAAATACTGGAAAAAGTGTAATTCATTGCAGCTATAAAAATATATGATATGGCCGTTAAGTAACACACAACAGCATGGCATATTTAGATAGCGGAATCGGCCGCCTAGCCTAAATCATATTTACCTTCTATTTTACAGCTCAGGCGTTTATTCTAGATAAGGCTCTTCTGTGTCATTAGCATTATCTCACAAGTAATTTGCTGAAGGCCCAAGCCTATACTACGCCATCTGTTGGTATAACGTCGTTATTGATTGCAGTTCTTAAACAAGCTCTAGACTTCTTTTTTGGAAATGAAACCGGAAGCTGGAAAGCAACTCTAACATTTGGGTTAGAGTCGCTTGATTGACTAGCTAGCTTCGACTAGCTACATTCGGTTCTTGTCCTTTGCTGATGCTACATTACTGACAAAAGTTTGTATGTATAAGAATATATTTAACTGAGTAAAAGTAATAATTGAACGTGTAAATGTTAATTCATAGTCGTAACAGGGTTTGTATGTTTACAGACCTAATTTAACTTTACTCTTCATGTTTCACGCTTGTTTTTTCTTACGATCCTAACAATACGTATGTTCAACCTTTTGGCAGGTATCTCGGTCCATTTTCATTTGAATGGTACCACCCACCAGCATGGCGCTGTTTATTAATCAGAAACACATGCAAAGTTCGAGTCGCGATAGAGCTGAGCAATACAATAGATAATATTATTTATATATAAGAGTGAGCAAAGCTGTCATGGCAAAGGGTGGCTACTTTGAAGAATCTCAAATATAAATATATTTTGATTTGTTTAACACTTGTTACTACATGATTCCATATGTGTTGTTTAATGGTTTTGATGTGTTCACTATTATTCTACAATGTAGAAAATAGTAACAATTAAGAAAAACGATTGAATGAGTAGGTGTGTTCAATTGTTTGACTGGTACTGTGTGTGTGTATATAGGCCGTTAACCATTGGAAAACATTTATCAGTTCCAGTCTACTTAACGGGATGGGTCTCCCATAGACACCAATGCAATAGCAGCTTGGTCTGATCTACTTACTGTAGTTCATTGATTTCCATTGAAAAAAACAGTGGGGAGTCTCGCGTCCTCTTCAGTCTCTGGCTACAGCTTTTCGCTTTAACCGACACTTGCGTGATACGGTTGAATTTTAGAGCCCCACTTCCTGTCGTCCAAAGATGAATGGTTTCGACCATTAAGGTTTTAGGCAAATTCGTTTTGCATGACCCGGTGCCCCAAGTTTGCTCATTTTCTACCATTCCATTGATTCTTAAAACAAAATCTCCACCCATCCGGGGCGTTGGACCATGCAAAACGAACTCGCCCATTGCTTCAGTAGTTAGGCTATCCATATTACCGGAGCTTATGTTCTTTCTATTTCTATGGTGGATTCGCAGCCGCAATTCAGATAATTAATTAATTTATAGCTAGCTAGCTTGCTGCAACAAGAGAGAACACAAAATATAGCTATTTGATCATGTCCGTGTGCATGTCCAAATAAACTCTGCAAAAAAATAAACGTCCCCTTTTCAGGACCCTGTCTTTCAAAGATAATTAGTAAAAATCCAAATAACTTCACATATCTTCATTGTAAAGGGTTTACTTTCTCTAGGATATGTGGGACGCTACCGTCCCACTTGGCAAATAGCCAGGGAAAATGTAGAGCGCCAAATTCAAAAAAATGATATAAAATCAAACTTTCATTAAATCACACATGTAAGATACCAAATTAAAGCTACAATCGTTGTGAATCCAGCCACCATGTCAGATTTCAAAAATACTTTTCGGCGAAAGCATAAGATGCTATTATCTGATGATAGCACAACAGTAAACAAAGAGAGTGTAGCATATTTCAACACTGCAGGCACGACACAAAACGCAGAAATAAAATATAAATCATGCCTTACCTTTGACGAGATTCTTTTGTTGGCACTCCAATATGTCCCATAAACATCACAAATGGTCCTTTTGTTCGATTAATTCCGTCCATATATATCCAAATTGTCCATTTATTTGGCGCGGTTGATCCAGAAAAAAACAGCTTCCAATTTGCGCAAAGTCACTACAAAATATCTAAAAAATTACCTCTAAACTTTGCCAAAACATTTCAAACTACTTTTGTTATACAACTTAAGGTATTTGTAAACGTTAATAATCGATCAAATTGAAGACGGGTCTATCTGTTTTCAATACAGGAGATCAACAAACTAACGCTACTTTTCTAGTCTTGCGCAACTCTCAAACAGTACACATGACGTTCCACTGTTTCCAGGTGGCCTCACTTCTTCATTGCACAAAGGAATAACCTCAACCTATTTCCAAAGAGTGGTGACATCCAGTGGAAGCGGTAGGAACTGAAAACAGGGTGATTAGAAATCCAGTATTCCAATGAAAAGTCATTGAACAGACAGTGACGTAAAAAAATAATAAAAATTAATGGTTAGTCCTCGGGGTTTTGCCTGCTACATAAGTTCTGTTATACTTACAGACATGATTCAAACAGTTTTAGAAACTTCAGAGTGTTTTCTATCCAAATCTACTAATAATATGCATATCTTATATTCTGGGGATGAGTAGAAGGAAGTTGAAATTGGGCACGCTATTTATCCAATAGTGAATTTGCTGCCCCCTATCCTAGAGAAGTTAAACACTGTTTCTCATGCTTGTTCAATGACCCATAAACAATTAATGAACATGCACCTGTGGAACGGTCATTAAGACACTAACAGCTTACAGAAGGTAGGCAATTAAGGTCACAGTTATGAAAAGTTAGGACACTAAAGAGGCCTTTCTACTGACTGAAAAACACTAAAAGAAAGATGCCCAGGGTCCCTGGTCATCTGCTTGAACGTGCTTTAGGCATGCTGCAAGGAGGCATGAGGACTGCAGATGTGGCCAGGGCAATAAATTGCAATGTCCGTACTGTGAGATGCATAAGACAGGACGGACAGCTGATCGTCCTCGCAGTGGCAGACCACGTGTAACAACACCTGCACAGGATCGGTACATCCAAACACCACACCTGCGGGACACGTACAGGATGGCAACAACAACTGCCCGAGTTACACCAGGAACGCACAATCCCTCCATCAGTACTCAGACTGTCCGCAATAGGCTGAGAGAGGCTGGACTGAGGGCTTGTAGGCCTGTTGTAAGGCAGGTCCTCACCAGACATCACCGGCAACAACGTCGCCTATGGGCACGAACCCACCGTCGCTGGACCAGACATGACTGGCAAAAAGTGCTCTTCACTGACGAGTCGCGCTTTTGTCTCACCAGGGGTGATGGTTGGATTCGTGTTTATCATCGAAGGAATAAGCGTTACACCGAGGCCTGTACTCTGGAGAGGGATCGATTTGGAGGTAGCGGGTCCGTCATGGTCTGGGGCGGTGTGTTACAGTATCATCGAACTGAGCTTGTTGTCATTGCAGGCAATCTCAACGCTGTGTGTTACAGGGAAGACATCCTCCTCCCACATGTGGTACCCTTCCTGCAGGCACATCCTGACATGACCCTCCAGCGTGACAATGCCACCAGCCATACTGCTCGTTCTGTGCGTGATTTCCTGCAAGACAGGAATGTCAGTGTTCTGCCATGGCCAGTGAAGAGCCCGGATCTCAATCTCATTGAGCAAGTCTGGGACCTGTTGGATCGGAGGTTGAGGGCTAAGGCCATTCGCCCCAGATATGTCCTGGAACTTGCAGGTGCCTTGGTGGAAGAGTGGGGTAACATCTTACAGCAAGAACTGGCAAATCTGTCCATGAGATGCACTGCAGTACTTAATGCAGCTGGTGTCCACACCAGATACTGACTGTTACTTTTGATTTTAACCCCCACCCCTTTGTTCAGTGACACATTATTCCATTTCTGTTAGACACATGTCTGTGGGACTTGTTCAGTTTATGTCTCAGTTGTTGAATCTTATGTTCATACAAATATTTACACATGTTAAGTTTGCTGAAAGTTAACACAGTTTATTGAGAGAACAACGTTTCTTTTGTTGCTGACTTTATTAATGACGTCTGGAATATGACACTTTCATTAAAATGATCAAACGGCAAGAGTCAGACAAACACTAGTCCTCAACATGTCAACAGCTGGTATAGGCACTTTTTAGCTGAGACTTTTCTTTTGACATTTACGCTGGTAGTCTTTTTCTGACATTATTATCTCCTGACTTGCAATAGGCCTGTCTTAAATGAAATGGTGCTCGGATAACTTTCATTTGCTAGCTAAGGTTAGCATGCTAGCTAGTTACACTGGCAGCTGTCCGTCAGTGCCTTATTTGTCGTTATTTCTCTGCTACATGTGGAAATCACAACTTTCCCACCCCCAATTCCTGAATATGCATTAGCAGCCTGCGTCATTCTTCCAGGTGGAACCTAAATTCGATTTTTTTTGCTCTAGGACAGGAATTACTCGATGTTAATGCGTCAACTTTCTCTGTGGGATTTTTAACTTACTGTTCTGGAACAAGGATGTAACTAAATGTAGCAGAGCCTGGTGAGAGAACACTGCCACAGACCAGAGCTAGGAGGGTTCTCTGGGTACAAAGGCTCAGCGAGGCAGAGTAAACGGTTTAATCCTTGCTTTATTTCATCATTTTACATGCAGAAATCCTCAAGAATAAAGAACTTAAAGTATAACTTCAGTAACTAAGGTTTCTCTTGAACAATGTACTATCTCCCAACCTGTCTGCTGCCCCCGGTGGCACAACAAGTGACTGCAGTTTAGGTGGCTGCAGTGGTTGTGCTTCTGGCTGCACAGGGGGTATTGGCCAGACTCCATCTGGTTCCCATACCTTACATGAGGACACCTTGGGCCAAGGAGACAGTGGCAGCTGCTTGGAGTCCCCCACAGCATGACAGGGCAGCAGGTAGCCTATTGAAAGTCAATCTCGCAAATGGACCATTTATAATGGTTTGTAGTCTTAACATCTGGCACATAAAAGCACAATTGCTAGAAAATAGCCTTAAATTATAATTTTTGTGATGTTCGTCCAAGTGTTTCTTGCGCAGAGATTTCGAGATACTCTATCCAACTTTCACCACTCAAACTCTCCTGTCGGATTTATCTATAGTTATGCACACGCGTGAAGGGGATTTATTTACAATTATTAACCTGGTTCAAGCCCTGAATGCTGATTGTCTGAAAGATGTATGACAAAAAGTACATTATTAATTACGTTGGTAACCAGTTTATAATACCAATAAGGCATCCCGGAGGTTTGTGGTATATGCCCAATATACCACAGCTAACGGCTGTGTCCAGGCACTCAGTGTTGGGTCATGCTTAAGATCAGTCCTTAGTCGTGGTATATTCGCCATATACCATACCCCCTTGTGCCTTGTTGCTTAATCAAAGCAGTCAAAAGAGTTAAATCAACATCCATTGATGGAAAATGATCTGGTGAGTTTAATAGGGGTGAGTTATCTTTTCTCTTTGTTACATATTCAAATTCCTTTTATACGTAATGTCATAGCTCGCAATAATTCTTATTTTGAGAAAACAATTATTTAGCTTCTAACGTCATTACAAGTTACTACGATATTCCTTAATTGGCTCAATAGCATTATGGAAAAAGGGTTTATTGTATAAATATGATAAATCCTCTTTTGCTGTGAAAAAAATGTGGCCTAAATATACTGAACAAAAATATAAACGCAACATGTAAAGTGTTGGTCCCCTGTTTCATGAGCTGAAATCAAAGAACCCAGAAATTGTCCATATGCACCATAAGCTTATTTCTTTCACATTTTTGGAACTAAGTTTTGCTTACATCCCTGTTAGTGTGCATTTCTCCTTTGCCAAGATAATCCATCCACCCGCCATGTGTGGCATATCAAGAAGCTCATAATTGAATATTCATTTCTCTACCATAAGCCGCCCCCAACGTTGTTTTAGAGAATTTGACAGTACGTCCAACCGGCCTCACCACCGTGTAACCACGCCAGCCCAGGACCTGCACACCTGGCTTCTTCACCTGTGGGATCGTCTGAGACCAGCCACTCGGACAGCCGATGAAACCTTAGAAATAAAGCCCTTTTGACTGTTTTAATATTAAATACAAATAAATACAAAAAAATAGTAAGATACACAAACTAATAAAATAAATAAAATGTTATTTGTCACATAAACATGGTAAGCAGATGTTAATGCGAGTGTAGCGAAATGCTTGTGCTTCTAGTTCCGACAATGCAGTAATAACCAACGAGTAATCTAACCTAACAATTCCACAACTACTACCGTATACACACAAGTGTAAAGAGATAAAGAATATGTACATAAAGATATATGAATGAGTGATGGTACAGAACGGCATAGGCAAGATGCAGTAGATGGTATAGAGTACAGAATATACATATGAGATGAGTAATGTAGGGTATGTAAACATAAAGTGGCATAGTTTAAAGTGGCTAGTGATACATGTATTACATAAAGATGGCAAGATGCAGTAGATGATATAGAGTACAGTATATACATATACATATGAGATGAGTAATGTAGGTTATGTAACATTATATTAAGTGGCATTGTTTAAAGTGGCTAGTGAAACATTTTTACATACGTTTCCATCAATTCCCATTATTAAAAGTGGCTGGAGTTGAGTCATATGTTGGCAGCGGCCACTAAATGTTAGTGGTGGCTGTTTAACAGTCTGATGGCCTTGAGATAGAAGCTGTTTTTCAGTCTCTCGGTCCCTGCTTTGATGCACCTGTACTGACCTCGCCTTCTGGATGATAGCGGGGTGAACAGGCAGTGGCTCGGGTGGTTGTTGTCCTTGTTGATCTTTATGGCCTTCCTGTGACATCGGGTGGTGTAGGTGTCCTGGAGGGCAGGTAGTTTTCCCCCGGTGATGCGTTGTGCAGACCTCACTACCCTCTGGAGAGCCTTACGGTTGTGGGCGTAGCAGTTGCCGTACCAGGCGGTGATACAGCCCGACGGGATGCTCTCGATTGTGCATTTGTAGAAGTTTGTGAGTGCTTTTGGTGACAAGCCGAATTTCTTCAGCCTCCTGAGGTTGAAGAGGCGGTGCTGCGCCTTCTTCACAACGCTGTCTGTGTGGGTGTACCAATTCAGTTTGTCAGTGATGTGTACACCGAGGAACTTAAAACTTACTACCCTCTCCAATACTGTCCCGTCGATGTGGATAGAGGGGTGCTCCCTCTGCTGTTTCCTGTTTCCTAATAGTGTAATTATAGAACGCTTGTGAAAAGCAGCATGTCTTCAACTTTGTTGCATTCATCTGACCATGCAGAGTGAACGTCAAAGTACTTGTGATTCCGTGGTCAAGCAACTGCTCTCTCCTTGAGTGACAGGGGGCAGGGCTTTGTGTGGTTAGCAGCAGAAAGAGGAGGGAAAGAGACTGAAGTAGCAAATTAAGTAAACTATAAAAACTGACAGAGGCACAGTAGTTGCGTATCACATTTAACAAACCAAACATTGAAATACCATTATAGAAGGTAAAGTAAAACTCTCTCCCATCATGCTCAAGAATAAGGAACTTAAAGTATAACTTCAGTTACTAAGGTTTCTTTTAAACTAAATCTTATCTTCCAACCTGTCTGCTGCTGTCTCCAGTCCTTTCTTCCTTGAATGTGAGCAGCAGCAGCAGCCTACTCAACTGTTTGGGCTAATTAAGGATTCTCAGCTAGCCTCTATTAGCCTCCTAACTGGGAAGGTGCTGGAAGGCAACCTAAGGTTTAATGCCAATGTGCTAAAAATGTACATGTTGAGTCTGAAAAGTGTATTGAGTCTGAAAAACACCTAGGATATTGTACTGTGCACCTGTGCGTGTTGTTTTTTGCTGTTCACTTTTGAAGCAGTCCTCTCAGAAAAAATGTTCTGCCTTGATCTCGTACTGATCTCTGCTAATAGCTTTTCTACTTGACTTCAGATTCACCATACATACATCTGCAACAAACAAGAACAATGCTCATTAAAGTAAAAAAACTAATATGAATGTTGATATCAGGACATTCTGAGGGTCTTGTGAATCTCTTCTACTGGTGCCTACAGTGCCAGTTTAGTGGGAGCTCAGCTCCTCGTCCCTCCTAGTATTCCATGTTTTAACCTCTCTAGGGTATGTGGGACGGTAGCGTCTCACCTCGTCAACAGCCAGTGAAACTGCAGGGCGCCAAATTCAAAACAACAGAAATCCCATATTTAGAATTCCTCAAACATACATATATTTTACACCATTTTAAAGATACACTTGTTGTAAATCCAGCCACAGTGTCCGATTTCAAAAAGGCTTTACGACGAAAGCAAACCAAACGATTATGTTTGGTCAGAGACAAGTCACAGAAAAACACAGCCATTTTTTTTTAGATGGCACGGACTGAGGTGCTTTCCTGGGGGCAAAGGATCAGGCTCTCCCCGTCTCTGCTTTGGTTGTTTGCAAAGGTAGGCCACACATGGCTGCTCACACCAAGCAGAACAATGGGCTATGGTTCCAAGATGGCCAAATATCCTCAAACAACCTCAGAAAATTGTTCTAACACACACACACAGACAGACAGTTGGGAGGCAATTTACATGGATGGTGAGTGACTTTCATCCTATTTTTATATAGAGCAATGTCAGCCAGAGGTCAACCTGGTTATGGTGTGATCATCTCACTGTGGTGGTGCTGCGGCCGTCTTTATTTATTTCACTCTACACTCTGGAGATTGAGCTGAACTACAGAGCCATATTTAGCCTTTATTTAAGAAGATTGGGCAGGCCAGCCAGAGACTGTCCGATGGCCTAGCCCCTGCTTACCGATGGCCAGTCGGATCAATACAACACAATTGAGTTCACCAATCTGAGGGTCTTTGAGACGCAGCCGTGGCACTTAAGGGGTGATCGCTTTTGATGAAATCTTTATCAGCCTCTATTGACAGATTCAGTTGAGCAACTTCCTCTCCCGTCCCTTGCTCCTCTCCCAACTGTAAAGTAATGTATACTAAGCCCCCTCCTTTAAAAGTTTCTAAGAGCTGATGGAATGATTGATAGGAACACAACCCCTTTAAGTTTGTTTTTGCTATTTCTGCCTTGATATCTGATGGAGGAAATTACTTTTCAGCGGAGTTCAAGTGACCCCTATGGTTCTTTGAGACCGTTGTTCAGTCCGATACTGCAGCATTGTGGCAAAACGTACACCAAATGGACCTACCCCATCAAAGGAGCATTGAGGGAGAATACAAAGAAAACATCAGCTTCCCCAAAAAATGAAGAAAAAGAAAAAGCAAGCGGGAGGAGATTTACTTTTAGAAGCAAGTCTAAGAGCAACCTGGCGTCCGATGAAGGATTGTGGAAATTTCGAAAATGATTACATATTTGATTTCCAAACAAGCCGCAGGGGTATTGGATATCACAAGCTAATGCGTGGCGGTCACATGTGCACTGTTGGAAATTTGGTCGAGGCTCTTCTCAGCCTTTGAAGTCACAAGTTGTTTTTTCGCGTTTAGAGTAGCTGCTCCAGAGGAAGCCTAATCCATGTGATATTGCTATGGCAAGCAGTATTTCTACACAACACTCCAAACAGTGTTCGTGACTCCACTAATTTGCCGTTGTTGTTTTACCTGCTTTGTATTTTGCAGCCCCTCTACACCCCCATCTCTCTCTCTCTCTTAGTTACCCTCAGAGGGAGCTGTTACCCAAGCCTCTGTGGATTGGCCCGAGGTGGTTTCCCAATCGCGAGAGATGCAAGGCGAACTGGATTTCTGTGAATTGATTAAGAGGAAGATTTGGTTCATGTTCTGCAGCTGTGTTTGGTTGGCTCAATGATGTAACCTGACTTGAATCTTTAATTGATACACCACAATCTGCCTCTTGTGGGTGCTTTAGAATAAGCTTGTTCATTGTTTTTCACTCTGTCAATTGTACACATCTTTTGTCATTGTTTTGGAAAATGTAAACATACAAGCACTGTTGTAGGGCATTATGGGATTTCTTCCAGTCGCTTTGACCCTGCTGCACCACCAGCAACCCCCACCCCCACACCAAGCCCAGTCACTCTCCAGTCAATTTCATTAATGCTAAATCCCACATCCTACACAGCTGCCTTTAAAAAGAGCTTTTGGAAATTGAGTTGTAATAAGATACCGTGCGCTGCCAAGGTGAATAAGAGGCGGTTCTTGAATGCCTCTCTCACTGTGTGTCTCACCCTCTGTCTTTCTCTCTGACACACACACATTTGCTCCATGTTGTTCCCATCTCTTACCGTGCTGTAGCAGCGGGAAAAGGTTACAACCTCCACAGCAGCTAATTCCCCATTGATCTGCCCTGGGGCACCATAGCTGTTTACACAGACCTTTTATAGAGAGCAAAGCATATTAAAGGCAGAGAAAAGTCCGCACACTGCTGTTGACCACGCTGTTCTGTATGTTTGTGCACAACAGCAGAACTGAGGGCTAAGGCCCTACCGAGACTTCCCACACTTGGTTGGGATTTGAAAATCCCACTGCCATAAGGGGAGATATCTGAGAGCATTAAGATATTGGAAAATAATATTGCTCCTTTTTCAGAGTAGAGGCCATGTGATCTCTAATCAAGTCATTTTCTTTTTTGTTTACAGTGCATTAGAAAATTATTCAGATCTTCACTTTTTTCACGTTATGTTACATTAGCCTTATTCTAAAATGTATCATTATTTTTTCCCCCTCAATCTATACACACAATACCCCATAATGACAGTGAAAACAGGTTTGTAGAAATTTTTGCACATTTATTTAAAAAAAGACATACCTTAAATACACTGCTCAAAAAAATTAAGGGAACACTTAAACAACACAATGTAACTCCAAGTCAATCACACTTCTATGAAATCAAACTGTCCACTTAGGAAGCAACACTGATTGACAATAAATTTCACATGCTGTTGTGCAAATGGAATAGACAAAAGGTGGAAATTATTGGCAATTAGCAAGACACCCCCAAAAAAGGAGTGATTCTGCAGGTTGTGACCACAGACCACTTCTCAGTTCCTTTGCTTCCTGGCTGATCTTTTGGTCACTTTTGAATGCTGGCGGTGCTCTCACTCTAGTGGTAGTATGAGACGGAGTCTACAACCCACACAAGTGGCTCAGGTAGTGCAGTTCATCCAGGACGGCACATCAATGCGAGCTGTGGCAAAAAGGTTTGCTGTGTCTGTCAGCGTAGTGTCCAGAGCATGGAGGCGCTACCAGGAGACAGGCCAGTACATCAGGAGACGTGGAGGAGGCCGTAGGAGGGCAACAAACCAGCAGCAGGACCGCTACCTCCGCCTTTGTGCAAGGAGGTGCACTGCCAGAGCCCTGCAAAATAACCTCCAGCAGGCCACAAATGTGCATGTGTCAGTATATGGTCTCACAAGGGGTCTGAGGATCTCATCTCAGTACCTAATTGCAGTCAGGCTACCTCTGGCGAGCACATGGGGGGCTGTGCGGCCCCACAAAGAAATGCCACCACACACCATGACTGACCCACCGCCAAACCGGTCATGCTGGAGGATGTTGCAGGCAGCAGAACGTTCTCCACGGTGTCTCCAGACTCTGTCACGTCTGTCACATGTGCTCATGTGCTCAGTGTGAACCTGCTTTCATCTGTGAAGAGCACGAGCACAGGGCGCCAGTGGCGAATTTGCCAATCTTGGTGTTCTCTGGCAAATGCCAAACGTCCTGCACGGTGCTGGGCTGTAAGCACAACCCCCACCTGTGGACGTCGGGCCCTCATACCACCCTCATGGAGTCTGTTTCTGACCGTTTGAGCAGACACATGCACATTTGTGGCCTGCTGGAGGTCATTTTGCAGGGCTCTGGCAGTGCACCTCCTTGCACAAAGGCGGAGGTAGCAGTCCTGCTGCTGGGTTGTTGCCCTCCTACGGCCTCCTCCACGTCTCCAGATGTACTGGCCTGTCTCCTGGTAGTGCCTCCATGCTCTGGACACTACGCTGACAGACACAGCAAACCTTTTTGCCACAGCTCGCACTGATGTGCCATCCTGGATGAACTGCACTACCTGAGCCACTTGTGTGGGTTGTAGACTCCGTCTCATGCTACCACTAGAGTGAGAGCACCGCCAGCATTCAAAAGTGACCAAAACATCAGCCAGGAAGCATAGGAACTGAGAAGTGGTCTGTGGTCACCACCTGCAGAATCACTCCTTTATTGGGGGTGTCTTGCTAATTGCCTATAATTTCCACCTTTTGTCTATTCCATTTGCACAACAGCATGTGAAATTTATTGTCAATCAGTGTTGCTTCCTAATTGGACAGTTTGATTTAACAGAAGTGTGATTGACTTGGAGTTACATTGTGTTGTTTAAGTGTTCCCTTTATTTTCTTGAGCAGTGTACATAAGTATTCAGACCCTTTGCTATGAGACTCAAAATTGAGTTCAGATGCACCCTGTTTCCATTGATCATCCTTGAGATGTTTCTACAACTTCATTGGAGTCCACCTGTGGTAAAATAAATTGATTGGACATGATTAGGAAAGGCACACACCTGTCCCACAGTTGACAGTGCATGTCAGAGCAAAAACCAAGCCATGAGGTTGAAGGAGTTGTTTGAGGAGCTCCGAGACAGGATTGTCGAGGCACAGAACACACCAAAACATTTCTGCAGCATTGAAAGTCCCCAAGAACACAGTGGCCTCCAATCTTTTTTTGTGTGTTTTTTTGGTACTTTTTTAGCACTTTTTTCAGGACCCCGCCTTTCAAAGATAATTCGAAAAAATCCAAATAACTTCACAGATCTTCCTTCTGAAAGGTTTTAACACTGTTTCCCATGCTTGTTCAATGAACCATAAACAATTAATGAACACGCACCTGTGGAACGGTCGTTAAGACACTAACAGCTTACAGACGGTAGGCAATTAAGGTCACAGTTATGAAAACTTAGGACACTAAAGAGGCCTTTCTTCTGACTCTGAAAAACACAAAAAGAAAGATGCCCAGAGTCCCTGCTCATCTGCGTGAACGTGCCTTAGGCATGCTGCAAGGAGGCATGAGGATTGCAGATGTGGCCAGGGCAATAAATTGCAATGTCCGTACTGTGAGACGCCTAAGACAGCGCTACAGGGAGACAGGACGGACAGCTGATCATCCTCGCAGTGGCAGACCACGTGTAACAACACCTGCACAGGATCCGAACATCACACCTGCGGGACAGGTACAGGATGGCAACAACAACTGCCCGAGTTACACCAGGAACGCACAATCCCTCCATCAGTGCTCAGACTGTCCGCAATATGCTGAGAGAGGCTGGACTGAGGGCTTGTAGGCCTGTTGTAAGGCAGGTCCTCACCAGACATCACCGGCAACAACGTCACCTATGGGCACAAACCCACCGTCGCTGGACCAGACAGGACTGGCAAAAAGTGCTCTTCGCTGACAAGTCGCGCTTTTGTCTCACCAGGGGTGATGGTCGGATTTGCATTAATCATTGAAGGAATGAGCGTTACACCGAGGCCTGTACTCTGGAGCGGGATCGATTTGGAAGTGGAGGATCCGTCATGGTCTGGGGCGGTGTGTTACAGCATCATCGGACTGAGCTTGTTGTCATTGCAGGCAATCTCAATGCTGTGCGTTACAGGGAAGACATCCTTCTCCCTCATGTGGTACTCTTCCTGCAGGCTCATCCTGACATGACCCTCCAGCATGACAATGCCACCAGCCATACTGCTCGTTCTGTGTGTAATTTCCTGCAAGACAGGAATGTCAGTGTTCTGCCATTGCCAGCGAAGAGCCCGGATCTCAATCCCATTGAGCACGTCTGGGACCAGTTGGATCGGAGGCCAGGGCCATTCCCCCCAGAAATGTCTGGGAACTTGCAGGTGCCTTGGTGGAAGATTGGGTAGCATCTCACAGCAAGAACTGGCAAATCTGGTGCAGTCCTTGAGGAGGAGATGCACTGCAGTACTTAATGCAGCTGGTGGCCACACCAGATACTGACTGTTACACATTTGATTTTAACCCCCCCTTTTTTCACGTCTGTGAAACTTGTTCATTTTATGTCTGTTGTTGAATCTTATGTTCATACTAGAGGTCGACCGATTATGATTTTTCAATACCGATACCGATTATTGGAGGACAAAAAAAGCAGATACCGATTAATTGTCAGATTTTTGTATTTATATATTTATTTATTTGTAATAATGACAATTACAACAATACTGAATGAACACTTTTATTTTAACTTAATATAATACATCAATAAAATCTACTTAGCCTCAAATAAATAATGAAACATGTTCAATTTGGGTTAAATAATTCAAAAACAAAGTGTTGGAGAAGAAAGTAAAAGTGCAATATGTGCCATGTAAAAAAGTTAACTTTTACAACATGAGAACATGTGAAAGCTGGTGGTTCCTTTTAACTTCAATATTCCCAGGTAAGAAGTTTTAGGTAGTAGTTATTATAGGACTATTTCTCTCTCTACCATTTGTATTTCATATACCTTTGACTATTGGATGTTCTTATAGGCACTATAGTATTGCCAGTGTAACAGTATAGCTTCCGTCCCTCTCCTCGCCCCTACCTGGGCTCGAACCAGGAACACATCGACAACAGCCACCCTCGAAGCATCGTTACCCATCGCTCCACAAAAGCTGCGGCCCTTGCCGAGCAAGGGGAACAACTACTTCCAGGTCTCAGAGCGAGTGACGTCACCGATTGAAATGCTATTAGCGCGCACCCCGCGAACTAACTAGCCATTTCACACCGGTTACACCAGCCTAATCTCGGGAGTTGATAGGCTTGAAGTCATTAACAGCTCAATGCTTGAAGCATAGTGAAGAACTGCTGGCAAACGCACGAAAGTGCTGTTTGAATGATTGCTTACGAGCATGCTGCTGCCTACCACCACTCAGTCAGACTGCTCTATCAAATCATAGACTTAAATATAACATAATAACACACAGAAATATGAGCCTTAGGTCATTAATATGGTAAAATATTAACTAAATATGCAGGTTTAAAAATATATACTTGTGTATTGATTTTAAAGAAAGGCGTTGATGTTTATGGTTAGGTACACATTGGTGCAACGACAGTGCTGTTTTCGCGAATGCGCTTGTTAAATCATCACCCGTTTGGCGACGTAGCCTGTGATTCGATGAGAAATTAACAGGCACCGCATTGATTATATGCAACGCAAGACAAGCTAGATAAACTAGTAATATCATCAACCATGTGTAAGTTAACTAGTGATTATGTTAAGATTGATTCTTTTTATAAAATAAAGTTTAATGCTAGCTAGCAACTTACCTTGGCTTCTTGCTGCACTCGCGTAACAGGTAGTCAGCCTGCCACGGAGTCTCCTCGTGGAGTGCAATGTAAGTGTCCAAAAAATCTGATTACCGATTTGTTAGGAAAACTTGAAATCGGCCCTAATTAATCGGCCATCCCGATTAATCGGTCGACCTCTAGTTCATACAAATATTTACACATGTTAAGTTTGCTGAAAATAAACGCAGTTGAGAGTGAGAGGACGTTTCTTTTTTTGCTGAGTTTACAATGGGGGAATTTCACTAGACGTGGACTGACAATTTTTGAAAAATAGGCACGGTGTGCTCTCGGTGTTCTTTCCCTCTAAAAACAGAAATATATCATTCTAAATAACAAACTGTTATTTTTGTCTCACCCCATGTTCAAGATTGTTTTTTTCCCCTTTATTCAGATTACAATCTCTCACTTTCGGGTATTTGAAACAAAATCATCTCCAAAATATCGTTATTTTTTAAACAAGCCATAGAAAGTTGGTTGCAATTTCAGTTAGAAAAAGGGGGGGAAAGTAAAGAACTTGTCTGTCGGTCCTGCATTAAAGACCAAAATTGGTTAAAATAAATTGTGAAAAGTAAAAATATATACCAGTTTTATTTAAGGACCATTAAATGGACAGCTGTGCCATATAGATTGCAAAATAGTTGGGAAGAGATTTTCGATGTACCGACTCCATGGCACATGGTTTATGAATAATCATTTTTACCTACTGCAGACCTAAAACCTATGGGTTTAACCTTCTGAATTAATGATTATATTTGAGATAGAAGCTGCCTCTTAATGAGTTCCGAGCGCCGATCTGTTATCCAGCGATTATTAGTAATAATAATGAAGGACAGCATGGGGACTGGTCTTGATGAATCAAGCAAATTTTTATTTGGGCATGTTAGGATTATTTTGCACATCACTTGCAGTCACTTAGTAGCTTAGGCCTACAGTACACTCGACTGGTCCAGTTGTACAGCGCCATATTTTCCTAACTGAAACCCTTAATGAAATCGCTTTAGCTGTGATTTTAAAACGAATCAGCTGATGCATTGGTCTAGAGCCAGGTGGTATTGGCGGACAGTCACCTGTGAGCTCTGGAACTTTTTTCTGATTTATTTACAAAATTGTCATTTTAAATGCCCGGCTACTCTAGGTGTGACAATGCCCCCAAATTGCATTGTATTAAATGTTTATTTCAACTACATTTTAGTTGCACTTGCCCCCCAGCTCCATGACCTTGGATAAAACCTTGCTGAGATGATCAATATATTCGTTGCATTGTTGTATGGTCAGTTTCTCAAGCCAAAACATACTGATGGCCTTCACCAGTTCATCTTTGCTTGTAGGCTTGGCAGAGTTACGGATACATTTTTCAGAATAAAGTAGGCTAATGAAGGCAACAAATTGTTGCTTACTGGAAAACCCAAAGTCATCCAATTGTTATAATAGGATTTGAAGCAATAGTCTACCCTCGTGTGGTCAACTATTTCAGCACCATTTCGCTCTGCTCTGAGACAAGCATGGGGACTGGTCTTGATAAATCAATGAGATTTTTCTCTCCGTTTCGGTGTTGGTTAGCCTACAATTAGACTGTGGAAATGTTAGGATTATTTTGCTCTTACTCCCGACCGGTCACGTTGTACAGCAAAACCCTGAGGTTTTCGTTTTTCAATTTTCTTGGAATAGAAACACTATAATTTTAATAAAATTAATTAAGCTACATTTCTTAAAATCAATCCCATATACTATGTTCTTACAGAAAAAGGTTTTAAATTCTCTATGTACAGTCTCAAAGATACCCTCTGGTGGTCAAATTAGCATTAATGGCAACTATGGCTGACACTTAAATAACTTGCCATAGAATTCTGCGGCAACCCACAAGGTGTGCTGCAGTATGAGACAACTTTTAAAGGAAGAACCACTGTGTATATAGTTTTAAATTATCACTTAAATTGATCCACCAAAACACAAACCTATCAATACATTTAAAGCTGTTTTGTATTCAGTGTTGCTTAATTGTAAGTGTTGACCGACCTCTCCTCTCTGTCTCCGCAGAGCTGTCAGATGTGGAGCCCAACGAATTCCTGCGGCCCTTCCTGGAGGTGGTACGATCTGAAGACACCACCGGACCAATCACAGGCCTGGCCCTCACCTCTGTCAACAAGTTCCTGTCCTACGGCCTCATAGGTGAGCAGCACAGCTGTCCTCATACACACAGACAGACCGGTCAGGTCTGTTGTCTAAGCATTTATGTTATATACAGAGAACACTGTAAGGTGCTCTGTCAGTTATTTAGCCCTGATATTGTAAGTAATGTAGCATTGACAGAGATTTCTGTGTGGGACCACTACGTTGTCGTTAAAGACGGCTTTCCATTTGGAGGGGTGACTTGTTTATATTGTCAATCTGTGAGAACACAGTCATCATGGACTCCCTCTGGCTCCAGGCATGCCAAGAATGGCGAGTTCTGATTTATCGATGCTTAAATGGACGTGTTGTTTACTACAGAAATGGCACAGCTCGTCCTTGCTAGCATCATCATGGAAATATGGCAGGCGTCCGCCAGTTGCCAAAAGTGTGAAGAAAGCATGTATCACCAGATGTTATTCTAAATGGCAGGAGTTGAATAAATGTTACATCTCCGACCGTCAAAACAGCTGCGACGCCTCGCTGAAATAAATAAGCTCCATTGTAACATTGAGTAACACCATTTATCGCATCACTGTCCAGAACATGTTGTTTTTATTGGGCTGTAATTTTATCATTCAGCTGTTATATTGGCCAAATATTTGGTGAATACAACATATGTGGGAAGGGTAGGCTATGTGTAATTTGATTTCAGCTCTACGACCATTGCTTTTGGCATGTGTCCTGGGGTGTACCGTAGTTGTCTTTTTCGAGTCTGATCCCACAAGCCCTTGGAATACCTGGCAAACTGAGTCTAGATGCACGTCCTCACACACCCTCACACACACACACCACTCTCTCACAAACCACAAGCACACACCATCACAGATCAGCCTCTCACAAATCACTCCCAGATCCCCTGTCTGTCACTCCAAACCCAACGTCGGTTTCCTAATCCTATAACCCCCCCCCCCACACACACACACACCTCATCAGTGGAGTTCAAATGGGTGGGAAACCATGGCAACGTGACCCTGCAGCCCTCAAGACAATGGCCCTCCAGCGCAGAATGAAGGATATGACACGCTCAGATATTACCCTCCGTTTGAATTCAACCCGTGTTCCTCAAATGCTGTGAGGTCTTTCCCAGCTTGTTAACACACTGAAGTCAACGGCATCATTTTCCCCTACACCATCTGTCTGCTCACACAGCAAGCGGCTCGTTGGATCACAGTCGTTAGACGTATTGAGGAACTGAGGAAGCACTGGTTGTATTGGACTCTGATCGTACATAAATACATGCATTTTTCAACAGCATATTACTGGACAATAAATGTAGTGTAGTTAAATACTTAAACTTTCTAATAAAATGCTAAATAATGATTGAGAGTTTCAACGGAGATTCTGCATCTATAAAGTATTATGATTTCAATTGTAAAATGAATTCTAGAGATTTTAATTAATTCAACGGATGAATTCTAGGCCTTCCCGAAAAGGTTGTAAAATACTGAAATTGATTTCTAAATGTAATCTGTTTAGACATTAACATCGTTATTCACTAGAATAACGTATTCACTTGAATAACTTATTCACTTCACTACTAGAATATGTACTTACTATAGAGTTGGCCCTGATGTCTTGTTGATTAGCCAGTAAGTAGTGCCAAATTTACAGGGCTTAGTTACCATTTAAATCCAAATAGTTCCTAAGTACTGCCTTAGTAGTATTCTGGTACTTACGACATGGTCATTTAAAGGAAATGCCAGTACCTAGTTATTTAGAATTGACTGCAGAGTCGGAGAGAAACCTCTTACCTTGATAACCAGGTGAACTAGAGACTGTCTGTCTCGTGTTCATAGAGTCATGTGAGACTGAATGAACGATCTTTCAGTGTCGAAGGGCTTTTATACTAATGAGCCTGCTCCAGCCGTTCTGATTAGGCCCTTCTCCAGTGAAAAGTCAACTTAGTATCCCTCCGTTCAGACGTTTATGAGAGCTGGCTGTCTATATTAGCTAACAATATGACATGTAGCCTACATTAGTACTGCACACGTAGTAGGCCTACTCAATCTATGAAAACTTTGGAAAATGCAGTAATTTTGAAATTGCTTTCAAAACCCCAGCCAAAGGAAATGTCTCAAATGAAGTCATTTTTGCTCAATTGTCCACTTGTCACACCGTTGTACAAGCGGAGTAAGAGGTTTAAAATGACTTATGTTGGTGGTGAATGACTGATACTAAGAGACAGGCAAAGGGCTGATCTTGTTGAACACTGCCATCTGCTGGTTGCAGTGTCAATAATGTTCAGATTTAATGGTCATTCACTCGTTTTTGATCATTTTATTTGTCAATTTTGTAATAATTTCTCAAATGTTTCCCATTAGATGTATGGTAAGCCTAACGCTAATTAGAATCTCTCAATAGATTTCTCAACATCGGTCTACATTGATTAGGGATCGATTCACTTTGGCATAGTTTTTCCTCACTATAAAGTTGTCTGTTATGGAAACAATTAACAGTTTTCTTCAAGTATCACAACTGAAAAGTCCAATTGCCAAAACATGTTAATAGCAGCGATGAAGCGGCCACTGGTGGCAGGCTAAATACGTCTCTCTTAGTCTGTCTGCTTTGTTGTATAGATGTAGTGGAGGTTTTTGTCTTTGAATGATTACAGAGCTCTGCTTTCTCCCGTGTCTGTGATGTGGTGGAGAGGGATCTGCAAGTTTGCACACATTCTTAATATCCCTTCTCAAGCCTCCTCTCAGGAGAAACACACCACAGCATGTAACTCAGCCCTGTTGCTTTTACCCTGCGTGTCACTTTGAACATGTTCCCCTTCGTGTCGTCCCTTTGTCCCCCCGTCACCCTTCCTCTGTTTGCAATGGGCCCTGACTTACCCCCTCTGTCGCCCTGGGGGGTCCGGAAAAGATGGAAGGAAGAGACCAAGGGAAATCACACACACACTCCCACTCGTGCACACATTTCATTGAGTGAGGGCTAATTCCCCTCAATCTGTGGCCTGAGGTCTGCTGGCACGGAGGGAGTGCTGGCCTAAGCCCCTCCACTGATGGACATCCTGATCCCCTCCTCTCCGACATCCCTCAGAGCCTAGAGGCACCACCACTCAGCCTGCTGAAAGCAGCCATGACCACACCAGCCTCATAAGGCTCATAGAACAGCTCAACTGAGCATTTGCCTTCATTACCCGCTCAAAAGAGAGGCGCAAAATATCACACAGGTTTTCTAATGAGTTGTTACGTCATATAGGCATTATATAAAACATATTAAAACATGAAGGCCAGTTAAGTCAACTTTTAATGCAGCGAAACTATTATTGCAACATTTGAAGATCGGGTATTTTTACAAAAATGTTACATGGGCCTGTCTGATAATAGTGCTATTCAATCACAATTATTTTATAAAGTTCTTTTTTACGTCAGCAGTTGTCTCAAAGTGCTATTCAGAAGGGGAACAGGTGAGCAAACTTGACTTCACTTACACTAAGGAAAGGTACACACCCTTTTGTTTGGTTTGAGGAGATGTATTGGTCGTCGTACAGTATGTGCCTCTGGGGTTTTTGTGTGTGGCATTCAGAAACCCACTCTCCTCTCTCTCTTACTCGGCAGTCTGACTGTTCTTTTTTTCACGTCATACTACAGAACAGCTGTTCCAGCCACGCACTCCCAGCCAACGGTGTTATCTTAACAATAGTCCTCCCCTTAGGCTAGGGGGATTAGTATTTAATATCACTTCTGACATTCTGCTGGATAGCCCGTGGCTCCAGTTTCTGTGGTGGGATGAGACGTTTTCGGCACAACTCCCGCGGTTGTTGTGACCCTGGCCTCGTTGAGGGACTTTGGCAGTGCACAGTTTCACTCGGCTAACCACGTTTGCGCCGTTTCTCGGCATTCACTCAAGTTATTTCACAGCGTCGACAAACGCTCCAAGACTTTACACACACACACACACTCATTTGCTAAACATCTCACTGATAAGTAACTTCACCCCACTTCATTTGGCTAATGACAGCAACTATCGATTGTCAGTGGGAAGGATGGCACCAGCCTAAACCTTTCCCCCCTCCCCCGCCTAAACCCTTCCTATTTATCCGTCAATAGATAGAATGTTGTGTGGCATCAGACCTCTACCTGGAAAGACTTTCACTTGTTATCCCTCTCCTTCCCCTAGTATGCTCTCTGCTTATTAGGCCAAGTTAATGAAATGCTCCTTTTAAGAGCGATGGGAAAGAAAAACATGCTGGCTCCAGGCCGCTGCCTGGCCTTGTTGGGTTTCAAAACACTAGCTCCTGTTGCCTAGACAGCCAATTGGCCAGCACGACCCACAAAAGGCCACATTTGGTGATTAGATCTCCAGGCTTTGAAGGACCTTCTGGATTGACCATGCTAGATTGTGTGTGTGTGACCATCAGATGTAAGACTTATTGGCTCGACAGTCCAATCATGCAGTGCTATCACTTGTCAGAAAACCTGTCCTCTGCATTATCTGTTTGACAGCAGCTGTCTGTGTATTAAACATGCATTCATGTAATGATGCACTCCTAGATAGCTTTGTTTCCCCTCTTGCCTTAGCATGGGGTCGTTCCATGTCATTTCAACAAGCTATGACACCCCCCATCTCAGATTGTTCTGAAATCATTTTTGTAGCTAGAAACGGGTCAAATTAGCATTCAGCAACATTTAAAAATATATATATAATTTGATCTCTGAGAAATTAAGCTAATTGATTGCACGCAAATTGGCTATTTTAATTTATAGAAATCATATAATATTCAATAAATATTGTACCTAACATCTGATTTGGACCAAACTTTTTTCAAACATTGAGTACATGAGGAATCCTAAGAAATTGTCATTAGCCAACCACGGCTTTTGAAGTTGTTGGACATGAAGTGTGAAAATGCTAATATAGTTACCATTGATTTGCATTTGATTTGTGACACATGCTAAAAAGTTAGCATTTGAAACAGTGGACAACAAAACCAACACGGATTGTTGTCATACCTTGTCAATAGACTGTCAAAATCCTCTTCCTTGTGCTTTTTGAGGTGGAGCGACACTAGGGCTTTTACTTTTCATTTTTGCTATTTTAATTATTCAATAGCTCAGATGACAAAAATGTGTCCTCATTGGTCATATCGGAACAGAATAGTGGTTTAGTTGGTCTGGAAAACAATGTCTGCCACACAGGTATGTTCGTTTTGAGGTTGAAGGCCATCATAAGGATTTCCTTAACATCAAACGTTTCACAGATTGTCTTGTAGCACAGTATTGACATCTGGTAAGAAGATGGCAATATCAATTTGCATTCCATATTTGAACATTGTCGTGTGCCTCACACAGTTCCAAATGGAGCTGTCACTTAAATTCAGCTGAAGTGTTGTGAGTGAAACTTGGCAGACTTGAGGCTTGAATGAGCAGCGTAAGAAATGAGCGGTTTTATAAAATGTCCGCTGATTTCTAAGGAGATGATCACATTGGCCATCTTGTTATCTGTCCTGTGCAGATGCTAACCACGAGGCGGCGGCGGAGGCCATCGAGAACATGGCGGATGCCGTCACACACGCCAGATTCGTAGGGACGGACCCCGCCAGCGATGAAGTAGTGCTCATGAAAATCCTACAGGTAATCTTACAGCTAAAATCTCCCAGCTAGACGTGCACCAGACGATGATCAATCAAACAAGCTCAAGGCCTCCATCTCAAATGTCACCCTTTTCCCAGTTTACAGTAGTGCACATATTAGACGCTGCACTATATGGGGAATGGGTTGTCCTTTGAAACTTTATACAAGTGTATTACATGCATGAATACCCTGGCTGGATTCCCTTTGAGGTTGAACATTTACTGTATGATGACATACCTCGTAAACAGAGGAGGCTGGTGGGAGGAGCTATAGGAGGATGGGGTCATTGTAATGGCTGGAATGGAATAAATGGACGGAGTCAAACGGGGTTTCCATGTGTTTGATTCCAAACCCTCCATTCCAGCCATTACAATGAGCCTGTCCTCCTATAGCTCCTCCCACCAGCCTCCTCTGATCGTAAAAGCCCATGTGGAACTCAGATGGCAACCCTGAATGTTACGCATGCACACACTCGCATGTATACACACTGTCTCTGCCTTGACAGGTCCTGAGGACTTTGCTGCTCACGCCCGTAGGAGCCCACCTGACCAACGAGTCTGTGTGTGAGATCATGCAGTCGTGTTTCCGCATCTGCTTCGAGATGCGCCTCAGCGGTGAGTTCTCCATCTCAGTAATTCTCCCAGTGATTGATGCACCTGGAAGGAACTGCAGCTAGTCCACATGCTTTGCTAGAAAGACACTAAGCTGTATTTTATGAAGCTTTTCCAGGGAAAGAATTCTGTAACTCATGGATATGAACCTGATTCTCACGTTTAGCTTCCATGGCCTCCGGAATCCTCATCACTCCAGCCTAACGTTTTGATGAACTCTACCACTCAACTACAACTCTCACCTCCTCCAGACCTTCAGGCGTTAGTAGTTCATTAACCCCCCCCCCCCCCCCCTTTTACCCCCCAACCCTACCTCAGTCCCTGAGCTGTGCTTTAATAAAATGCCCTCCTTATCCAGGCCAAACATAGACAGACAAGAGGTCCCAGCCTGGCCTCTTTCCTCTTGTCTTCTGGGCTCTAATGGCACCTCCTCTGTTTGTTTTTCCCTCTCCACAGAGCTCCTGAGGAAATCAGCCGAACACACACTGGTGGACATGGTGCAGCTGCTGTTTTCCAGGTAACGGGAAGGGTGGGGAGATATATATGTGTGTGTGTGTGTGTGTGTGTGTGAGACAAGCCCAAGCCTCCAGACCGTACACTGGGACTGGAAAACTTCAGGAAATGAACTTCCAGTTTGTCTATAGAGAACCCTTTCAATTAGGATATTTGATTAGAGTGCCTACCCAGAAAACCACTGGGAGGGAAAGTTGTAGGGTTAGGGCTTACCTCACTGTGCTGTGTGTAAATTACAAGTCTGTTTACTTTTACAAGTTGCTTCATAATCAATGTCTGACTTTTTAGTATGAAGATCATTTGGTGAACTTAAACTCCAACTGAAAATCCCAGTCCTCGTCATCAGACGTGTGAGCCATTGGTTCTGTAAACAACCATGTTAAAGCGCCAATGATAATCATTCAAGCTTTTTTTATGCAAAAGTCAGTTTACCATCTACTGATAATGGTATAATCCCTGTCAAGCCTCAATTGGAATTATCATTAAATACAGTGCCTTCAGAAAGTTTTCATACCCCTTGACTTTTTCCACATTTTGCTGTTACAGCCTGAATTTAAAATGTATTAAATTGAGAGTTTGTCACTGGCCTACACACCATACCCCATAATGTCAAAGTGGAATAATGTTTGTTTTCTTTACATTTTTATGAATTCATAAAAAATGAAAAAATGAATTGTCTTGAGTCGTCTAAGTATTTAACCCCTTTTTTTATGGCAAGCCTAAATACACTACATGACCAAAAGTATGTGGACACCTGCTCGTCGAACATCTCATTCCAAAATCATGGGCATGAAAATGGAGTTGATCCCCCTGTTGCTGCAATAACCGCCTCCACTCTTCTGGGAAGGCTTTCCACTAGATGTTGGAACATTAGTGCAGGGACATCACATTCAGCAACTAGCCTTAGTCAGGTCGTGCACTGATGTTGGGCGATTAGGTGTGGCTCGCAGTCGCCGTTCCAATTCACCCCAAAGGTGTTTGATGGGGTTGAGGTCAGGGCTCTGTGCAGGCTAGTCAAGTTATTCCAGACCGATCTCGACAAACCATTTCTGTTTGGACCTCGCTTTGTGCACGGGTGCATTGTCATGCCGAAACAGGAAAGGGCCTTACCCAAACTTTTGCCCCAAATTTGGAAGCACAGAATTGTCTAGAATGTCATTGTATGCTGTAGCGTTAAAATTTCCATTCAGCGTAACTAAGGGGCTTAGCCCGAACCATGAAAAACAGCTCCAGACCATTATCCCTCCTCCACCAAACTTTACAGTTGGCACTAGGTAGTGTTCTCCTGGCATCCGCCAAACCCAGATTCGTCAGTCGAACTGCCAGAGAACACGTTTCCACTGCTCCAGAGTTCAATGGTGGTGAGCTTTACACCACTCCAGCTGACGGTTGGCATTGCGCATGATGATCTTATGCTTATGTGTGGCTGCTCGGCCATGGAAACCCATTTCATAAATCTCCCGACGAACCGTTCTTGTGCTGTGTTGCAAAACCGAGGACAGGGGATTTTTACGCACTACACACTTCAGCACATGGCGGTCATATTCTGTGAGCTTGTGTGAGCTACCACTTCACGGCTGAGCTGTTGTTACTTCTAGAAGTTTCCACTTCAAAATAACAACACTTAAAGTTGACCGGGGCAGCTCTAGCAGGGCAGAAATGTAACTGATTTGTTAGAAAGGTGGCATCCTATTACGGTGCTATGTTGAAAGTCACGAAGCTCTTCAGTAAGGCCATTCTACTGTCAATGTTTGTCTTTGGAGATTGCATGGCTGTGTGCTCGATTTTATACACCAACGGGTGTTGCTGAAATGGACGAATCCACTAATTTGAAGGGGTGTTCACATACTTTTGTGTATATTGCATTTGGAAAGTATTCAGTCCCCTTGACTTTTTCCACAGCCTTATTTGAAAATGGATTAAATAAAAAAAAATCCTCATCAATCTACAAACAATACCCGATAATGATAAAGCGAAAACAGGTTTTTAGAAATGTTTGCACATTTATTAAAAAATAAAAAACATACCTTATTTACATAATTATTCAGACCCTTTGCTATGAGACTTGAAATTGAGCTCAGGTGCATCCTGTTTCCATTGATCATCCTTGAGATGTTTCTACAACTTGATTGGAGTCCACCTGTGGTAAATGCAATTGATTGGACATGATTTGGAAAGGCACACACCTGTCTATTTAAGGTCCTACAGTTGACAGAGCATGTCAGAGCAAAAAAACAAGCCATGAGGTTGAAGGAATTGTCCGTAGAGCTCCGAGACGACAGGATTGTGTCAAGGCACAGATTTGGGGAAGGGTACCAAAAAATGTCTGCAGCATTGAAGGTCCCCAAGAACACAGTGGCCTCCATCATTCTTAAATGGAAGAAGTTTGGAACCACCAAGACTCTTCCTAGAGCTTCCTCGTCACTCTGACAGAGCTCCAGAGTTCCTCTGTGGAGATAGGAGAACCTTCCAGAAGGACAACCATCTCTGCAGCACTCCACCAATCAGGCCTTTATGGTAGTGGTCAGACGGAAGCCAGTCTTCAGTAAAAGGCAAATGACAGCCCGCTTGGAGTTTGCCAAAAGGACTCTGACCATGAGAAACAAGATTCTCTGGTCTGATGAAACCAAGATTGAACTCTTTGGCCTGAATACCAAGCGTCACGTCTGGAGGAAACCTGGCACCATCCCTATGGTGAAGCATGGTGGTGGCAGCATTATGCTGTGGGGATGTTACTCAGTGGCAGGGACTGGGAGACTAGTCAGGATTGAGGGAAGATGAATGGAGCAAAGTACAGAGAGATCCTTGATGAAAACCTGCTCCAGAGTGCTCAGAACCTCAGACTGGGGCGAAGGTTCACTTTCCAGGACAACGACCCTAAGTACACAGCCAAGACAATGCAGGAGTGGCTTCGGGACAAGTCTCAATGTCCTTGAGTGGCCCAGCCAGAGTCCGGATCTAACATCTCTGGAGAGACCTGAAAATAGCTGTTACAGCGACACTCCCCATCCAACCTGACAGAGGTTGAGAGGATCTGCAGAGAAGAATGGGTGAAACTCCCCAAATACAGGTGTGCCAAGCTTGTAGCGTCATACCCAAGAAGACTCAAGGCTGTTATCGCTGCCGAAGGTGCTTTAACAAAGTACTGAGTAAATTTTTATTTTTTAATTTTTATTTTTTAATTCTCATGTGGTATTGTCTGTAGATTAATTAGGGGGGAAAACTGTTAAATACATTTTAGAGTAAGGCTGTAACGTAACACAATGTGGAAAAAGTAAAGTGGTTTGAACACTTTCCGAATGCACTGCATAGTGTAAGTTCAGGAGTAAGCTTAACAAGTCACATAATAAGTTACATGGACACTCACTGTGTACTATGATAGTGTTAAAAATAATTGTTTTAAATAACTACCTCGCAAACCGTTTTCTGTAAGGTCCCTCAGTTGAACAGTGAATTTCAAACACTGATTCAACCAGAAAGACCAGGGCGGTTTTCCAAATGCCTCGCAAAGAAGAGAACCTATTTGTAGATTAAGAAAAAAAGCAGACATTGAATATCCCTTTGAGCATGGTGAAGTTATTAATTACACTTTGGATGGTGTATTAATACATCCAGTCACTACAAAGATACAGGCGTCCTTCCTAACTCAGTTGCCGAAGAGGAAGAAAACCGCTCAGGGATTTCACCATGAGGCCAATGGTGACTTTAAAACAGTTAGTGTTTAATGGCTGTGACAGGAGAAAACTGAGGTTGGATCAACAGCATCATTACTCCACAATACTAACCTAAATGACAGAGTGAAAAGAAGGAAGCCTGTGCAGAAAACAAATATGCATCCTGTTTTTGTAACAAGGCACTAAAGTAATTCTGCAAAAAATGTGACAAAGAAATTCACTTTTTGTCCTGGAAGTAGTGTTATGTTTGTGTGTTATGACAACCGGGCTGCCCCAAACGTGTTATGTTTGGGGCAAATCCAATACAACACATTACTGAATACCACTCCATATTTTCAACTATGGTGGTGGCTGCATTATGTTATGGGATGCTTGTAATCGTTGACTGGGGAGTTTTTCAGAATAAAAAAATGGAATGGAGCTAAGCACAGGTAAAATCCTAGAAGACAGCCCGGTTGTCTGCTTTCCACCAGACACTGGGAGGTGAATACACCTTTTAGCAGGACAATAACCTAAAACGCAATGCCAAATCTACATTGGAGTTGCTTACTAAGAAGACAGTGAATGTTCCTGAGTGGCCTAGTTACAGTTTTGACTTAAATCTGTTTGAAAATCTTTGGCAAGACCTGAAAATGGTTATCTAGTAAAGCTCAACAACCAATTTGACTTGAAGAATTTTGAAAAGAATAATGGGCAAATGTTGCACAATCCTGTTGTGGAAAGCTCTTAGAGACTTACCCAGAAAGACTCACAGCTGTAATTGCTGCCAAAGGTGATTCTGACATGTATTGACTCAAGGGGTTGAATACTTATCTAATCAAGATATATTAGTGTTTTAGTTTTCATATTTTATTTTTATTTTTTACAAATGTTATTTTTCTTCCACTTTGACATTGCAGAGTATTTTGTGTAGATCGTTAACAGAAAATGACAATGAAATCCATTTTAATCCCACTTTGTAACACAACAAAATGTGTGAATACTTTCTGAAGGCATTGTACATTAACGTATTCAGCAACACTTAGCGTCTTAATTTCCCTCTGCATTCAGAGGTCAACAGGGCGCCGGTCCACTAATGCAATAACATGATTCTCTACCGACTTCAGCATAGTGGAGAAGCATGCCATATCGCTCCGCCCACCCCCTGTCCCAGAGGCCCGTACATTAGACTTCCAGTCACATCGTCTCACAGACGAGTGGATGAGCCTGCAGAGCGCCAGACTGTATGATCTGCATATAGATGAAGAAGAGCGTCTCCCCCATAAACACACACAGAATTAGCATGGCCAGTAATCCTGCCAGAAATGATCATAAAATCAGCTGGAATAGAGTCGTCTCATTCTCTAAATGTATTTCGCCCCGCCCCCCCCTCGCCACCTCAAAAATAAACAGAGCTCAAAACAAAGTCACGGTGTAATTCTTTCTCTTGGAGGCGCATGGATCTCAGACGAGGCTATTTGATGCAGGATTTGTTAAGAAACGTGGTGTCTTTCACAGTAGAGCCCGTTGATATCGCTAAGTCACCATCAGGACGTTCTTTGTGTATTTGTGTCGTCGTTGGGAGTTGTGTGTCATGCACTGCAGCAGCTTGTTATCATATCTCTTACAACACTGTTTACTAGTTGTCGGATATGCAAATAGAAATGAATGACAGCCTTTGGGGCGGCAGGTAGCCTAGTGGTTAGGACTAGTAACTGAAAGTTTGCAAGATCGAGTCCCCGAGCTGACAAGGTAAAAATCAGTCGTTCGGCCCCTGAACAAGTCAGTTAACCCACTGTTCCTAGGCCGTCATTGAAAATAAGAATTTGTTCTTAACTGACTTGCCTAGTTAAATAAAGGTCAAATAAATGGTGAAAAGATGAAGGCCTGTTATTACAACTTTCCTTCCCACAACAACGTGCGAGTACGTTGAGGATGCCTATTACGTAGACTCACTCACCCAGCCCCCCCCCCCCTCTTGTCCGCAGCTCATCCATAATAAAGACGTAAGAGCCTTGGGCAGCCGGGCATAATGAGCAGCGGATCTCATTGAGTGCTCAGGAGGAGGCTTAGATTGCCTACGGAAAGTATTATGAATGTTAATCTGTTGGACTCACAGATCATCCAATAATCGAGCTTGCAAGACAACACTCTATTAACGCAGAGTTAAAGACGAGGGGGGCCCCCGTCTCCCTGTGTGTGTGTGTGTGTGGTAGCCAGTGACATCTCATTCGCCGCAAAGCCCAAGAGTCCACAAAGCACAGGGCTCTCGGACAATGTGTGAGGAGTAGAAACATTACGCTGCACAGCTCATCTCGTCAAGCCACTGAGAAGCTCATCTGGGTTCGGGATGGAAATGCAGGTCCCTCAGACAGATTGCTTCTGTCAGCCTAGTGCCTCATAAGCATCGGTCTCTCTCTGTGTTTATGGTTATTTTCATGGAGCTTTGGTTAGTTTAACAAGCTTTGTTTAGCAGTTGTCAACTTCTACACCAGCTGTTTTGATTTTACTGTCTGCAAGCCTTTGGGGGATTTAATTAAATTTCATCTAAGATGACAAACAATTTTCCGTTCTTTGTCCCTGCTTGGATATTGACATGCATGTGGTTACACAATACAGATTTTATTTTCACTGTGGCGTTAATGACATTGAGTCTCCATGTTAGTCTAAACTGTGATATTCAAGTACTGCCCTTGGTATCATACAGTTTGCAAGGGCTTAAAGCCTTCTGTGCTCTTAATGACCATGTACTCTTATAATTGCCTCCGGGCACAGCCAGAAGAGGACTGGCCACCCCTTAGAGCCTGGTTTCTTCCTGGGTTCCAGTCTTTCTAGGGAGTTTTTTCTAGCCTCTGTGCGTCTGCATTGCTTACTCTCTGGGGTTTTAGGATCAGTTTCTTTATAAGCACTTTGTGACAACTGCTGATGTAAAAAGGGCTTTATAACTACATTTAATTTGATTGATTGCTCTAGCTCTACATATAAAAGTGACTCAACTTCAAATATCCGCTGCAAACGGAAACTGCTTTGTTGGTGTGTGGATATCAGGTTTCCTGTCGCCTCACGGTGGCTGATGAATTGATGGTAGAGTTTGAGAAGGCACAGGAACTCAACGTAGAGGGAGGAGAGGACAGGACAATGTATCACATAGCTACATTAATGAATGTATAAGTCTGATAATTGACATCCACCCCCCCCCTTCTTTTTTTTTTTTAGACTACCCCAGTTTAAAGAGGAGGCCAAAAGTTTTGTGGGCGCCAACATGAAGAAGGTAAAATCAAATTAGGCCTAATGTTGAATGTGCCAGTGCTGTCTGGCTATGACTGATTTTCTTGCATCACCCCCTCCCCTTGTCTCCTCCTGGTTCCTGTCATCCCCATGGTGCTGTGAATAATCATTGTACTCTACAGGGATGTCCACCGCAACAACACCTCTTTTTGCTAGTTCTTTGCTCCCCCACGGCCAAAAAGAAAACGGTCAAAACAATAATATATTGTCTTGACGTGTAGAATTGCAACTGCATACCCATTATGCCTTTCCCTCCCTCTGCTTCCACCTATCGTGGTGGCGTGCTTTTCCCAATATCACCGCCATCTCATCAAATGCTACATTTTTTTTTTTTTTTTTTTTTTGAGGTTCTCTTTACAAAATGCATATTTGCCTGTGTTCCCTCCCACAGATCCCGTCCTGTATCCTGGACACACAGGATCTTATTTGTACAGAGCAGCCTAAAAACACCAATCAGAGGGGCTTAGAGAGGGTACTTGTTAAAGACACCTTTCGATTGGCTCTCGACTAGTGCATTGAAATAGGCCAGAGTAGCATGGCTTTTTGGAGTGAATGCATGAGGGTGCATTTTACGGATATTTTAGCATTTTCTTATAACCTGGGTTTAAAGGAATTTCATATTTCCACATCATCAATTATTAACAACTTAAAAAGACATTTCATTATTTGGTGGTTAGATTTTTTTTTTTTATCCCAATAAACTCAATTCAATTTAATTTAAATGAAAATAAATACAGGTTAATGGTTTCAGGCTGTACGACAAATTACGTTATTTCAGACTGTTCATGTATTCATACCCATTTCTATATATAGTGCATTTGGAAAGAATTCAGACCCCTTCTCTCTATCCACATTTTGTTACGTTGCAGCCTTATTGTAAAATGTGTTAAATGCATTTTTATTTTCCTCGTCAATCTACACACAATACCCCATAATGACAAAGCGAAAACAGGTGCATGCTATGGGGATGTTTTTCAGCGGAAGGGACTGGGAGACTAGTCAGGATAAAGGGAAAGATGAAGAGAGCAAAGTACAGAGAGATCCTTGATGAAAACCTGCTCCAGAGCACTCAGCATCTCAGACTGGGTGAAGGTTTACCTTCCAACAGGACAATGACCCTAAGCACACAGCCAAGACAACGAAGGAGTGACTTCGGAATGTCTTTGAAAATCCTTGAGTGGCCCAGCCAGAACCCGCACTTGAACCCGATTGAACATGTCTGGAGAGACCTGATAATAGCTGTGCAGCAACGCTCCCCATCCAACCTGACAGAGCTTGAGAGGATCTGCAGAGAAGAATGGGAAAAACTCCCCAAATACAGGTGTGCCAAGCTTGTAGCGTCATACCCGAGGAGACTCAAGGCTGTAATCGCTGCCAAAGGTGCTTCAACAAAGTACTGAGTAAAGGGTCTGAATACTTATGTAAATAGGATATTTAAGTTTTTTATTTTTAATAACTTAAAACCAGATTAAAATTAAAACCAGATTTTGCTTTGCCGTTATGGGGTATTGTGTGTAGATTGATGGGGGGAAGAAAACAATTTAATCAATTTTAGAATCAGGCTGTTATGTAACAATGTGGCGAAAAGTAAAGGGGTCTGAATACTTTCCGAATGCACTGTATGCATCGTGTGGCTTGGATTGGACATTTCCCTGTCATTTCTGATTTAGCCTCATACCACAAACAGTAGAGAAGAACACACGTGACACTTTTATTTCACAATCATACCCCATCAAACCTAGACTCCAAGTGTACAAATACTAATATTGATGGGCACCAGAAATGTCAGCTTGGGGCCTCCCGAGTGGTGCAGCGGTCTAAGGCACTGCATCACAGTGCTAGAGGCGTCACTACAGAGCCGGGTTCAATCCCTGGCTGTATCACAACCGGCCGTGATCAGGAGTCCAATAGGGCGGCGCACAATTGGTCCAGCATCGTCCGGGTTAGGGGAGGGTTTGGCCGGGGGGGGGGGCTTTACTTGGCTCATCGCGTTCTAGCGACTCCTTGTGGTGGGCTGGGCACCTGCAGGCTGACACTGGTCATCAGTTGAACAGTGTTTCCTCCGACACATTGGTGCGGCTGGCTTCCGGGTTAAGCGGCCGGGTGTTAAGATGCGCGGTTTGGCGAGTCGTGTTTTTCCGAGGATGCATGACTCGACCTTCGCCTCCCGTTTCCGTTCGGGGGTTGCAGCAATAAGACAAGATAGAAATTGGGGAGAAAAAGGGGGTCAAAAAAATGTCCGCTTGAGCAGTTACAATGTGAAGTTTGCCGTTCTGTCTGATTGCCTGCTCATTCGTGAAAGTCTCCGTATGGAGCCTGCCTGTGTCCCTCCCCCTAACCCGCTACCCTCTTCCCCAAACAAGCCCATCCCGGTGGGGTTTGCATGGTACTCTGTTTGAACCCCCCCCACACCCCATGCATCACTGAGTGAGTTGCTTGTCTGTGTGCTGCTGCTGACATGTCGTCCATCACTAATCACGGGCACCTGCCCCCTTCTCTCCTGAGGCTTACAATATGTTGTGGAAAAACAAACGAGTGCAGGTAAGGAGATGACTGGTGACTCAGTTGGAGAATGACCATCCCTCCTCCTCATCCTCCCTGCCCCTCCTGTCCTCAAATTCTGAACCCACTAACCACCCACTTCTGAAGATTCATACACAATGCTATTTTTTTTTAAACCTAAATACAATTTGCAGATGTTTTTAAAGATGTATTGATGTAGTTAGATTCATTATAAGTGTTGGAGTACACTAACAAAACAAAACCATGCCATGACCTTTTTCATTGTGGCTGATTTAATTTGTTTCTTGTATTTAATCCTGTGTGACTTTTTGTTGAATTTTCTTATTCCACCTTTGTACAGATATTGTATCTTGCCATTGGGGTGACTGCTATGCAATCTCAGCTGTTAGTAAACAGTGTTGTGTTTTCAGACGTCTGTGTATGACTTTCTGTTTTAAGACTGTGTTATACTGGGGCACTGTCCAAATACTGTATGGAAAAGGATCCTATTGCCTTTAAAAGATTAACCTGATACCATCATCTGTACAATATATGATGATATTACAACACCCTCTAGCCAAGAGCACAGCCAGTGGTTTTGTGTATTTGTGTACTGACTGTGTGTGTTCTACCGGTTTTAGCTGAAGATGCGTGCTGGTGGGATGAGTGAGTCGTCAAAGTGGAAGAAGCAGAAGCGCTCGCCCCATCCCCCCCGTCACATGGTGCGAAGTGCCTCGGGCGGGTTGGAGCAGGCCCCTACCACCACCCTCAGCAACAACAACCTCTCTGGTGAGACTCAATCTTGCAAACTCAGCAAAAAAAAGGAACGTCCTGTCAACTGCGTTTATTTTCAGCAAACTTAACATGTGTAAATATTTGTATGAACATAACAAGATTCAACAACTGAGACATAAACTGAACAAGTTCTACAGACATGTGACTAACAGATATGGAATAATGTGTCCCTGAACAAAGGGGGGGTCAAAATCAAAAGTAACAGTCAGTATCTGGTGTGGCCACCAGCTGCATTAGGTACGGCAGTGCATCTCCTCCTCATGGACTGCACCAGATTTGCCAGTTCTTGCTGTGAGATGTTACCCCACTCTTTCACGAAGGCACCTACAAGTTCCTGGACATTTCTGTGAGGAATGGCCCTAGCCCTCACCCTCGGATCCAACAGGTCCCAGACTTGCTCAATGGGATTGAGATCCGGGCTCTTCGCTGGCCATGGCAGAACACTGACGTTCCTGTTTTACAGGAAATCACACACAGAACGAGCAGTATGGCTGGTGGCGTTGTCATGCTGGATGGTCATGTCAGGATGTGACTGCAGGAAGGGTACCACATGTGGGAGGAGGATGTCTTCCCTGTAACGCACAGCGTTGAGATTGCCTGCAATGACAACAAGCTCATTCCGATGATGCTGTGACACACCGCCCCAGACCATGACGGACCCTCCACCTCCAAATCGATCCCACTCCAGAGTATAGTGTAACGCTCATTCCTTCGACGTTAAACGCGAATTCAACCATCACCCCTGGTGAGACAAAACCGCGAATCGTCAGTGAAGAGCACTTTTTGCCAGTCCTGTCTGGTCCAGCGACAGTGGGTTTGCGCCCATAGGCGACGATGTTGCCGGTGATGTCTGGTGAGGACCTGCCTCTCTCAGCGTCTTGCGGACAGTCTGAGCACTGATGAAAGGATTGTGCGTTCCTGGTGTAACTCGGGCAGTTGTTGTTGCCATCCTGTACCTGTCCCGCAGGTGTGATGTTCAGATGTATTGAGCCTTTGCAGGTGTTGTTACACGTGGTCTGCCACTGCGAGGACGATCAGCTGTCCGTCCTGTCTCCCTGTAGCGCTGTCTTAGGCGTGTCACAGTACGGACATTGCGATTTATTTCTCTGGCCACATCTGCAGTCCTCATGCCTCCTTGCAGCATGCCTAAGACATGTTCACGCAGATGAGCAGGGACCCTGGGCATCTTACTTTTGGTGTTTTTCAGAGTCAGTAGAAAGGCCTCTTTAGTGTCCTAAGATTTCATAACTGTGACCTAATTTAACAAGCATGGGAAAAAGTGTTTAAACCCTTTACAATGAAGATCTGTGAAGTTATTTAGATTTTTACGAATTACCTTTGAAAGGCAGGGCCCTGAAAAAGGGACGTTTCTTTTTTTGCTGAGTTTATGAACATTTTCTTTTCACACATTTTATTGTTTTTTCAGACCGCGTTAGAAACAAGATCGGGGGGATAGACATAGAAGGTAAACTAAGGAAGGGCACAGACAGTCGACCGATGCTCGAACCCCTAAGTCGACAGCGTTGTAATAACCGGAAGACAGACAATTGATCAAAAATTATCAATGCATGCCCCGCCACAACATTTTTATTTATTTATTTTTATTTCACCTTTATTTAACCAGGTAGGCAAATTGAGAACACGTTCTCATTTACAATTGCGACCTGGCCAAGATAAAGCAAAGCAGTTCGACACATACAACAACACATAGTTACACATGGAGTAAAACAAACATACAGTCAATAATACAGTGAAAAATAAGTCTATATACAATATGAGCAACATCAATAACAAATGCCTCTTCGGTAAAGAACAGCTTAGAGAATCATATTTGGTCCAAGGGGGCTTCATTGTATGTATCTATTAAACCTCATAGATATATTAACATTTATACTGTCATGCATTTTAAAGCGGAGAGATAAATAGCATGGATAAGTCTAGGCGATCTTCAACAAAAAATGCTGATGTAGCTAACACAGGTCTGTGTGTTTCTACCAGGTGGTGTCCCATTCATCGAGCAGGATAGTTTGTCTGTCTCAGACAGCGTGGCCTCCTCCATGTCCATCCCCACAGACAGCGGCCTGGACACCTGCTCCAAGGCCACCTCCAGAGAGGACCTGACAGACCTGGACCAGAGCAGCTCTGCCGCCACCACCCCATCCACAGAGCCTGGACGCCTGTACACTCAGGTGGGGGGGGGGACACTGGAATCAGCTATGTTATCTGTCACTTTTTGCATATTCCTAGTCTTTGTTCATGCTCATTAATGTTCATACGTGGATTTTTCTGTTTCCCCTGCCAGTCTGAGTGTAGGCAGGTGGATCATGCCCAGTCAACCTCGGTGGAGTCCATCCCTGAGGTCCTGGAGGACGGAGAATCTGTGACGGAGCATTCGGACTCAGCCTCATTACATGACATGGACTATGTCAACCCCCGAGGAGTACGCTTCACACCACAGCAAACACAGAGAGACGGTGAGGATGGTGAGCCATCCCACCTCCGCCAGCATTGTTTGGATTTCACCCTGTTCCACTTCGCATTTCACCTTGTGTGTCTCCTTATGTCTCTCCTCATGTCTCAACACGTCTCAACCCATGTCTCACAACTTGTCTCTGCGTGTCTCCTTTTATATCCCGTGTCTCACCCCAACCTGACGTCTCACCCAAATGATGGCTTTGAATCCTCTCCTAACTGTCATGTTGTCGTTTCCTAACCTCCCAGGTGCGGCTCTCATCCCCTACTCCCTGCCCTGTCTGCGGGAGATCTTCCGCTTCCTCATCTCACTGACCAACCCCCATGACCGCCACAACACGGACGCCATGATGCACATGGGCCTGCAGTTGCTGACCGTGGCTCTGGAGGCGGCTCACATCGCCCCCTACCAGTCACTGCTGGGCCTGGTCAAAGACGATCTCTGCAGACACCTCTTCCAGGTACTGTACGCCACAGGTTTGTTCAGGAGGGGAACCTTCTATTGCATCTGTTCAACACAATACAACGTAACTACCGTGTTGTTTTTTTCTATTTCAGTTGCTAAGTGTGGACCGTATGAACCTGTATGCCGCCTCCATCCGAGCGTGCTTCTTGCTCTTTGAGAGCATGCGAGGACATTTGAAGTTTCAGCTCGAGGTACTTGGGAGTGTTTATTTTGTTCTCATTTGAAATTGTCACACGTGTTCACACACTAATGACTAGTTTTACACAACCACACACAAGCTGAGTCATGGTAAAAACCAGCAGCTGAACAGAGTGACCAACTTAACCACCTTCTCACGGTCTGCAGATGTATCTAAAGAAGCTGATGGACATCATCACGTCAGAGAACATGAAGATGCCCTATGAGATGAAGGAGATGGCCCTGGAGGCCCTGGTGCAGCTCTCGAGGATCCCCAGCTTCGTCACCGAGCTCTACATCAACCACGACTGTGACTTCTACTGCTCAAACCTGTTTGAAGACCTCACCAAGCTGCTCTCCAAGGTTGTAACTGATGATGCCTGTTCTCTGGCCACTCACACTCACTTGATGATCACTCCGGAGAGCTTAGGGTTTTGTTTACTTTCTCAAATCTGCATTAGAAGAGTGTCCACTGTCCCGTTCAGTCAAGGCTTAATACTTCATTTGTTTCCTTTTGATGCACACCGTCACATGCTTTTCTTTTTCAGGGGAACATTGTTCTCTTTTGTTGAACTATGGTGTATTTGTGTCATGTTGTCTTGCAGAATGCCTTCCCTGTGTCCGGACAGCTCTACACAACCCACCTCCTCTCACTAGAGGCCCTACTCACTGTGATTGACAGCACTGAGGCCCACTGCCAGGCCAAGGTGCTCAACAGCACCACTCAGCAGGACCAATCAGCAGAAATGGTGTTGGCAGAAGGGAAGTACTCAGCCAACGACTGTACAGACACAACCACGGGTACGCCGATTGCTCTCATACACTTGGTATACTTTCAGATTTGATGGTCTTATACTATAATGGTCTTTGTCCATCATTTACATTGACAATGGTTATATCAGATGTGTATAGAGGGTTATTCATGAATGTTTTTCTGATGTGGTTGTAGAAGCGAGCAGGCAGGTGAACAGTGCCAACGGTCAGAATGTTCCAGAGGCTGACAGTGTGCCCCTACCACCTACCAGCGGGCACCTGATGGCAGAGAAGATGAGACTGGGCAGACGAGACCAGGAGGAGACAGAACCAGGTAAGTTTGATTTTACTAACCAGTGGCCAGGTCTCCTCAAGCACTGGGTTAGCATTCAGGTTCATAGACATGAATGAAATTGAGTTAAGTGTGAAAATTGTATTTTTATTTTAGCTGAGAAGAAAGAACCAAAAAAGCCACAACGCTTCTCGTCTTGTTTACCTGATTCTCAAGAGCTGTTGGACATCAGAAATAAAAAGAAGGTATGTTTTATGATTTTGTTGTGCATCTGTTTTAAATGACTTATGCGTGGCCGTTAATGATGTTTCCACACGTCCTGTAACTCAGACTTTGACATAAACCATGCATTGACAACAATGGCGTTTGAGTACGCTTGTGGATCTCAAGTTGTGATTCGACCCGCTTTGTGTCGCTAAGATAAAGTGATCATATTTATATTGTACGATTACAGCTGCTGAACAGCGGAACAGAGCAGTTCAACCAGAAGCCTAAGAAGGGCATCCAGTTCCTGCAGGAGAAGGGTCTCCTCAGCAGCCCCATGGACAACAACGAGGTGGCCCAGTGGCTCCGGGAGAACCCCCGCCTCGACAAGAAGCAGATCGGAGAGTTCATCAGTGACCGCAAATACATGGAGCTACTGGACAGCTTCGTCAGGTAGGAGCCCCAGTCTTCTTCTTATTACCGGGCAGCATGATGTGCAACCAGTTGGATCTTCTCCTTCATTGAATTGTACTGAAGCTTGGATCGGGTTACTAGTGCAGCAATGAATAGTGAAGCAGTGACGTTTATTTAGTTGAACCCTAGGAATTGTCTTTAATCGCTAACAATTATAAAATGTAGTAATCAAATGGATATGTATAGCCGAGTAAAAAGACCTGACAGGAAACTGAAGAATATACTTCAGAATATCCATATTAGTGAATTATACTCATTCTCACGTGCAGCACGTTCACCTTCCGAGGGCTGCGTATTGACGAGGCGCTGCGTCTGTATCTGGAGGCCTTCAGACTGCCAGGAGAGGCTCCGGTCATCCATAGACTTTTGGAAACCTTCACAGACACCTGGCATGTAAGTCAGCTGCCTTACCCCCCTTGGAAGTCTCTCTTTTTCCTCACACACATGGACAGGGGCACAGGGAGGGACACACTTCTTCCATTACCGCAAGGCAATCGTTGCCACCAACTGTCCCTATCATCATGTAATTACGTCCAGTGGAACTGTGACCCTGATCTGGATCAAGGACAGGAACATTAGTCACTCAGGTAATTAGGGGAACAGGATAAAGTTGCAACTGCAAGGCTGACATAACAGAGCCGGCCTGTCTATCAAGGGCAGGGGGACAAAACCAGCAGGGCCACTGGCTGCTCCTTAAATAACCGGAGAGGGTCGTCCTCGTGACCTGGAAAATATTTTATTGTAATGTCTTTTCATAGTCTCCCTGTCCATACACAATCGCCTTGAATGAGTTCACAGATATTCTTACTGCACACACACATGTCTCTTTCCCACTATTGAGCAGTTGTGACTGCACTTTAAGCAGGACAAATATAAACTCAGCAAAAAAAGAAACGTCCTCGCACTGTCAACTGCGTTTATTTTCAGCGAACTTAACGTGTAAATATTTGTATGAACATAAGATTCAATAACTGAGACATAAACTGAACAAGTTCCACAGACAGGTGACTAACAGAAATGGAATATTGTGTGCCTGAACAAAGGGGGGGTCAAAATCAAAAGTAACAGTCCGTATCTGGTGTGGCCACCAGCTGCATTAAGTACTGTAGTGCATCTCCTCATGGACTGCACCAGATTTGCCAGTTCTTGCTGTGAGATGTTATCACACACTTCCACCAAGGAACTCACACACAGAACGAGCAGTGGCTGGTGGCATTATCATGCTGGAGGGTCATATCAGGATGAGCCGGCAGGTAGAGTACCACATAAGGGAGGAGGATTTCTTCCCTGTAACGCACAGCATTGAGACTGCCTGCAATGACAACAAGCTCAGTCCGATGCTGTGACACACCGCCCCAGACCATGACGGACCCTCCACCTCAATCCTGCTCCAGAGTACAGGCCTCGGTGTAACACTCATTCCTTCGACGATAAACACGAATCTGACCATCACCCCTGGTGAGACAAAACCGTGACTCGTCAGTGAAGAGCACTTTTTGCCAGTCCTGTCTGGTCCGGCGACGGTGGGTTTGTGCCCATAGGCGACGATGTTGCCGGTGATGTCTGGTGAGGACCTGCCTTACAACAGGCCTACAAGCCCTCAGTCCAGCTTCTCTCAGCCTATTGCGGACAGTCTGAGCACTGATGGAGGGATTGTGCGTTCCTGGTGTAACTCGGGCAGTTGTTGTTACCATCCTGTACCTGTCCCGCAGGTGTGATGTTCGGATGTATTAATCCTTTGCAGGTGTTGTTACACGTGGTCTGCCACTGCGAGGACGATCAGCTGTCCGTCCTGTCTCCGTGTAGCTCTGTCTTAGGCGTCTCACGGTACGGACATTGCGATTTATTTCCCTGGCCACATCTGCAGTTCTCATGCCTCCTTGCAGCATGCCTAAGGCATGTTCACACAGATGAGCAGGGACCCTGGGCATCTTTCTTTTGGTGTTTTTCAGAGTCAGTAGAAAGGCCTCTTTAGTGTCCTAAGTTTTCATAACTGTGACCTTAATTGCCTACCTTCTGTAAGCTGTTAGTGTTTTAACGACCATTCCACAGGTGCATGTTCATTAATTGTTTATGGTTCATTGAACAAGCATGGGAAACCGTGTTTAAACCCTTCACAATGAAGATCTGTGAAGTTATTTAGATTTTTACGATTTGTCTTTGAAAGACAGGGTCCTGAAAAAGGGACGTTTTTTGTTGTTGTTGCTGAGTTTAGATGTTTTGATATGCCAAGGTTGTTATATTGATGTGTGTATCTGGAACTCAGCTGCTGATGTGACAAATAAAATTTGATTTGATTTATACACATGCGCCGCATACAATAGTAGACCTTACCGTAAAATGCTTACTTACAAGCCCTTAACCAACAATGCAGTTTTAACAAAAATTAGCTAAGAAAATATTTACTAAATAAACTTAAGTAAAAAAATAAAATGTTTTTAAAAGTAACACAATAATAACAATAATGAGGCTATATACATGGGGTACCAGTACCGAGTCTGTGTGCGGGGGTACAGGCTAGTTGAGTTTATTGACGTAATATGCACTTGTAGGTCGGGGTAAAGTGACTAGGCATACATAATAAACAGAGCCGGCCTGTCTGTCGAGGGCAGGGGGACAAAACCAGCAGGGCCACTGGCTGCTCCTTAAATAACCGGAGAGGGTTGCCCTCGTGACCTGGAAAGTATTTCTATGGACAGAGGGTTATATTAGTGTGTCTTTCCCTGTGTGTGTAGAAAGTGAACGGCTCTCCCTTCATGACCAACGACGCAGGCTTCGCCCTGGCCTATGCTGTCATCATGCTCAACATGGACCAGCACAACAACAACGTGCGCAAGCAGAACATCCCCATGACCATTGAGGTAAACACACACACACTATTTATTTCCCATGAAAACTCGCTCACTATTTTTATATTTAAAATATATTTTATTGATATAAATGGAGTAAGTTTCTATTCCTACCAATTTAAGTTTTCTACTACTACAAAACAAAATCTTATCCAATCTTATTTTGTCTTAAGTTGAAATGTTCAGAAATGCACCTATAACCCACATATGTTAGATATGATCTGAATCACCTCTTATGAGCGCTTTGTGCCATGCAGCGATGGGTTTCACAAGAGGCCCTGTTAAGACCCTTTTAGACACCCTACATTTAGTATGTTGTGCTGGTTCTTCCGGACCCTCTGATGGTCTGAAGAAAGCCGACCTCCAGTAACAGCTGTGCCCAGTGGTGGTCTATGGGATTAGGTCATCCTGCTTAGTCAGGGGTGGAAGAAGTGAGGAGGGAGAGAGGACGTGACGGGAGGGGTGGGAGAAGTGAGGGGGGTGGGCGAGGATAGCGGGGGAGGACGGGAGGAGGTGTCCTGGCTCCCTCTCTCTGTGTGAGTGACAGCGCCTGAAGACTAAACACAAGTCCCATGGGCTGAGTTCTGAAGAGGCCTATGGTGGGCCATTCTCCCACACAAGACATACCCGATCCTCGGTTGCCATTTGCAATTGTGACCTTCGATAAGAAATTTTAGAGGGCAATGAAATTCCCACTGTTCAGTTTACTTACTCTCAACACAGTATATAACAGCACCGTAATTACGGATGAAAGTTCTTACGATGTGACCTATCCAATTGTCATACAAATGCCATGATACGATATTCTGTGAGGCTCATGGCAATAGTCGAAGATGCTATTGCTCTGAATTATACTCAGCTAGTGCATAGTGCAACATTGTAGCTCTTCAACAAACATGTCGGCGTGGAAACAGCTCTGCTGTCTCTGGCTGTCAGTCCCATGATTACTTGGCAGGCATCACGGCCAGCTGCTTTGTGTCTGTGGAGGCTATTGTTACCGTCGTCTGCTCCACGCCGACCCTGAGCCCTCGCTGTGTTTATTTCTCTGTCTGTCCATCCCGCTGCAAAGCATCTCGAGTTTCCCCTCTGGTTTACCTGCCATTAGCCAAAGCACGCAGCCAACCAGGAGCCTTGATTCGATCAGTCAACACACGGTGGATGTGTTTATTTGCTGTGGCTCTTGGCCTCGATCCTGTTTGACTAACACTACACCTAACCGTATTAAGTGACACATACGTTGGTAAAGCTTGGACCCCTACCCCCTTAATTATTGGATGCTCAATTAGCAAGAGCATTGCATGCCAAAGCATTGGATACCAGAGCCAGGCTAGCTGGCAGAGCTCCACAATGATTGGTGTGATGAGGGTGCCCTGATTCCCATATTATCAGTGTTAACTATCTTTCTTTTTTCCCCCTTCATGTAGCAATTCAAGAAGAATCTGAAGGGTGTGAATGGAAATACAGACTTTGATCAGGATATGCTGGAGGACATCTACAATGCAATCAAGTAAGCCATAGTCTTTTGTAGATCTTATATAGAAATGTTTGTGACGTACACACACACAAGATGAAGAAAATCAATCTTATTTCAAGAGGATGTACTTATTTGTTTCAGCGTTGGCACTTTGACAGTAAGTTATGTCTGGGTTTTTTCCCCATGTCAAACTACCCACCCTAGATGATCAAAGTTGCCTTAGCAATCATGGTATTCTCTGTCGTGTAGGAATGAAGAGATAGTGATGCCAGACGAGCAGTCTGGCCTGGTGAAGGAGAACTATGTATGGAACGTGCTGCTCCACCGGGGGGCCACCTCTGAGGGGGTCTTCCTCCATGTGCCCGCCGGCAGCTACGACCACGACCTGTTCACCATGACCTGGGGGCCCACCATCGCAGCCCTCTCCTACGTCTTCGACAAGAGCCTGGACGACACAATCATCCAGAAGGCCATTGCTGGCTTTAGGTACACTAGGCCTGCTCAGATGTGACCGACCGGCTCGATTCGGTCTTATGTATCAACATTTTAAATTGTGTTTTTTACATTGAATAAAAGTAGAGACTCAGAGATAGAAAATGGTATATCATACATTACAGTTGGGAAAGTACAATGGGAAAGTAATTCTGCTTTAAAAGTTGATAAATTTGTAATCTCACTTTTGAGAAAATTACCCTTTAATATTTTGTTACCTACTGGAAGAGCTCTTCTTTGTCTACACCCATTCAGCGTCGTTCACACCCTTTTAAGCTTTAGCCCCACCCATCTCTTTAAGGATTCACATGTGAGTCTATGTACTAAACAACCAAAGATTTCTAGACTAAAGGCTGGTTTATACTACGGGTGTGTTCGTAAATTTAATCTGGAGTGCCAGAGTGTGCTCTGGGCGTTCATCAATTCAGAGCGTTGCCAGATTGGCCATTTGTAAGTTCAGAGCGTTTCGCTCTCGGAGCTTCAGAGCGCACACCGGACGCTCTGGCCGAAAAGTACGGTTGATCCAAGCTTTCTGACCTGACAGCAGTCAAGCACCCAAGCTAACTTGTTAATGTTGGCTATCTTGCTAGCTGCTTCCTGACACAAATGAGAGAACAGCTCACTCTGACCATTTTACTTGCCCTAGCAGAGCTGGTTAGGCTGTTTTTATGTTATCCAGAGTAGAGGTCGACCGATTAATCGGAATGGCCGATTAATCAGGGACGATTTCAAGTTTGCATAACAATCGGAAATCTGTTTTTTTGGACGCCGATTTTGCCAATTTTTTAAATATTTTTTTACAACTTTATTTAACGAGGCAAGTCAGTTAAGAACACATTCTTATTTTCAATGACGGCCTAGGACCGGTGGGTTAACTGCCTTGTTCAGGGGCAGAACAACAGATTTTTACCTTGTCAGCTTAGGGATTCAATCTTGCAACCTTACGGTTAACTAGTCCAACGCTCTAAACACCTGCCTCACGAGGAGCCTGCCTAGTACGTGAATGCAGTAAGAAGCCAAGGTAAGTTGCTAGCTAGCATTAAACTTATCTTATAAAAACAATCAATCAATCATAATCACTAGTTATAACTACACATGGTTGATGATATTACTAGTTTATCTAGCGTGTCCTGCGTTGCATATAATCGATGCGGTGCGCATTCGCGAAAAAGGACTGTCGTTGCTCCAACGTGTACCTAACCATAAACATCAATGCCTTTCTTAAAATCAATACACAGAAGTATATATTTTTAAACCTGCATATTTAGCAAAAAGAAAGGTTAGCAGGCAATATTAACCAGGTGAAATTGTGTCACTTCTCTTGCGTTCATTGCACGCAGAGTCAGGGTATATGCAACAGTTTGGGCCGCCTGGCTCATTGCGAACTAATTTGCCAGAATTTTATGTAATTATGACATAACATTGAAGGGTGTGCAATGTAACAGCATTATTTAGACTTAGGGATGCCATCCGTTAGATAAAATACGGAACGGTTCCGTATTTCACTGAAAGAATAAACGTTTTGTTTTCGAAATGATAGTTTCCGGATTCGACCATATTAATGACCGAAGGCTCGTATTTCTGTGTGTTATTATGTTATAATTAAGTCTATGATTTGATAGAGCAGTCTGACTGAGCGATAGTAGGCACCAGCAGGCTCGTAAGCATTCATTCAAACAGCAGCAGCTCTTCCATTGCGCTATTTATGACTTCAAGCCTATCAACTCCCGAGATTAGGCTGGTGTAACCAATGTGAAATGGTTAGCTGGGTGCGCGCTAATAGCGTTTCCAACGTCACTCGCTCTGAGACTTGGAGTAGTTGTTCCCCTTGCTCTGCATGGGTAACGCTGTTTTGAGGATGGCTGTTGTCGATGTGTTCCTGGTTCGAGCCCAGGTAGCGGCGAGGAGAGAGATGGAAGCTATACTGTTACACTGGCAATACTAAAGTGCCTATAAGAACATCCAATAGTCAAAGGTATATGAAATACAAATCGTATAGAGAGAAATAGTCCTATAATTCCTATAATAACTTCAACCTAAAACTTCTTGCCTGGGAATATTGAAGACTCATGTTAAAAGGAACCACCAGCTTTCATATGTTCTCATGTTCTGAGCAAGGAACGTAAACGTTAGCTTTCTTACATGGCACATACTGCACTTTTACTTTCTTCTCCAACACTTTGTTTTTGCATTATTTAAACCAAATTGAACATGTTTGATTATTTATTTGAGGCTAAATAGATTTTATTGATGTATTATATTAAGTTAAAATAAAAGTGTTCATTCAGTATTGTTGTAATTGTCATTATTACAAATACATTTTAAAAATCAGCCGATTAATCGGCATTGGCTTTTTTTGGTCCTCCAATAATCGGTATCGGTATCGGCGTTGAAAATCATAATCGGTCGACGTCTAATCCAGAGTAGAGGTCGACCGATAATGATTTTTCAACACCAATACCGATTATTGGAGGACCAAGAAAAGCTGATACCGATGAATCGGCCGATTTTTATATTTATATATATATTTGTAATAATGACAATTACAACAATACTGAATGAACACTTTTATTTTAACTTAATGTAATACGTAAATAAAATCAATTTAGTCTCAAATAAATAGCTAGCCAACAGTACACTTTAACTTGAAATGAAAACGATTTTCTGACAAAATTAGAAACGTGTAATATCTGAAAATGTAGCTAGCTAGACTCTCTTACCCGTATACATGGATGGACGCTTCTCCCTCTGTCACGGACGCAATGGTTGCCCTTAGTTTGAAGATGTAACAGCCTTCCCTTTTCGACTCCGTCTGCATATTTGCAATCAAATGGCAACATTTTCTCCATCTCGTTAGCGATCATACTCTATTTCTACTGATTTCAAAACTTTTCTGTGGCTAAACCAACTAGGCTCGTAATTTAACAATTTTATTCGTATTTACAGATGGCCTACAAGTTTGTTATTAAGGCAAATGAAAGTTCACATGTTTCAGAAGGCATTTCTGCCAAAAAACTCATTTTGATTTAAAAAAAGTTTATGTTCAAATGGCTCTCCTGTGAAGTAGTGACGCACGACATACACCTAGTTTCCTGAAACGAGTCACAGATGGTTCTGGGCCCAGCGATGTGGCTTTGAGGAGATGCTGAAGAAGGGTCCCTTGGGGAAAGCAACGAATGAGAGCGAGGCTTGATGATCTGTTTCTCTCTCTCCTTTTAGGAAATGTGCCATGATATCAGCTCATTATGGATTCAGTGACGTTTTTGATAATTTGATCATCTCCCTCTGCAAGTTTACAACACTCAGCAGTGAGGTAAGTGCTTAATTTCAAATGTGGGAACCTTCGCATTTCAACTAGTGCACTAGAGTATTCTAACGTTTTCCACTGGATGGTTTCAATACAGTCGGTGGAGAACCTGCCCACAGTGTTTGGGAGTAACGGGAAGGCACAGATAGCGGCGAAAACAATGTTCCACCTGGCCCACCGGCACGGTGACATCCTGAGGGAGGGCTGGAAGAACATCATGGACTCCATGCTGCAGCTGTTCAGAGCCGAGCTGCTGCCCAAGGCCATGCTGGAGGTCAGAACTGTTTCGTTATTACTGACAATGGTCAGGGACAGGAGATTTACCTGACCTTGTTGTGACGTAACCAGAAAGGGTGAGCATTTTTTTTCCTGGTCAGGTTACATGGTCAGAAAAAACGAATGGCCTCAATCATGTTTATGTACCTTTGGAACATTCAAACCTTCCATTCATTTTGCTGGATGAAATGGTTCTCTGTTTGAATTTGGAAGACTGCGGACTCTTCTGTAAGACATTATGAATGTTCTACTGCCACCTACTGATATTAAACTAGACATGACTTCCTTCTTGAATGTCTGTGGCGTTTGTGTGCTTATGTCCATTCAGGTGGAGGATTTTGTGGAGCCAAATGGAACGATTTCCCTTCAAAGAGAAGAGACACCGTCAAATCGGTAAAAGTCACCTTAGAATCATGTCACATCATCTGTTTCGCTCAAATACCAGGCTGAGCTCTTTCACTTAAAAAAAACCTAGAGCTTTTCTGACATTTAAATCCAGTTCCATGTTGTAAAATGGGTGGCTATCATTAAACATGACATGTTTTTTTAACGTGTTTGACATCTCTATGTCTTCCTCCCTTTCTCCCAGGGGTGAGTCTGCGGTGCTGAGCTTTGTGAACTGGCTGACACTGAGTGGAGCGGAGCAGTCTGGTCAACGTGGGCCCTCTACTGAGAACCAGGAGGCCAAGCAGGCAGCCATGCTCTGTATCAAGGTACCAGAACTACAACACCCATCACCCCTTAGCCCACTGCTTTCTCTCTATCACACTCATCCAAATTGCCTCTGTTGATAAGTTCATATAGTGCATTACATTTTTTTATGAATAAAACATTTTGGGGTGGTTGTCACTCCCCCTCCAGCAATGTGACCCAGAGAAGCTGATCACAGAGAGTAAATTCCTGCAGCTGGAGTCTCTACAGGAGCTGATGAAGGTAATCATAACATTACAGGCAAATATTGTCTATGCATTGTCTGAATATTAATTCCTAAAATGCAGGGAGTATAAAACGGTCAAGTATTGTTTTCTAAGAACTGTTTCTTGTGGACAGGCCCTGATCTCAGTCACACCTGATGAGGAGACGTATGATGAGGAGGATGCTGCGTTCTGCCTGGAGATGCTGCTACGCATAGTCATGGAGAACAGGTACAGCCAGAGGGAAGAAAGGGTAGATTGTTTGCTTTGAGTCAGGGCCAGTGTGTTTTGTCCCACATCTGTCCATTAGGAATGACATCAGTCAAATCAGCTGTTTCAACATCAGGCTTTGTTATGCTATCGAGTCCTTATCATTTGTGTGTTTTTCTCTCTGCGTGTGTGTGTGTGTGTGCGTGTGCGTGTGTGTGTGTGTGTGTTTAGGGACCGTGTGTCGTGTGTATGGCAGACGGTGCGGGATCACCTGTGCCACCTGTGTGTCCAGGCTACAGAGAGCTGCTTCCTGGTGGAGAGGGCCGTGGTGGGCCTCATCAGACTGGCCATCCGCCTGCTGCGCAGAGAGGACATCAGCTCCCAGGTACACGCACACGAAAGGGGAAACCAAACTATCTAGGAGTGCATCGTTGCATTAACACAGAAATGATGCAGTGATAGCACTGAGTGATTGGATGATTGGACTGTTGATCCAATGAGTCTTACATCTGATGGACACACACACACAGCTTTGTTAGGTCAATGTCCTTTAACCATTGCAATTGGTCTTATCTGGCCTAGTCTTTAAAGCAATTAAAAAGGAGGCTTCAATTTGTTGTATAACAAGTCACAAAGGATGTTTCCTGTGATAGTTGTTTGCTGGTGTCAGATGTTTCTCTCAATTGTTGTATTTGCTCGGGCATCAAGGCACACAATGAACTACCTTACAGTCTGTGTTGATCAGTGGGACAATTTGATTATCCAGGTTTTAACTGGTCTAATCTTTTTTTCCAAGAGGGACTTGATGCCCTGGCCTGTAACCTCAATAGTGTTTATTATGTGACATTCCTATTGACCTTAAACTGCTATATCATTACAGCTTCTCTTGATTGCTTGAATACTTTTCTCAGCAATATAAAAAAAGAAAAATGGAATGTGGTCTACTTTACAACCCATGGAAAACCAAATAACTCACCAGAAAACACTTTCATGTCTAGTTATGGACTAATTATGCAAAGGTAGTTTACAGGTTGGTGGTACAAATATAATATTATGTGAGTTATTGTTATTTAACGTAAAAAAAAGACAACACGATTCAAAAATTTTGTTACTTGCTTCGTAAACGACAGGTGTAGACTAACTGTGAAATGCTTACCTATGGGCCCTTCCCAACAATGCAGAAAACAATGAAATAAATAAATAATAATAGGGGGGAGAGAAAAAATAGTAACACAAGGAATAAATACACAATGAGCAATGATAGCATGGCTATATACAGTACGAGTCAAAAGTTGGACACCTACTCATTCAAGGGTTTTTGTTTATTTGTACTATTTTCTACATTGTAGAATAATAGTGAAGACATCACAACTATGAAATAACACATATGGAATAATGTAGTTTTAAACACTTCAAAGTAGCCACCCTTTGCCTTGATGACAGCTTTGCACACTTTTGGCATTCTCTCAACCACCTTCATGAGTTAGTCACCTGGAATGCTTTTCAATTAACAGTTGTGCCTTGTTAAAAGTTAATTTGTGGAATTTCTTTCCTTAATGCGTTTGAGCCAATCAGTTGTGTTGTGACAAGACAGGTTTGGTATACAGAAGATAGCCCTATTTGTTAAAATACCAAGTCCATATTATGGCAAGAACAGCTCATATTAGCAAAGAGAAACGACAGTCCATCATGACTTTAAGACATGAAGGTCAGTCAATCTGAAAATTGTCAAGAACTTTGGAAGTTTCTTCAAGTGCAGTTGCAAAAAACATCAATCGCTATGATGAAACTGGCTCTTATGTGGACTAACACAGGAAAGGAAAACCCAGAGTTCTCTCTCTGCTGCAGAGGATAAGTTCCTTAGAGTTAACTGCACCTCAGAAATTGCAATCCAAATAAATGCTTCACAGAGTTCAGGTAACAGACACATCACAACATCAACTGTTCAGAGGAGACTGTGTGAATCAGGCCTTCATGGTCGAATTGCTGCAAAGAAACCACTACTAAATGACACCAATAATAAGAAGAGACTTGCTTGGGCCAAGAAACATGAGCAATGGACATTAGACCGGTGGAAATCTATCCTTTGGTCTGATGTGTCCAAATTTGAGATTTTTGGTTCCAACCGCTGTGTCTTTGTGAGACGCAGAGTAGTTGAACGGATGATCTCTGCATGTGTGGTTCCCACAGTGAAGCATGGAGGAGGAGGTGTGATGGTGCTTTGCTGGTGACACTGTCTGTGACTTATTTAGAATTCAAGGCACACTTAATCAGCATGGCTACCACAGTATTCTGCGGCGATATGCCATCTGTTTTGCTCTTAGTGGGACTATCATTTGTTTTTCAACATACAATGACCCAACACCTCCAGGCTGTTTAAGGACTATTTGACCAAGAAGGAAAGTGATGGAGTGCTGCATCAGATGACCTGGCCTCCACAATCACCCGACCTCAACCCAATTGAGATGGTTTGGAATGAGTTGGACGGCAGAGTGAAGGAAAAGCAGCCAACAAGTGCTCAGCATATGTGAGAACTCCTTCAAGACTGTTGGAAAAGCATTGCAGGTAAAGCTGGTTCAGAGAATGCCAAGAGTGTGCAAAGCTATCATCAAGGCAAAGGGTGGCTACTTTGAAGAATCAAGCATTTTGATTTGACACTTTTTTTTGGTTACTACATGATTCCATATGTGTTATTTCATTGTTTTGATATCTTCACTATTATTCTACAATGCAGAAAATAGTAAAAATAAAGAAAAACTTTTGACTGGTACTATACATGGGGTACCAGTAGTGAGTCGATGTGCAGGGGTAAGAGGAAATTGAGGTAGATACACTGAACAAAACCATAAATACAACATGTAAGGTGTTGGTCCCATGTTTCATGAGCTGAAATAAAATATCCCAGAAATGTTCCAAAAAGCTTATTTCTATCAAATTGTGTGCACAAATTTGTTTACATCCCTGTTAGTGAGCATTTATCCTTTGTCAAGATAATCCATCGACCTGACAGGTGTGGCATATCAAGAAATTGATTAAACAGCATGATCATTACACATGTGGACCTTGTGCTTGGGACAATAAAAGGCCACTCTAAAATGTGCAGTTTGTTCACACAACACAATGCCACAGATGTCTGAAGTTTTGAGGGAGCGTGCAATTGGCATGCTGTCTGCGGGAATGTCCAACAGAGCTGTTGCCAGAGAATTTAATGTTCATTTCTCAACCATAAGCCGTATCCAACGTCATTTTAGAGAATTTGGCAGGACGTCCAACCGGCCTCACAACCAAAGACCACGTGTAACCACGCTAGCCCAGGACCTTCACATACAGCTTCTTCACCTGCAGGATCGATCGCCTGAGACCAGCCACCCAGACAGCTGATGAAACTCTAGGTTTGCACAACCGAAGAATTTCTGCACAAACTGTCAGAAACCGTTTCCGGTTAGCTCATCTGCGTGCTTGTCATCCTCACCAGGGTTTTGACCTGACTGCAGTTCGGCATCGTAACCGACATCAGTGGGCAAATGCTCACCTTTGATGGCCGCTGGAAAAGTGTGCTCTTCATGGATGAATCCTGGTTTTAACATTACCGGGAAGATGACATATGCAAGGCATGGAGTGGGCGAGCGGTTTGCTGATGTCAACGTTGTGAACAGAGTTCGAACACAATTGCATTTTATCAATGGCAATTTGAAGGCCAATTGTGGTGCCATTCATCTGCCTCCATCATCTCATGTTTCAGCATGATACTGCACAGTCCCATGTCGCAAGGATCTGTACACCATTCCTGGAAACTGAAAATGTCCCAGTTCTTCCATGACCTGCATACTCACCAGATGCTCTGGATCGACGTGTACAACAGCGTGTTCCAGTTCGCACAGCCATTGAAGTGGAGTGGGACAATTAACTTTTTGTCCTGAATACAAAATGTTATGTTTGGGGCAAATTCAATACAACTCATTACTGAGTACCACTCTCCAAATGTTCAAGCATAGTGGTGGCAGCATTGTGTTATGAGTATGCTTGTAATCGTTAAGGACTGGGGGAGTTTTTCAGGATAAACAAATAAACTAGATAAGCACAAGCAATATCCTAGAGGAAAACCTGGTCTCCCAGACACTTGGAGATGAATTCACCTTTCAGCAGGACAATAACCTAAAACACAAGGCCAAATGTACACTGGAGTTGCTTACCAAGAAGACGGTGAATGTTCCTGAAAATCTATGGCAAGACCTGAATGTTTTTCTAGCAGTGATTAACAACCCATTTTGAAAGAGCTTGAAGAATTTTGTAAAGAGTACTGGCCAAATGTTGCACAATCCAGGTGTGGAAAGCACTTAGAGACTTACCCAGAAAGACTCACAGCTGTAATCGCTGCTAAAGGTGCTTCTACAAAGTATTGAGTCAGGGGTGTGAATACTTATGTAAATTAGATATTTCTGTATATAATTTTAAATACATTTGCAAAAATGTCTAAACATGTTTTCACTTTCATTATGGGGGTATTGTGTGTAGATGACTGAGATTTTTTTTTATGTAATCCTTTTTGAATTGAGGATGTAACACAACCAAATGTGGAATAAGTCAAGGAGTATGAATACTTTTTGAAGGCACTGTACTGTATTTGTGGGTAGAGTCCAGTGTGTGGGTGTGCATAGTCAAGAAGTGTTAGTACAAAAATGGTCAATGCAGATAGTATACCAACTAGTTATCCAGACTATTTAGTAGTCTTATGGCTTGTGGGTAGAAGTTGTTCAGGAGCCTTTTGGTCCCAGATTTAGTGCTCCGGTACCGTTTGCGGTGCGGTAGCAGAGAGAACAGTCTGACTTGGGTGTCTGGAGTCTGACCATTTTTAGGGCCTTCCTCTGACACCACCTGGTATAGAGGTCCAATTGATTTGTGTCTTATGTAGAGCGTTGTCTACGGTTTAGCAAAAAGTGTCTTGTGATTCAGAGTTGCGTCTGTTTAGCAAAAGAAGTGTCCCGCATTTGCATTTAGTGTGAAAAGGATGAGAAATTACTAACTGTTGTGCAAAAGAGGTTATTGTTTTGGCCATGTGGATCCCAGTTTTCCAGTGTTCAAGCAATCGAGAAACTGTAAATGGAGCACTATCTTTTGCTCCCCTTTCTCAATCTTATCTCTAACCCAGATGGACATTGTTACGGTAAACTAATAGTGTATTCTTCTTCCTTTTGCTTCCCCACAATGTATTTGTCACAAATCCTACATTTGTTCGTCTAATCTTGTTGTCCCTTCAAACGTGCAGTGAGACCTAGCAGAACTGTGAGACCTAAAACTGTCATTATATAAATTGAACTTTGTTTGTAAGGAACATACTTCACTTCCTTAATCGGTGAGATTGAGGTCGCAGCCAGTTCAAGCAGTTGGTCTTTTAAAGTGACCGCGTCCCCTTAACCCCTCTGCCCCCCCATCTCTAGGTGCTGCTGTCCCTGCGTCTCCTGCTGATGATGAAACCACACGTCCTGGCCCGGGTTAGCCGGGAGGTGGCCTATGGCCTCCATGAGCTGCTTAAGACCAACGCTGCCAACATCCACTGCACAGACGACTGGTTCACCCTTTTCTCCCTAATCGAGTGCATCGGGGCCGGGATCAAACCCCCCGCCTCCTTCAGGGTCACCTCCACTACCCCAGACATCGACACAGGTCAGCCTTTTACTTACTTACACACACCATCACGTGGAATGGTAGGCTACATTGTTGTCCTTAGCTGCTGAGAAAAAAAATCTACAAGTTTATGGTCAATTGTATTGACTTTATACAAACAGTTGAGCTGTTGTATTACAGGGCACACATCCACATTTTTAAGTGGTGCGTTTTTATGTCTGCTAAACTGTTGTTTTCATGTCCCGTTTCCACCTTTGTTCCAGGTGCCCAGTCGGACAGTGAGCTGTCGTTCCACCACCCCAGTGAGGTGAGTCTGGACCGGGGGTACACCTCTGACTCTGAGGTCTACACGGAGCACGGAAAGTCCAGGATGCACCGCTCTGTCACTGACGTGGACGTGACCAGCAGCGGATGGCTGGTGGTATGAGCCCCCACCTACACACACTTCCACGTCACGGGCACACGCTTTTCTTTTAAGTGCTCAGACGATCAATTCCAGAGATCGTCATAGCATTGATACTATTTTACGCTGCTTATTGTGGAAGGCCCGAGAGTAATAGTGAAACTCGTGTGTTATTTTGTCATATCAATGTCAGTCAATACTCTCAATGCCTCAACATACGGCACATCTCACACAGTGTGTTTATATTGGCAGGTTGGGAAAGACGACCTGGACATCAGCAAGGTAGCGGCTTCTGGCTCCAAGACCCTGCTAAACCCTCTAGTGAACCAGTACAGCCTGACCCTGGGTCAAGACATGGGTTTCCACGACACCAAGTCTCTCATCAAGTGTGTGGAGTCCCTCTCCTTCATAGTACGCGACGCTGCACACGTCACCCCCGAGAACTTTGAGCTGTGTGTCAAGGCCATCCGGGTGTTTGTGGAGGCCAGCCTAAACGGAGGTATGGCTTTCTGTTGACTGACATAAATACTTGTTTGAGGTTCATTTTGTATTCTGTCTTTCCAAAGTGTTTTTAGTTTTTTCATAACAACTAGAAATCTTCCAACAATGAATTCGGCATTGTATTTGCCTTTCTTTCCATCAATGCTGTTTTCCAAGCTAACACATGTCATCAAACTATGCTTGAGTAATTTAAGCTTTGACAGTTTGCTATTTTTGGTGGTTAGTCTCAAAACCCTTTGGAAAGGGATCCAAAGGCATGCCTATAGAGTGACTAACCTGCTTCCTCCACACCAACCCTCTAATTGAGGACTGTATCACTTCCCTTCTCCCCAGCAACAGCAGTCTGTTAGTGATCTAGATTGATTTGATTTGATCTAGAAACGACTAAAGTAAAGCCGGGATTACAGTGGAAGGTGGTGCTGGTGCACTCTGCAGGCATGGCACCACTGATAGCCTTTTCATTTCTCCCAGTGCTCCAGGCCCTTAGATACTTGCTGTCAACACGGCTTTACACACTTAATAATAAAGTTTGGTCGATCAAGGACCTCAGTTAAGCACAGCGCTTATCTATATGGAAGCTAATGGAAACCACACAGCCCTGAAACCTGCTATTACTCAAAGTTGATATAGCCTTTTGTTGCCTGGTTTAACATAAAAGGAATGCATTTTTCCCCAAGCGCTAAGTCATACCCGTCAAAATATGACATCTGTAGAAATATAAATTAAGATAATTATTCAGGATATATCTGTAACAATGGCTACAACTGTCTCTCCATCTCCACTGACCTACAGGCTACAGGACCTATAAGAAGAAGAAGAACCACAAGTACGACTCCCAGAAGTCCCGTGTGAGGAGGAAGCCCCGGGACAAAGAGGGGGCATCCCGCCGCGCCAAGGCCTCCAACCAGAGGCTTTCCCGTTCCCATAGCGACGACGAGGAGGACGAGGGGGTCCCTGCCAGCTACCACACGGTGTCATTACAGGTTAGTCAGGACGTAAGTACCACAGCCCTCTTTCCCTTCTACCTTGATCTCAGAGCTCAGGGGCTCCTTTCGGTTGGATGAAATGTTCAGAACTATACAACAGACGTGATTGTCTGTTCTACACAATATAATTATCTCTCTGAACGTTCTGTAACGTTGTGCCCTCCTGAATAAGCCCCAGGTTTGCTCTCAGGTGTGTGGGGTGGAGGTGGGGTTGCGGGGAAAGGTGGGAATTTTGGGAGATTTCAGCTGTCTTTTCTCTCTCTGCATACTCAATTGAGACTGAGGGCTGAGTGACAGACTATGGTTGTCATGGCAATTAAGCAATGTTCTGGCGGTGTTTAATCCTATTCGGTGACGATACCACTATCGCAATATTTTTCCCTTGGCAAAAAATTCAAACACAAAGCAGACCAAACTCTTTGGTCTGTTAAAAACCGGCTGTATGTAAAATATTGTAAATGTGACTCTGGATGACAACATAATGATGTTTGTTTCCAGCATTAAATCTGCTTTGCGTTTTGTTTCCTTGCCACGGCACTAACAAGTATCGCGATACTGGTATCATCCCGGCCCTATATGAGTGAGTCAAAGTTACGTGATCTGTCAGCAATAACTGCCATCTCTTTTCAGAACTCATTTGGCACGAATCAGGTATTCACGCTCAGACGACTGACACTAATATTAAGCTGCATTTAGACAGGCAGCACAATTCTGATCTTTTTTCCCACTAATTGGTATTTTGACCAATCACCTCAGATCTTTTCACATTATATCGTTTTCAGATCTGATTGGTCAAAGACCAATTGGTGGGAAAAAAGATCATAATTGGGCTGCCAGTCTAAACGCAGCCATAGATATGTAAATATACTGTAGTATGTGTCTTGGAGCCAGCAAGACAATACAGACATTAAGTCATACAATCGTGTTTTAGAATCAAGCTGTAATTAGATTAGCAATGACCACATTGACATGGAGTTCCGTGTTTCCCCCTGGTTCAGCTGTTAGATCTGATGCACACGCTGCATACGAGGGCCTCCGGCATCTACAGCTCCTGGGCAGAGGAGCAGCGCCGCCTGGAGCCTGTAGGGAAGAAGATTGAGGCCGACTCCCAGACACTGTGGACCAGCTGCTGGTGCCCACTGCTCCAAGGTCAGAGACTTTATCCCCATTGCTATCATTATAACCTATTTAAATAAAGGCACCTCTAAACTTTAATAAACACAATTTATCATTGTTTCGTAGTCATTGGAGGAATGTTTTAAGTGTCAATGTGTGTTATTTTGTGAAGCCAAATGCTCATTTCCTGTTTTCGTGGACAAGGTTTTCACATGTTAATATTTTTTTTGCTAATATTGGAACTGATAACTAATATTTGGAGATTCATCTAAATATAAGCTTGAATGTAAAAAATAACTCCCTAGGTCCCCTTAATTCACTGATGACCCCTGAGAGAATGGACTTAGTGGACTCAGTGATCTTGTTCTCGTTCCACTATAGCCAGTCTTAGCTCAAGTGTCCATACATTGTGTGAACCCTATAGGGATAGCCTGGCTGTGCTGCGACGCCAGGAGGCTGGTGCGAATGCAGGCCCTGACCTACCTCCAGAGGGCACTGTTGGTCCATGACCTGCAGACACTAGATGCTGTGGAGTGGGAGTCCTGCTTCAACAAGGTGAGAGGAGGATGCTGAACATAATTTTCCACATTCTAGGAGGACCACTGGAAATTGGTGTGCGTATGGGGAATAGTGGGTCACAAGAATGGCTGCTGAATGGTTCCTCTGAAAATAGACGATTCATTAAAAGAGTAGGCACTTGAGGCCAAATCCTAGCTTCTATGGCAAATAAGTATTATGGAAAAATCTCACGTTCTAAAATAAGTGGGAAATACAGTGCCTTCGGAAAGTATTCAAACCCCTTGACTTTGACCCCCCAAAAATTACGTTACAACCTTATTCTAGAATTGATTAAATAAAAAATGTTCCTCAGCAATATACACATAATGCCTCATTAAAGACAAAGCGAAAACAGGTTGTTAGACATTTTTGCAAATGTATATAAATAAAAAAACAAAAAAAGATTATCTGGTCTGATGAAATCAAGATTGAACTCTTTGGCCCGTATTCCAAGCATCACGTCTGGAGGAAACCTGGCACCATCCCTATGGTGAAGCACGGTGATGGCAGCATCATGCTTTGGGGATGTTTTTCAGCGGCAGGTACTTGGAGACTAGTCTGGATCGAGGCAAAGATGAACGGAGCAAAGTACAGATCCTTGATGAAAACCTGCTCCAAAGCGCTCAGGACCTCAGACTGGGGAGAGGGTTCAAATTCCAACAGGACAACGATCCTAAGCACACAGCCAAGACAACGCAGGAGTGGCTTCGGGACAAGTCTCTGAATGTCCTTGAGTGTCCCAGCCAGAGCCTGGACTTGAACCCGATTTGAACATCTCTGGAGAGACCTGAATATAGCTGTGCAGCGAATCTCCCCATCCAACTTGACAGAGCTTGAAAGGATCTGCAGAGAAGAATGTGAGAAACTCCCCAAATAAAGGTGTGCCAACCTTGTAGCGTCATATCCAAGAAAACTCAAGGCTGTAATCGCTGCCAAAGGTGCTTCAACAAAGTACTGAGTAAAGGGTCTGTATACCTAAGTAAATGTCATATTTCAGTTTTTTATCTTTAATACATGTGCAAAAAAATTCTACAACCAGTTTTTGCTTTGTCATTATGGAGTATTGTGTGTAGATTGATGAGGGGGGAAAAACTATTAAAACAATTTTAGAATATGGCTGTAACGTAACAAAATGTGGAAAAGTAAAGTGGTCTGACTGTCTAATCTGAGCGTTGTCAGTGTTAACTGTGTTTTAAGTACTGTGTACTGTGTGCTCCCAGGTGCTGTTCCCCCTGCTGACCAAGCTTCTGGACAATATTAGCCCTGCAGACGTGTGTGGCATGGAGGAGACCAGGATGAGGGCTTGCACCCTGCTGTCAAAGGTCAGAGTTCAGTCAACACACAACAGGCATCCATTTCAAAGTGTGAAATCTGATATTTTGTCAGACTGTGTTCAGACCACAGGTTTAGACTCTCCTACAACTGTCTGTTGCCTTTGGGGTGTTATTTTTTGTTGTTGTTGAGAAGTTGCCATAATTTGCTAAATCCTTCTACTGTCTAGCACTTCTCATCTGCCTGAACAGCGATAGTATAATATGCTGTGTGCCTGTCTACCCATGCCATCTCTGCATATCTCACTGTTGCTCTCCATTGCTCTGCTCTCCCCTAGGTGTTCCTGCAGCACCTCTCTCCTCTGTTGTCTCTGTCCACCTTCGCTGCCCTGTGGCTCACCATCCTGGACTTTATGGACAAGTACATGCACGCTGGCTCCAGTGACCTGCTGGTAAGGATGTCTGCTGTTACACAGTAGCGCGTGTCGATTTCAACTCCTATTAACGCAGGTGCTTCTAATCTGAGTGGTAAACTCAAAGGAGGGCACACAAAAAGAAAGAAAAACAAATACTGGTCTTTAAGTAATAATTCATGTTTATTCCTATACAGCTCATTTCAAGCAGTGTTTTTTCCACATCTATGTGTGTGATTGCATGGCTAATTGGCTGGTTGTTATCACCCCCTCCCCCCAGCTGGAGGCCATCCCAGAGTCTCTGAAGAACATGCTGCTGGTGATGGACACAGCAGGAATCTTCCACAGCGCTGACTCTCGTACGGGATACTCTGACCTGTGGGAGATCACTTGGGAACGCATCGACTGCTTCCTGCCTAACCTCCGGGAGGAGCTCTTCAAACAGACAGTCATACCACAACCAGGTACTGGACCGCAAACCTGCTTCTATTAAGGCCCTGTTTTCTCAGAATAATACTCTGCTTTGAGTGTTAACAAGGTAGGTTATCTGGATCTGTATTGGCAGTACAGCATTTACTGCGATGCGGCCTCTGCAGTAGTCAGGGCCTCCATACTTCTTGCGCTTCGCGGAGCATAGCTGTTGTGAAGGAAGTTGTCAAGGAAGTGAGTTGTTTATACAGGACATACCGCCCCCACCTACCGTCAACCAATCATGTCAATGGGGAGCTATATGGAAACCTTACAAAATGTGGGATGCACATGGCGATGCAATACGGAGCTTGATTTGGCCTCTGCAGGCCTACGGAGGCTCCGCGTTTGCATCACACCCTCCGTACGGAGCCTATGGACCGCATTTTCCCGGATCAAGCATAAATCGGATTTTCGAAAACACAGCTTACATGTTTTTCATGATTTATACTTAGTCTTGTTTCAGTGTTCTGCTATATACATCAATGCTAGATCTCTGAAATGTAATGGCTGTATGTGCTCTGTGTCCATAGATCCTCCTCCTAGTCCCCCAGTGGAGCTTGTCCAGCTGGCTGCCCCCTGCCCCCCAGCCTCGCCACCCCCAGCTCAGGCCCCATCTCCTGTGCCAGTGCCTGCTGCCCCCACAGAGCCAAAGACCTCCAGCAGACCAGTGTCGCCCCAAGGTCCCCCACCACCTAGTACCAACGGTAACCATGTTAACGTGGCCAGTCAAAGAAGACATCTGGCCAACGCCAACGATCAATTTAGTCAATGTCAGTTTCATAGCCAGCAATCAGTGAATTAATCAATGTCCTCTCTTCTCTTCCAGGAACAGACAGATCATCTCCAGTGCCCCCGTCGACTCCCCCCATGCCCACCCCAGTGAAGATGTCTCCCCAGATCTCTAGCCCACTGATCCAGTCCCCCACAAGTCAGTCCCCCCTCATCCTGCAGCCCCTGGCCTCCCATCTGCAGGTGGGGGGCGTGCCCCCTATGTCCCTCCCCATTATCCTCAACCCCGCCCTCATTGAGGCCAGTTGCCCTGTCCCCCTGCTCCCCGCCCCCCACCCCACTGACCATAGTGACACCCTGCAGGTCAAATAGAGCCACCATAGCCCTATGCCTACTCTTACGGGGGGCACTCCATCCCCCACCTGTCCCCTAAACAACATAGCTTTCTCCTTAGGCTCTGCCCCCCTTCACACAGGGGAATAAACTGTCTGTGACACGCAGAGAGAGACCCTGGACATCCATGGTCACCTCTCAGACGACACTAAACAACAGACACATCTAGCTTTGAAGTCTTATCTAACATCCTGGGGCCTGCTGTCCTTCAATATTCACTTATTCGGCAGACATTTTTTGGAACTCCGTCGGGGTCTCAAATTACTTTTGAGAGTTAGATTAGTAGAATACACAAGGTGCAAGTTTGAAAATTGGTTGTGCATTAGCAGTTTTTCTCTTGTTTTGTCAGTCACTCCAATTAGCCATGTCGTCTAACAATTTTTTGATTGGTAAATTAGTCTAGCCAGTTATCTAAACTTGTAGTAATCATGGCCAAATACTGACAGGGCACTTGCCCAGGGGCCCTGACTTCTAGGGGGCCCACAATTTTTTTGATTTTGTTAGTCACTCTCACTCAGATATCATTAACATGGCAAAATGTGTAGAATTGCAGGAAATTGGCTTTAAAACTGCTAAAATGTCTCTCCATCCCATGGAAAAATGGGAAACAATTGCAAGGAAATAAGCTTTAAAACAGCAAAGTCAGTAGAATTGCATGAAATGTATGGCAAAAATGTCTATTCCCCATGGCAAAATGTATAGAACTGCAGTAAACTTGCTTTAAAAATGCTAACATTTTTCTCTACACCCCATGGCAAAATGTTTTCCAGGAAATTACTTTAAAATATATTTTTCTCCACCCTCAGGGGGTGGGGCACAAAAAAAATGGCCCGCTTGGTGGGGGGGCCCCCCAACCAAATCTCGCTTAGGGCCCCCAATAGCTAAAGTTTTGCCTGAGTATGCCTGTGCTTAACATTAATCTAGAGGTTCTGCCAGGAACAAAATCATAGTGAATAACTTATTTGGGTTTTAGGTACTGCATGTTGTTTACTGAATAGGATGTAAACAGATTAATTTACTCCAGTCAAAGTGTCAGGGCACTGTCTTAAAACAGAAACAGACTTATATCATAACTATTTTATTGGAGGGTCGAAATGTAAGTGTACAGTAATATAAAGCATACATAGTTTCTATATTTCCAGTATAAAATTGTGTCAGAGGTTAGAAATTAGCCTACAAGTTGTCACAATCTTGTTTGCAAATTTTTATTACAATGGCCCTAAAACACAAAAGAACAAAGATATGTTTTAAAACGACACTTTATGTACTTTAAATAATGTAATACCCAAGCGGGACAAAGGTGTGCATGGTTTGGCTTGGAAAGATGGATTTGAGATGCTGCCATTGCTAACAAGGGCAGCACCTAGAACATTCCGAATGTGACAACTGGTCTGGCCTGGGTGTGGTTGGTTCGCTGTGTTCTGTGATGGTGGAACTCTGTACGTGTCAGCTTTTGTCGATCAGGTTAGGAGAGTTTAATAGTAAGGTCTTAATGAGATTATTTAATGGAGTACAATATTGCCTTTTGTCATTTGTATCCGGGTGTGTTTGTCACGTTTGTGTAATAAATGTTTTGTCACATACACCGGATAGGTGCAGTGAAATGTGTTATTTTACAGAGTCCACCATAGTAGTACGGTGCCCCTGGAGCAAATTAGGGTTAAGTGCCTTGCTCAAGGGCATATCGACAGATTTCTCCCCTTGTCAGCTCGGGTATTCGAACCAGCGACCTTTCGGTTACTGGTCCAACACTCTAAGCAACATGATGCATACAGCAATTGTGTCCACTTAAGACTTGAGTAAACAGATTGAGCATAGACCGCAATCAGTAAATCTGAGACAAGCAGATCTTAAATTCAGTTTTCATTTTCAAGAGATGAGATGATTTGGTCCAGATCATCTGCGCAAGTTTCATGCGAGACTACAATTACCCCACTTGACTCAGTGAAAGTATATTTGCATTTCACCGTCTGTACCGTAAGCTATGGATTGCAGAGGAGTTGGAGCATTGGCATGTTGAAGTTAGAGCCTTGATCATCTTATCAAACGATACTCGTACCAGACTTCTCACTGCATGTGATGACGGAAGAACAAACAATGGTTTTCAAAAGCCTCAACCACTTAGAACACATCAGGTGTCTATTTTGAAAACCCAACCTTGTGATCGGAGTCAACTTGAGTGCAGCTTATTTCTTGGCCGTTACCCCTATCAGTCTATAGTATTTATATAGCTATGAATGGGGTATTGGGGAATTAATACTCTCATCGAAGCACAGTTGGGAGCAACTACTTCCATGTCAGGTTACATTAGTCTCCGAATCCTCTGCCTTATGTCAGAAATCGCATTAGTCTGTGCACAAACAACACAATGAAGTGGAAGCCCCTCTGTCAGGGGTGTCTTTTTGTAAGTTGTTATGTTCATTTCTTGTACTGCATTGTTAGGTATACCAGGAGCTAATTCTTGAGTGAACAAGAAATTACATGAATGTAATGTATATATGAAGAATAGGTCATGTACTTTTTACAATGTGATAAATGTAATGAAACTGGATTGTTGTCTTATTCATGGGTGTTAGTAAATTATGCATTAATCAAATCACAGCTGGATCTGTGGTGTAAAACATCTGGATTTTTATTTCAAAGCAGAATGTGAAACACTTTTTTTTTCTTAGTAAACTAACTGTATCAGAAACTACAGAGTGATTCTGGCAGAAAAACAACCGTTAAAATTGTCTTTGTACATGGAATGTAAAAACAATATCAGTAAATAAGGGATACGAATGACAAGCCATGGGGATTATTAATTTAATCTAGTCTAAAAATAATGCAATCCCGTAAAAGGAAGACGGTAACATAAATGCATACAGTACTTCACTCACAAAAAAATATGTTTTAACACCTTCCGAGGGCTACCCGATGTCGTCAAAAACACCTACTTACAGCATCTTCCATCACACTATACCAGCTGCAAAAACAAAGATCCATCTGAAATACAACTGCAACCATTAAAAAACACCCCCAAATCGAGCATCTCTTTATCTCATCTTCACTTGGCATCCAGCTTGGCCATTTCCTGAAGGTATATTCCGATGCTCTCGCTGTCAAACAGTACAAAGTAAATGTTTTTCAGGGAAGAGGTCGTTGCGGAGACAAAATGGTTGGAGATTGCCTTGAGGATCAGCTGGGCGGCTGTTTGCTTTGGGAATCCATTCCTAGAACCAGGAGAGATGCACAGATGTGGTCTTAATTTCAATTAGTCTTTCTGCGATTCCTATCTCCTTGCTGCATCCTGAACCTTTTTTGAGTATAAGGTTCAATGTCCCTCCCTGGACCTTTTTCTCAAATGTGTTTTTTAAATAAAAATGTATAATACATTTTACACCCTTTTCTCCCCAATTGTTTGTGGTATCCAATCGCTAGTAATTACTATCTTGTCTCATCGCTACAACTCCTGTACAGGCTCGGAAGAGACGAAGGTCGAAAGCCATGCGTCCTCCGAAGCACAACCCAACCAAGCCGCACTGCTTCTTAACACAGCGCGCATCCAACGCGGAAGCCAGCCGCACCAATGTGTCGGAGGAAACACCGTGCACCTGGCCCCCTCGGTTAGCGCGCACTGCGCCCGGCCCGCCACAGGAGTCGCTGGAGCGCGATGAGACAAGGATATCCCTACTGGCCAAACCCTCCCTAACCCGGACGACGCGAGGCCAATTGTGCGTCGCCCCACGGACCTCCCGGTCGCGGCCGGCTGCGACAGAGCCTGGGCGCGAACCCAGAGACTCTGGTGGCGCAGCTAGCGCTGCGATGCAGTACCCTAGACCACTGCGCCACCCGGGAGGCCCAATCAAATGTGTTTTAAGAAGGAATCGAGGAAAGATAAATTGAGAGCCCTAGTTCAGACCGCTGAGGCCCCTCTTTTTATTACTGGAATCCAAACTTATGAATTGTACCTTTAAAATAACATTGTTATTGTTACTCAGCAGGTTACCATCCAACCATTTTTATGAGTCAAGTGCCTGTCTTATAAACTCACTACAGGCCTGATGGAAACGGTCAAATTGTCTGTAAATTTCCTAACTGTCGACAAAACAAAATACGCTACACAAAGGTGGATATTTTGGGGGGCTGTGATACGATTATGCAACAAATTCCGGTGGAAACAATTTATTGTGCAATATTTAGAATAACCACGTCGAGGTAAATTTGCAGTCACGTGATATGTTGTGTGGTTCTCCCACTTCAACTTGAAAAAGCATGCCGATTAGGCTTCAGATTAAATAAATTATGATAAACTTCACAGGTTGGTGAAAGTGCATGATAAGCTTAATGCTAGTTTTCAATAGATATCAAGGGTTCTTATTTTATGCTGGTGACATGATTGGTGCTTGCCTGCCAGCCAATCAACAAATAAATACAATCTCTCTCTTATCCATAATTTCATCATGTAGGCATACCCTCTGCACTGTATCGGCGAGCTGTTGGCTAGAGCACATGCCGAGACCAGAGTGGGCACATTTGCTGTTTAAAGCAGACTTTGTGCCCAAACCATCGACCTTAAAAACAAATAGAATTTCAGTTTTTTTATTCCGTAAATAAAAAAGTTACGCGTGTTCACAAGAAGCCAGTTTGATAGAAAAGCACCGCTGCTGGTAATACATATGTTAGATCTTCATAGGCTACAGCAGGCTATATGTAGGGTATAGCTGCATTTCAGATACACTTGTGTGTCATAGTGGAGACCAACATCTAGCTTGTTACTAAGCTATACAAAACGACGGTTGTTGATGTGTACGGCTGCATTTTTAAACATTTTGAATGTTGCCGTACTAGGACATTTATTCTGTCTGGTGGTTTAGCGTTTGAGCAAGCAAGAAAGATCTGCGGGTTTTCAGTCAATGTATGTAAATCACGAGGCTCATTTGAATTTGACAGTGATCAAATCAAGATATGGCATCTGTATGGGCATATTCTTTTGTGTGAATTAGAATATTCGCTTGAATACCGTTCGACAAATTGATAGAAACCTAGCTACTGGTATAGATTTAAACAACATACTGGCAGTATTTCTGTATTTTGAATGTCATATCTAACAACAATGGACTAATGAAACAAATACCAAAAGATAGTTTTTGGGTGGAATTTTCCTTTTAAAGCTGTAGTTGAGCAGTCTCACCGGCCAGCAGGAAGTGAGGGGAAGGCCACAGACTTCAGTTTCTTCTCCTCTGCAGCAGAGAGGCAGGCCTTGACAGTCTTCTCCAGCTGGTCCTCACACTTCTCCGAGCCCCACTGAGGGATGTTACAGTGGATGACGAAACGAGCTGGCATCCCACTGGCCTGACTCACCGCAACTACAGGAGGAAAACGCACACACACACTGACGTTTCACTCTTCACGTGTAGGTTTAAATGTAGCATTGACAGTGTACTGTTGGTTGGTTTTGAAGTGAGGTGAGACGATGTGTTTCAATCAACTGGATTATGCTACATTTGGGTATTTGGATAAGCACATTCAGTAATTGCATCCTTTTAACCATACAAAAGCAAACCCTTTCATCCAGCAGATTTGACATTAGTTTGGGTGTCCGTGTCTCCATACCTGATGCTACCTCCAGAGGTCCCTGTGCTTTCCTCAGTTCTTTCACTGCCTCCAAGAAGTCCCGCCCACCTGCCTTCTCCAGGGCATTGCCTGCAGACCACAGCACACAACAGGTAAGAAAGAGTCAAAAGTATAATGGGCTGTGAAGCTTTCGCGATTCTAAGATGAAAAGACGAGCAGGTCTGGCATCCTCACCCACTCCCTCTTTGAGGTCCATCTCGGCATTTGTGGGGTTGATGATTCCCTCCACCTTGATCGTTCCAATCTTGCTAATTTCACTCTCTGTTAGTGAAAGCTGTTTAAGGGGGTATAGAGTTGAAGTTATGACAAAGTTACTAAGAAACTTAATGCATACGTGTCATGACCAAGGTGTATTTGGACACCTGCTCATCAAACATCGCATTCCAAAATCATCGGCATCAATATGGATTTGGTCCCCCCTTTGCTGCTATAACAGCCTCCACTCTTCTGGGAAGGCTTTCCACTAGATATTGGAACATTGCTGCAGTGACTTGCTTCCATTGAGCCACAAGAGCATTAATGAGGCCTGGCTCGCAGTCGTGTTCCAATTCATCCCAAAGGTGTTCGATGGGGTTGAGGCTCTGTGCAGGCCACTCAAATTCTTCCACACCGATCTCGACAAACCATTTCTGTATGGACCTTGCTATTATGTAGCGTTAAGATTTCCCTTCACTGAAACTAAGGGGCCTAGCCCAACCCATAAAAAACGCCCCCAGAACATTATTCCACCTGCACCAAACTTTACAGTTGGCACTATGCATTCGTGCAGGTAGCGTTCCCCCGGCATCCGCCAAAACCAGATTCGTCCTTCGGACTGCCAGATGGTGAAGTGTGATTGATTCATTACATTACTCCAAAGAACACGTTTCCACTGCTCCAGAGTCCAATGGCGGCAAGCTTTACAACACTCCAGCTGACGCTTGACATTGCGCATGGTGATTTTAGGCTTGTGTGAAGCTGTTCAGCCATGGAAACCCATTTCATGAAGCTCCCGACGAACAGTTCTTGTGCTGACGTTGCTTCCAGAGGCAGTTTGGAACTCTGTAGTGAGTGTTGCAACCGAGGACAGACGATTTGGCCTACCACTTCGTGGCTGAGCCATTGTTGCCCCTAGACGTTTCCACTTCACAATAACAGCACTTACAGTTGACCGGGGCAGCTCTAGCAGGGCAGACATTTGATGAACTGACTTGTTGGAAAGGTAGCATCCTATGACAGTGCCATGTTGAAAGTCACTGAGCTCTTCAGTACGGGCCATTCTACTGTCAATGTTTGTCTATGGAGATTGCATGGCGGTGTGCTCGATTTTATACACCTGTCAGCAATGGATGTGGATGAAATATCAGAATCCACTAATTTAAAGGGGTGTCCACATTATATATACAAAAGTATCTTTACAATAGGTGTCACAGAATGACAGTTTTGTCATAACTGACATGACATGATACCTTTTGTCCAAGGAACAGGCTTTTCGCTGAGAGGATAGTGAATCCATCACCTGGTCCATCTTCCACTGTTGAGTTGGCTACGACAGCTTCTTTGTCGTTTTCTGTGCTCTTCTTATCATGGAATCAATGAAAAACAGAACACATTCATGCTTCTTATAACACCATAACAAACACATTGACAAATATTGAGATGTTTGCCATCATTCACAAAGCCCATTCATGTGTACTGACCCTTGGCTTGCGGCCTGGTTTGCCTTTGCCTTTTTTGGTGGTGGGTTTCTTGATGCTCTTGACGCGTTCCGCCCTCTTCTCTGGCACGGTCACCTGAGTGTCCACTTTCACTCGGCTGCCCCTTTTCTTGGACAATAGTTCCGGGTGGATACGAGGCAGGACCCCTCCGTTTGATATGGTCACCCCTCGGAGAAGCTGAGAGGCCAAAGAACAGGTGAATTAGTTTACTTTTCAATAGGTATTCAGTCTATCATTGGTCAATTTCTTTGCTCTGAACCAATACTTTACTAGTCAAGTGGTAAAAAAATCCTGCCGAAATGATAAAGAACATTGTCTATTAAGTGGAATTAGTTTAAGTCCAAACCTAAACCCCAATTGAGATTTTGTGGCAGGACTTGAAGAGAGCAGTTCATGCTTGAAAACCCACAAATGTCACCAAGTTAAAGCAGTTCTGCATGCAAGAGTGAGTCAAAATTCCTCTACAGTGACGTGAGACTGATCAACAACTACAGGAAGCATTTGGTTGCAGTCATTGCAGCTAAAGGTGGCACAACCAGTTATTGATTGTTGGATGTTTATTAAATAAATAAAATAAGTATACATTTTTCCGGTTATTTGTAAACTAAGGTTCCCTTGATCTAATAATATTAGGTTTTGGTTGAAGATCTGATAACAGTCAGTATCAAGAATTTGCAAAAAATTTAGAAAATCAGAAAGGGGGCAAATACTTTTTCACAGCACTGTATGTCTTGTCAGGATATCGGGCCTCAATAAAATATTTTTCCACTTGGGGTTAACCACGAAGCGGTGGCAGTTCATGCCTGATGCCATATGGCGTCATCTGTACCTTCCTGAACCCTTAAGACAAAGGGACACCCTTCATCGGTTTCATGGATCCCTATTGGGAAATATACTGCAATATTATATAGTGTAACGATGATGCAATGAAGTGGAGCGACAAACACTGACATGTCCTAAATGTTTGTCTATTTTAATGGGAATAATACTGTACCTGGTTGAGCTCCTCGTCGTTGGCTACAGCCAGTTTAATGTGCCGAGGAGTTATTCTGCCTTTTTTGTTGTCCCTTGCTGCATTTCCTGCCAACTCCAAAATCTCAGCTAAACAAATAAATGAATGTCATTAGAAAATCTTCAGACACAAATTATAAAGTATCAGTTATATACTGAACAAAAATACAGTGCATTCAGAAAGTATTCAGACCCCTTGACTTTTTCCACATTTTGTTACGTTACAGCCTTATTCTAAAATGGATTCAATTGTTGTTTTCTCATCAAGGCGCACCTGTGTAATGATCATGCTGTTTAATTAGCTTCTTGATATGCCACACCTGTCAGGTGGATGAATGATCTTGGCTAAAGGAGAAATGCTCACTAACAGGGATGTAAACAAATTTATGAACAAAATTTGAGAGAAATAAGCTTTTTGTGCATATGGGAAATTTCTGGGATGTTTTATTTCAGCTCATGAAACATGGGACCAACACTTTACATGTTGCATTTATATTTTTATTCAGTATATCTTTTAGATACTATTTTTCCTGTTATATTGGACACACAACTGAATTGAAGAAAGATGTGTGTGTGTTTTCACTCAGGTGAGACAACAACCTGCCAGGTACTCTATGACGGCTGCCATGTAGACGGGTGCCCCCATGCCGATGCGGTACTTGTGGGTCCCTGTGCGTAGATACCTCATCATCCTCCCCACAGGAAAGATGACCCCTGCTCTGGCAGAGCGGGACAGTTTGGTGCTCTTCTTCTTCCCTCCTCGGGCTGACATCTTGCCTCAGCTACGTCTACCATGGAGGACAACAGTCCATTTACCATGGTTAGTGTTAAGGATGGAGATTGAAACTATGTTAAATGGGTCACTTGTACTGTACAGGCAACGATGAACCAATTGAAGTACACTACAGCAATGTGCAAAACTGTTTTTATAATTAGCACCTGTTTTTTTTGCGCAAAGGAATTTTATAACGACTCAATTTACGCCTCCAAAAGCTTGCAATGTGCCACGTTGAAGCTTCCATACATTGACTAGATGCTGGTGTGTACATGTAGCATAACTAAGTCTGAGCGTGAAATGTTGGAATTTGTCAGCAGGCTATTTGACCACTCATTATTTAAACTGATAACACATGCATTAACAAATCTGTGCAGATCTGTAAACTTGAGAAACAAAGATTGAGATTCCAGGTTGAGAAGGTGCCTTTCAGGAGCATCATATCGTCCTCATGTAGGCCTACAGTTTGCAAAGCTGATAAGATCAGAGACTGACTAAAACTAGCAAAGCACACTAACAGATATCATTGGAAGACAATTCCAAAATACGATGGAATAAGAGGCCTACAATATTTAAGAAATAAATTGCGCGCCATATAGGATTATTTGATTAACGTATTTTTATTTATCATTTGTAAATACTTAATATTTGTATAGTATTTAGTCTGCTTTTCAAGGTAAAGATAGTAAGGGTAGCCAACGTACTTTCCCAAAGGTAACTATGTAAACAAACTCAATAATACCGTACAGAAAACGGCCGCGGTGGCCTAGACTCGAGTTTTGGAAATGGCATTTGCAATCTGAGACCAGACATATATTCTTTCGAATGCATTGATTTGTGCATCTTGAATGCGTTTTGGATTCTGGATTGCTCACATGCACATGAAAAATATAAGAACAAAAGATCATGCCACCTAGTATAATAGCTTACAATAGGCTACTCGACGAACAGTAATTTAATTAATGCTTTTTTTGTCAAATATGACGTCTTAAATGTAACTACAGATCCTAAACGACATAGCAATTTTAAATGTACAAAAATTCATGAATATGACAAATGTTTATACATATACGCCCCATTATGCAGGAATAAAAATAACCCCTTGAAACGTTTTTCTTCTGACCGGCTCCTCCTATCGCAACAGGATTATGCACACCTAACTAACTATCTATCTAATCAATGGCCTTGCTTTAAGTTGGTTGCCTATCCACTAGACATCCGCGGCTGTTGTTCTCAAATAGAAATGTCTGGGACATCGGGCCATAACCTTTCTTGTAATTATGTTCCTCCCATGCTACAGCGCAACCCCCATTTTGTTTTCAATCCATTGGATGTGTAATCTCATCAGACATGGTCGGAAAGGAACGTTCTTTCGAAGACGCAGCTCGCCACAAAACGCAATAAACCGGATATGCGCGAGAGTGAAATTATCCAAGTTTGATACCTGTTTGTCCTCCTTTACACGAATCGATGCCTGATCTTCTCTTTCACAAGTCTCAGAAGAATGGCTGTATTCGCTGTCCTTATGCGGATCCTGTTAATAAAACTACAACCACCGTACGTACATAGGCTACATAGGGGGCTGGCTCTACTACTACTGATGCTGCAAAGGGGAAAAATTCAGTCCGGGGAAAATAGAATGAAAACGCCCCCCTTAACATGGCTTGAAGGGGAGAAGAATGTTGGTTGAATATATACGACTGAATTTGGCCTTGTATGCCTATAGAGCAGTTTGGAAAATGTGTAAATGATAAATTCTGAATACATATACACACTCAGTGGCCAGTTTATTAAGTACACCAATCTAGTACCAGGCCTCCAGAACAGCCTGAATTTTTCAGATATGGATTCTGCAAGGTATGGTGTTCAAACGTTGTTCAATTGGTATCAAGGGACCTAATGAGTGCCAGGGAAACATTCCCCATATCATTACACCACCAGCAGCTTGTACCTTTGACACCAGCAGGATGGGGCCATGGACTAATGCAGCTTACGCCAAATCCTGATTCTGCCATTGGCATGAAGCAACAGGACCAGGATTTCTTACGACCAGGTGATGTTTTTACACTCCTCAATTGTCCAGTGTTGGTGATCACGTGCCCACTGGAGCCGCTTCTTCTTATTTTTAGATGATATGAGTGGAACCCGGTGTAGTCGTCTGCTGCAATAGCCCATCCATGACAAGATGCCGTTCTGCACACCACTATTGTACTGCGCCATTATATGCCTGTTTGTGTCCTGAATGTTAATTTGCACGATTCTTGCCATTCTTCTTCGACCTCTCTCATTTGGCTCCCGAGTGGCACAGTGGTCTAAGTCACTGCATCTCAGTGCAAGAGGCGTCCCTGCAGTACCTGGTTCAAATCCAGGCTGCATCACATCCGACCGTGATTGGGAGTCCCATAGGGTGGCGCACAATTGGCCCAGCATCGTCAGGGTTTGGCCGTCATTGTAAATAAGAATGTGTTCTTAACTGACTTGCCTAGTTAAATAAAGGTTAAAGAAATGTTTTAAAGTTTAATAAAAAAAACAAGCTGTTTTTGCCCACAGGACCTCTGCTGACTGTTTTTTTTTGTTTGTTGCACCATTCTCTGTAAACCATCGACACTGTCGTGGGTGAAAGCCCAATATATTACAAATAAAAAAACAGAAATGCCTTATTTACATAAGTATTCAGACCCTTTGCTATGAGACTCGAAATTGAGCTCAGGTGCATCCTGTTTCCATTGATCATCCTTGATGTTTCTACAACTTGATTGGAGTCCACCTGTGGTAAATTCAATTGATTGGACATGATTTGGAAAGTCACACACCTGTCTATATAAGGTCCCACAATTGACAGTGCATGTCAGAGCAAAACCCAAGCCATGAAGTCGAAAGAGTTGTCCGTAGAATTCCGAGACAGGATTGTGTCGAGGCACAGATCTGGGGAAGGGTACCAAAAAAATTCTGCAGCATTGAAGGTCCCGAAGAACACAGTGGCCTCCATCATTCTTAAATAGAATAAGTTTGGAACCACCAAGACTTTTCCAAGAGCTGTCCGCCCGACCAAACTGAGCAATCGGGGGAGAAGGGTCTTGGTCAGGGAGGTGACCAAGAATCCGATGGTCACTCTGACAGAGCTCTGTGGAGATGGGAGAAACTTCCAGAAGGAAAACCATCTCTGCAGCACTCCACCAATCGGGCCTTTATGGTAGAGTGACCAGAGGGAAGTCACTCCTCAGTAAAAGGCACATGACAGCCCGCTTGGAGTTTGCCAAAAGGCACCTGAAGACTCTCAGACCATGAGAAACAAGATTATCTGGCCTGAATGCCAAGCGTCACGTCTGGAGGAAACCTGGCACCATCCCTACGGTGAAGCATAGTGGTGGCAGCATCATGCTGTGGGGATGTTTTTCAGCATCAAGGACTGGGAGACTAGTCAGGATCGAGGGAAAGATGAATGGAGCAAAGTACAGAGAGATTCTTGATGAAAACCTGCTCCAGAGCGCTCAGGACCTCAGACTGGGGCGAAAGTTCACCTTACAACAGGACAGCCAAGACAATGCAGAAGTGGCCTCGGGACAAGTCTCTAAAAAAGATTGCGCCAAAGACCATGGCTGACGTTTTACATTCTCCCAACCAATTGTGCATTTTTTAAATATTTTTGTTTTGTTTTGTGTAACTTATTTTTTTTACTTATTGTGTACAAAATGTTGCTGCTACCGTCTCTTATGACCAGAAAATAACTTCTGGACATTAGAAAAGCGATTACTCACCGCGGACTAGAAGAAACTTTTTTTTTTAACGAGTCCGACGAGAAGGATATCATGCTTTCACTGGAACAGGCCCAGATCCATGCCTTTTGCGTGAAGAAAAGACGCTGGAAAAGGGGACGCAGATCGGGGATCCTTCTGAGAATCCGGAGGCGAGCGAGTAAACTCCCAATGCCTTCACGTCTTCTTGCTAAGGTGCAATCGTTAGAAAATAAAATTGATGCCCTAATACTAAGATTATCCTACCAACGGGACATTAAAATCTGCAACATCTTATGTTTCACCGAGACGTGGCTGAACGAAGAAACTGACAATATAGAGCTGGCGGGATTTTCCATGCACCGACAGAACAGAGACGCTACCTCTGGTAAGACGAGGGGTGGGGGTGTGTGTCTTTTTGTCAATAACAGCTGGTGCGCGATGTCTAATATTTAAAGTCTTGAGGTATTGCTTGCCTGAGGTAGAGTACCTTATGATAAGCTGTAGACCACACTATCTACGAAGAGAGTTCTCATCTGTATTATTCATAGCCGTCTATTTACCACCACAAAGTGAAGCTGGCACTAAGACCGCTCTCAACCAACTATAAGGCCATAAGCAAAGAAGAAAATGCTCTCCCAGAAGCGGCTCTCCTAGTGCCCGGGGACTTTAATGCAGGCAAATTTAAATCAGTTTTACCAGCATGTCACATGTGCAACCAGGGGGGAAAAATCCTAGACCACCTTTACTCCACACACAGAGATGCATATGAAGGTCTCCCCCACCGTCCATTTGGCAAATCTGACCATAATTCTATCCTCCTGGTTCCTGCTTACAAGCTACAACTAAAGCAGGAAGTACCAGTGACTCGCTCAATACGAAAGTGGTCAGATGACGCGGATGCTACACTACAGGACTGTTTTGCTAGCACAGACTGGAATATATTCCGGAATTCATCCAATGGCATTGAGGAATACACCACCTCAGTCATCGGCTTCATCAATAAATGCATCGATGATGTCGTCCCCACAGTGACTGTACGTACATATCCCAACCAGAAGCCATGGATTACAGGCAACATCCGTATCGAGCCAAAGGCTAGAGCTGCCGATTTCAAGGAGCGGGAGACTAATCCGTAAGCTAATAAGAAATCTTGCTATGCCATCAGACGAACCATCAAACAAGCAAAGCGTCAATACAGGATAAAGATTGAATCCTACTACAATGCTTGTCGGATGTGGCAGGGCTTGAAAACTATTACGGACTACAAAGGGAAACCCAGACGTGAGCTGCCCAGTGAGCTGAATGCCTTTTATGCTCGCTTCGAGGCAAGCAACACTGAAGCGTGCACGAGAGCACCAGCTTTTCTGGATGACTGTGTGATAATGCTCTCGGTAGTCGACGTGAACAAAACCTTTAAACAGGTCATCATTCACAAAGCCCCTGGGCCAGACGGATTACCAGGACGTGTACTCAAAACATGCGCTAACCAACTGTCAAGTGTCTTCACTGCCATTTTCAACCTCTCCCTGACCGAGTCTGTAATACCTACATGTTTCAAGCAGACCACCATAGTCCCTGTGCCCAAGGAAGTGAAGGTAAACTGCCTAAATGATTACCGCCCTGTGGCACTCACGTTGGTAGCCATGAAGTGCTTTGAAAGGCTGGTCATGGCTCACATCAACAGCATCCTCCCGGACACCCTATACCCACTCCAATTTGCATACCGCCCCAACAGATCCACAGATGACGCAATCTCAATCACACTCCACACTTGCCTTTCTCACCTGGACAAAAGGAACACCTATGTAAGAATGTTGTTCATTGACTACTGAGACTACACACCTCCCTCTGCAACTGGATCCTGGACTTCCTGACGGGCCGCCCCCCAGGTGATAAGAGTAGGCAACAACACGTCTGCCACACTGATCCTTAACACTGGGGCCCCTCAGGGGTGTGTCCTTAGTCCCCTCCTGTATTCGCTGTTCACCCACCACTGCGTGGCTAAACACGACTCCAATACCATCATTAAGTTTGCTGATGACACAACAGTGGTAGGCCTGATCACCGACTACGATGAGACAGCCTATAGGGAGGAGGTCAGAGAACTGGCAGTGTGGTGCCAAGACAACCTCTCACTCAATGTGAGCAAGACAAAGGAGCTGATCATGGAAACTACAGGAAAAGGCGGGCCGAACAGGCCCCCATTAACATCGACTGGGCTGTAGTGGAGCAGGTCGAGAGTTTTAAGTTCTTTGGTGTCCACATCACCAACGAACTATCATGGTCCAAATATACCAAGACAGTCGTGAAGAGGGCACGACAAAACCTTTTCCCCCTCAGGAGAGTGAAAAGATTTGGCATGGGTCCCCAGATCCTCAAAAGGTTCTACAGCTGCACCATCGAGAGCATCCTGACCGGTTGCATCACCGCCTGGTATGGCAACTGCTCGGCATCTGACCGTAAGGCGCTACAGAGGGTAGTCCGAATGGCCCAGTACATCACTGGGGCCAAGCTTCCTGCCATCCAGGACCTATATAATAGGCGGTGTCAGAGGAAAGCCCAGCAGCTTCTGCCCCCAAGCCATTAGACTGCTGAACAATTCATAAATATCGGCACCGGACAATTTACATTGACCCCCCTCGTACACTGCTGCTACTCGCTGTTTGTTTGTTACCTATGCATAGTCACTTCGCCCCCACCTACATGTACAGATTACCTCAACTTGCCTGTACCCCCACACACTGACTCGGTACCGGTGCCCCCTGTATTTAACCTCGTTATTCTTATTGTGTTACTTTTTATTTTAGCCTACTTGGTAAATATTTTCTTCTTCTTGAACTGCACTGTTGGTTAAGGGCTTGTAAGAAAGCATTTCACAGTAAAGTCTACACTTGTTGTATTCGGCGCATGTGGCAAATAAAGGTTGATTTGATTTGAATGTCCTTGAGGCCCAGCCAGAGCTCAGACTTGAACCCGATCGAACATCTCTGGGGAGACCTGAAAATAGCTGTGCAGCAACGTTCCCCATCCAACCTGACAAAGCTTGAGAGGATCTGCAGAGAAGAATGGGAGAAACTCCCCAAATACAGGTGTGCTAAGCTTGTAGCATCATACCCAAGAAGACTCGAGGCTGTAGTCGCTGCCAAAGGTGCTTCAACAAAGTACTGAGTAAAGGGTCTGAATACTTATGTAACTGAGATTTCTGTTTTTTGTTTTTTAATAAATTAGCAAGAATTTATAAAAACGTGTTTTTGCTTTGTCATGATGGGGTTTTGTGTGTAGATTTCCATTTTTTAAATCAATTTTAGAATAAGGCTGTAACCTAACAATGTGTGAAAAAGTCAAGGGGTCTGAATACTTTCCCGAAGGCACTGTACATACAGTGGGGCAAGAAAGTATTTAGTCAGCCACCAATTGTGCAAGTTCTCCCACTTAAAAAGATGAGAGAGGCCTGTAATTTTCATCATAGGTACACTTCAACTATGACAGACAAAATGAGAAAAAAAATCCAGAAAATCACATTGTAGGATTTTTTAATGAATTTATTTGCAAATTATGGTGGAAAATAAGTATTTGGACCGCCGCGCCACCTTCCTGTTCAAGTCAGCACAGCACAAGGTGAGTCCAAAAATGTCTTTATGCTGCTACATAAATTATGTAATGTGCCAGGGAGATATGTACACTGTAGCTAAGAAAGTAATACTAATTGTATGTTGTGTAGTAAGCTATTAGTAGCCCATATGCCTCACCCTAATAATTTGGTCCCTTTCCCCCTCATAATTTAGACTAATCAAATCAAATGTATTTATATAGCATACATATTACCCAGCCTAAAATCCCAAACAGCAAGCAATGCAGGTGTAGAAGCACAGTGGCTAGGAAAAACTCCCTAGAAAGGCCAAAACATAGGAAGAAACCTAGAGAGGAACCAGGCTATGAGGGGTGGCCAGTCCTCTTCTGGCTGTTCCAGGTGGAGATTATAACAGAACATGGCCAAGATGTTCAAATGTTCATAAATGACCAGCATGGTCAAATAATAATAATCACAGTAGTTGTCGAGGGTGCAACAAGTCACCACCTCAGGAGTAAATGTCAGTTGGCTTTTCATAGCCGATCATTAAGAGTATCTCTACTGCTCCTGCTGTCTCTAGAGAGTTGAAAACAGCAGGTCTGGGACAGGTAGCACGTCCGGTGAACAGATCAGGGTTCCATAGCCGCAGGCAGAACAGTTGAAACTGGAGCAGCAGCACGGCCAGGTGGACTAGGGACAGCAAGGAGTCATCATGCAAAGTAGTCCTGAGGCATGGTCCTAGGGCTCAGGTCCTCCGAGAGAGAGAATTAGAGAGAGCATACTTAAATTCACACAGGACACCGGATAAAACAGGAGAAGTACTCCAGATATAACAGACTGACCCTAGCCCCCCGACACATAAACTAGTGCAGCAAAAAAATACTGGAGGCTGAGACAGGACGGGTCAGGAGACACTGTGGCCCCATCCGATGATACCCCCGGACAGGGCCAAACAGGCAGGATATAACCACACCCACTTTGCCAAAGCACAGCTCCCACACCACTAGATGGATATCTTCAACCACCAACTTACCATCCTGAGACAAGGCCGAGTACAGCCCACAAAGATCTCCGCCACGGCACAACCCAAGGGGGGCGCCAACACAGACAGGAAGATCACGTCAGTGACTCAACCCACTCAAGTGACGCACCCCTTCTAGGGACGGCATGGAAGAGCACCAGTAAGCCAGTGACTCAGCCCCTGTAATAGGGTTAGAGGCAGAGAATCCCAGTGGAGAGAGGGGAACCGGCCAGGCAGAGACAGCAAGGGCGCTTCGTTGCTCCAGAGCCTTTCCGTTCACCTTCACACTCCTGGGCCAGACTACACTCAATCATTAGACCTACTGAAGATATGAGTCTTCAGTAAAGACTTAAAGGTTGAGACCGAGTCTGCGTCTCTCACATGGGTAGGCAGACCATTCCATGGATTTCTATAGGAGAAAGCCCTGCCTCCAGCTGTTTGCTTGGAAATTCTAGGGACAATTAGGAGGCCTGCATCTTGTTTGTGTAATTTGTCTAAGCCAATTTCTTATATCCATTGTGGCAGTGGCAGATTAGCTGGTTCGAGCTAGCAAAATAGGCTAAGGCTAATAACAACTTAGAGCTTTTTACAGCTAGCTAAGAAGATAAGTAAACTCTGTAGTGGTGGGGCGTGAGGCAGGGTTGAGTGAAGCAGCTTCAATGGTAAACTTGACCCTGCCCGTATAAATCAAAATCAAATATTACCGTGTATCACGTTATTCACTTAGCCTACCACCAATGATAAGTGTTTTTTTCCCACTTTTTATGGAAACCTAAAGGAGTCATAGCTAACCGCCCAAGTGGCTTTTCATACCCACCCCACACATACCGCTGTGTGCTCTGTCCATTGTGCTGAGACATTTTCACCAACCTGTCACAATTATTTATTTTTTGTGCTATTTTTATATAGGGATATAAAACTAAAACTAAGGGGGCACAAGTTTCAACTGAGGGGTCTTGCCCCCTTGTGGATCCAGGCCGGTGGCACCAGGTCAGAAAACAGTGACGAACATAACACGCCACCCCCTTTAAGGGACTAGTGGGGGAGGGTTCTTGAAATGTTACATCCAATCAAAATCCCAGTGGAGGATTCAAACCGTTTTTACAACATAACTTTCTCCAGACCTCTTAAGGACCCTACATGTGTGACAACGTGATTTTGTAGGTATGACAATGCAAGATTAGGTGGAATTTAACAGGGTGGAAATTTGGAGCCTTAAATTAGCCAAAGTTCTGTGTGAGCAAGATTGAGTTGGTATAATGGTGAACACTTGAACAGGGTTTTACATTTACATTTACATTTAAGTCATTTAGCAGACGCTCTTATCCAGTTTTACCTTCTCTATTAAACATTTTAATATGTTGTTAATTTTCTCTATAATTTAGCCTAACAGGTTGTAAATTTATGAGTGGGACATATAGACTAACAACATAGAAAAATAAATTGTTTGTTTATTTAGCTTTGCACCATTGTTTTCCCACCAAAGAAACGTTGACACTTCCTGAACGTGGTGTCATTGTGGGGAAGGGGTTTTTAAATTGAGATTTACAACTAACAGGGTGGAAAGTGGTATCAGGGACACAAAGATAATCTTAAATAAAATAATAAATACCATAATCATGAAAAAAACATTATTGGTGAGAATTTACCTAGGACTGTAAAATAATGAAAATATATTTTTTAAAGTTTTGTTTATTTCTCGCGGTAGTTGATGAATAACATCCAGGGGCATTGCAAAAATGCCTACATCCACTGAAAAGGTGTTCAAAAGGCATAACATTACCTTATTTTTTGTGTTGTTAAAGTAAAGGGAACCTGACCTTATATTTAAAGCCTTGGAATTCACATTTGAAACTAAATAAGACGTGATATTTCCTGCATAGCTGGTTACCAAGCCAATATAAGGTCATAGTGACCGCTAAAGCACATTTATTGTATTGATTTTCATCGGAAATGTACAACTACGGCATTAGCGTCTAACGTAACATACAATAAAATAAAAATACAATTAGTCTGGAAAAAAAGCGGAATGATTCTGAACTCTCAAGTCCCAACTTCGGAAGACCAGTTTCAAATTCTCACTGAAGTTTCTAGCGACAAACGTACATTAGCTAGCTGAGAAGAGCTCATCAGAACGACTGACTGAACAGAATCTGTTCTTCTTCCTGGGAAGGGCTGATCATGACGACTGACTGAACCGAATCCATTCGTCTCAACACTCGACTCTCAGCTGCGTGACATACGTCATCTATTTGGGCACCAGGCGTGCCTGTATCAGGCCTCCAGTGTCCGGTCTGGAGCGTGAAGTCACGAGCTCTGCTGGTCTGCTACTGCATAGCAACCTAGCGGTGCCAAAAGCCCTTGTCTGACATAGTTTAAAGAAAATGTTTGTATATATTTCTATTTATTTTTTAGAGAGTACTAACGTTTGTCCCCAATACAACAAAAACATACTTAAATCCATGTAATTTCGTCCTTGAAACATTTAATTGAAATACTGTAGAATTCCATTCATTCCTATGGCATACTGCTCCAACTGGGGAGTGCCAGGATGGCCGACCGGTGGCTTCAAAGACTCTCAATGGCCAATACATAGCGCCAGTAATCCAGGGTTTATATACATAATTGGTTTACTCTCTCAGGCAGGATGAAAATGACTACATCGACCATGATCCTTTGGTAGTTATGCCACTTTCACCATGATCCTTAGCGATTTTTTGTTGTCGCTATTCAGCAATAGATAGCAATAGTAATGTCGTTTTTTTGTAGGCAATGACTCCGCCATGGTTCGTTGGACAAAGACTATGGGGAAAATTGAACAAAGTTTGTAGGGTTTTTGGATAAACACAGAAAACAAGATCTGTGGTAAACCCAGGCTTAGAAGATCTTATACATTTTGTTTTATGAAATAATCTTCATCAGCTAACATTGTTTGTGTGAATTTGAAGCATTTATGTAATAAAAAAAGCACATAAAACTTCAGAATTCTTAATGGTCATGTTAACTGACTGATAACTGACTGATATCATCTCATAGAACACAACATATCAGATCTCTTAAGCCTGTGTTAACATCAGACCGTATTTTTGGCATTTATCCCAAAACCCTATTCTTTACCCCTTCATTTGTCCCATAGGAATGGCTGAACAAACCAGAGGTAACCTCATTTCCGTTTTTAGGACTCCATGCTGGCAAGCTCTGTAGCCTCTCTTATTTTGCCCATCATTCCTAGTTCTATGCTATAAAACAGTTGAGGAAGAGATGGTCTTGTGTACAGCTTTATGTAAAAAATTATCTCTCAGGTAGTGTAAAGTGATGATATTGTGAATAAGAGCTTGCTAGTAATTCACATCCAGGTGGACAGAGTGGTTTGGGCTCTCATCTTGCCCTGCCCTGTTGTATCTCGCTTGCTACCCAGTAGAGGTCAGCATCCGCATGTCTACTGTGATTCCTTCAATGTAATTGTCTCAGGCATTAAGCTACAGCAGACTAGTTAAACACTCGAATGAATCTAATGATTACCTGAGATTGTGTTGTAGGTATTGATCTGGTAGGCACACTGCACAGGCTTTATTCATATATTTAAATGTTACATGTCTTACACACAGATAAATACATGGGTTTATAACACATACATGTACAATATTTTGCCATTGTACCTCGCTAGTTGTGTTACTTTGAAAACACACATGAGAGTCAACATAATAGAATACTTAAGTGATATGATTTGTTTATTTCCACAACAAAAAATGCACTATTATTTTTCAGGGGTGACCAACAGCATTTTCACTCCCAAAACAACCAAGCCCACACAGCTGCAGGCTTATTTTGAAAACATTCTGAATAAGCATGAAATATAGTCCAGATTGGCCTTGACTGACACAAGCACACCACGCCCATCAAACTGAGAAATATTGTGTCATGCCATAAAACGTCATGCCATAAAATGTGTGAATTACTCAGTGTATCTGCTGACAACCCAAGATCAGTTAATGATAAAGAAGATGATCCTTTTTATCCAGAGTTGTGAAATAAAGCAGAACCAGATGGCACTTATATAGATAGAACCAGAGAGGATGCAGACCCTTCTAACCTTGGCCTTATTTTTTTAATGACCTAACCTATACTGTAGCCTGCTCACAGGATGGTCCTGTCTGTAATGGCCATAGGGTGCCAGATGCCTGCTTCATCCTCAGGAGGAATAGAAGAGATGGTTTCCCCAGGCCTGTCTGTGTGGGGAAGCATCGGGGGGGGGGGGGGGGGGAGGTGGGGGGGGGGGGGGGGAGGTGGGGGGGGCGTACATTCTGGAGTACATGATCTCATGGATGACAGACTGTATGTGTTTCCAGCTTTAAATACGCCATAAAGGTGAACAGGAAGCTCTGAGTTTGTGTATCATGATTCAAGACCCTCACCCTGGGAATGTGACCCTCTGTACCAGGGGGGGGGGGAGGTGGGGGGGGCGTACATTCTGGAGTACATGATCTCATGGATGACAGACTGTATGTGTTTCCAGCTTTAAATACGCCATAAAGGTGAACAGGAAGCTCTGAGTTTGTGTATCATGATTCAAGACCCTCACCCTGGGAATGTGACCCTCTGTACCAAGGTGTGGTTTCCCCATCCCTTCCCCTCGCTGTCACCTCACACCCACCCCACTCATACGACAAAGAGAAACCCTTTGTTACCTCAGTACACTCTTCATCTGTCAGTTAAGGGCTGCGGGAGATGTTTACTCCAGTGGCTTTTTTTTCTTCATATGACCTGCTCTACGGTGCAGGAAGAGTGGGATGGAGAGTTTGTCAGTTCCTACTTCTGCTTCCTACTTCTGCTGATGTCAGACTGCTTCAGAGACTATTTGTAAATGGATAACTCGGATGGTTTTATCAACAACAGAAAGCTCAGGGCTTGATTAGAGGAGTGAGTTATGAATTATGATAGCTTGACATTTGTAGCTTCCTATTGTGGTTGCTGCTGCTGCTCCTTTCCTCCTCTAGGTGCTTGTTTCCCCTTCTGCTGACCTCCTCAAGGCTCTGCTTAGTTTGACCCCTTAGTGGTGGAAAGAGAGGCGTACATATCGTTCGTTGTCAGATACTCAGTGTTCCTTATTACTTAACTGGCCTATAACTTCTTATTCACTGAATCTGACCACAATCAAAGGAGCCCAAACACTGTCTGCTGTCTGACAAAACCATGGAATACTATCCTGGATCAGTTAACGGGGGGGGGGGGGGGGGGGGGGGGCACGACTTATAATTCCCAGTACAGTCTGATGGTCTGGTACCATACGAAGAGAGAAAAGTACATCTCCTATTGTTGTTCCTGCGTTACGCGACAGGTTCTGTTATCCCTTGGATAAGTAGCCAGTAGATACATATGGTAATACAATGGTTTCATGTTTAGTCTTTCTAACATTGTGGGGTTTTGATATGTTTTGCGATTTATGAAAATCATATGGAGCCCATTTTTCTAATCTATAATCAAGTGATTCAGACCTGTCACAAACACATCAACAGCACATGGATGGACCGGCTTCTAGTCATTTCCCAGCAACCCACCTAAAAGAGCCTCCAAACCCCAAAACGCACTCAGGTGGCACCGTAAAGAGCCAGCTGGAAAAGTAGTCTACATGTGTTTACGCTATGGCTGTTTTGGCTGCTTTCCCCATGCATTTATGGCTCATATTGTAATTTATGTAATAATGACCCTTGAAATAGGATTCATTTGAGGGGATATTTAGTTGGTACTTTTATGCCTGTTCGGTCATGACCATCTGTGGGAAGTTGTCAAATCTGCTTTTGGCTCTGAAATAGAGATAGTTAGTGATGTCTTTCTACAATGGTAAAGTGAATGTGTGGCCAATGCTTTACTAATACTGTGAGATGTCTCACCTAGTAAAATAAACGGTCTTCTTCTCTGTCAGTTTAGGCCATGTAAAAAGATGACTGAAGCGCTGCCCTTCTAAAGCAGTCCAAATGTGATAACGTTCACCTTTCTCGTGGTCGGGAAATGACATACAAATTGGACCTACCGTGAATGCCATTGGTGGGCTCAGTCATGAGGAGACCCGAATAGCAGACCCTTCTTCTGCTGAGACTGTTAAAGGTGTCAGTGACTGCCAGTTCCATCTATACATTCAAATCCATCCTCATAGGGCTCACAATGGTCCTGATGGCATAACGGTAGGAGATACAGTATGCAGGTATCATTACTGGGATGAAAAATATACTGTGCATTCGGAAAGTCTTCAGACCCCTTGACTTTTCAGAATGTTGTTACGTTACAGCCTTGTTCTAAAATTGATTAGATTGTTTGTTTTTTCCACTCATCAATCTACACACAATACCCCATAATGACAACGCAAAAACAGGTTTTTAGAAATGTTTGCAAATGTATTAAACATAAAAAACTCATACCATTTACATAAGTTTTCAGACCCTTTACTCAGTACTTGAAGCACCTTTGGCAGCGATTACAGCCTCAAATCTTCTTGAGTATGACGCTACAAACTTGTCATATCTGTATTTGGGGAGTTTCTCCCATTCTCTGCAGATCCTCTAAAGCTCTGTCAGGTTGGATGGGGAGCGTCGCTGCACAACTATTTATAGGTCTCTCCAGAGATGTTCGATCGGGTTCAAGTCCGGATTCTGGCTGGGTCACTCAAGGACATTCAGGGGCTTGTTCCGAAGAACTCCTGCGTTGTCTTGGCTGTGTGCTTAGGGTTGTGTTCCTGTTAGACTGGGGCGAAGGTTCACCTTCCAAGGTCCTGAGCAATCTGGTGCAGGTTTTCATCAATGATCTCTCTCTACTTTGCTCCGTTCATCTTTCCCTCGATCCTGACTAGTCTTTCAGTCCCTGCTGCTGAAAAACATCCCCACAACATGATGCTGCCACCACCATGCTTCATCGTAGGGATGGTCCTAGGTTTCCTCCAGACATGACACTTGGCATTCAGGCCAAAGAGTGCAATCTTGGTTTCATCAGACCAGAGAATCTTGTTTCTCATGGTCAGAGTCCTTTATTTGCCTTTTGGGAAACTCCAAACAGGCTGTCATGTGCATTTTACTGAGGAATGGCTTCCGTCTGCCCACTCTACCACAAAGGCCTGATTGGTGGTGTGCTGCAGAGATGGTTGTCCTTCTGGAAGGTTCTCCCATCTCCACAGAGGAACTCTGGAGCTCTGTCAGAGGGACCATCGGGTTCTTGTGTCGGGTTCTTGCCTCGTCACAATCCTGTCTCGGCGCTCTACGGACAATTCCTTCAACCTCATGGCTTGGTTTTTGGGCTGACATGCACTGTCAACTGTGGGACCTTATATAGACAGGTGTGTGCCTTTCCAAATCATGTCCAATAAATTTAATTTACCACAGGTGGACTCCAAGTTGTAGAAACATCTCAAGGATTATCAATGGAAACAGGATGCACCTGAGCTCAATTTCGAGTCTCATAGCAAAGGGTCTGAAAATGTATGTAAATAAGGTATTTCTGTTTAATGTATATATATATAGTGTGATAGGAAGCAGGGCGGGGTGAGGAAGTTCTAACCTAGAACAGGCTGTCCCACCAGAAAGGGGTCACATAATAGACCTATCATGCCGTATCAGCGTGGGCACCTATGGCAGGGATTTATAGGATCCAGACAAGTGAGCGATAGATCCTCTCCAGAAAATCTGGGGCCCTCAAGACAGGCAAATAGTACAGGGGCCCTGGGGAATGGCACCCACAAATCCTCCCTCATCTGCTCTTGGAACCCAGCAAGTCGTCCCAAAAAGAGTCTCAGAACAGAAATAACGCTTTAAAGTGAAGGAGCTGAACAGAGGAGCAGGTTTCGGGTTTCGCTCAGACGGCGCTGTCGTGTCAAAATAGGCCCTCGGAGTGGCGACAAGGCCCGGGCCACTCAGTTGACTCCACTGCCAAGCCCCGCATTCCACACGGGTATTTTTAGAGGTGGCATTTAAACTTGGCAGAGTGTCATTTCCCAGGAAATCTGCAGTATTTCCTGTTCCTGTGAAAGATGGAGGTCTGAGGACACACACAACCACCCAGGCAGCCCACGTCTAAAAAAAATATATAAGCTTGTCGTCTGCCTTACTTCAAATTAATGTATTCTTTAATGCTTTTCAACCCCAAAAAGGTTTTCCATACTGGTGGTTTGACACTCGTACGAGGCCCGTTATTTACGTGCTACACATACATGGACACCCAAATGAACAGACATCACGATATGTCAGCCATTTCATAAATGTAATCTGACACTGAGTTCCAAACGAAGAGTAGACAAAATAGTGCCTTGTCCAGTAGCCCCACCCTTCAGGAAGGTACACGGATCTTGAAGGGAGACCTGTGGGAAAACCTGTGGGTATCAATCTCTATTTGATACCTAGGTATGGTGGCAAGCCTTTGTTTCTGTGGTTCTTTCACTTTTTTGCCTGTGTAGTCCAAAACAAGATGAAGATGAGTGGAGGGAGGACAGGGACAGACAGCTGAGTGGATGTAATCCAGTGTGCTCTGTCTTAAAAGCAATTCATAAATCACAACATAACTGTGGAGCTACTGAATTATAGCATGAGAAGATTGCGTCTGTCATCAGCGTTTTGTCCTCAACACATCTGCTGCGAACGTCTTTATTTGCTAAGGACTGAGAAATGGTTTATGAACTGTTTCTGTGCTGTAGGCTCTGTGTGCTCATTTTACTCTGGTGCTCGAATATGAGGACAAACATGTAGTTCTCCTTCCAGGCTTATCATGGACAGAAAACAAATGTGTTGAAGTTGCATTAGACGCCAAATGGCCACACTGGCTAATGGTCACATTATTTATAATGATCTTCAGGACAGAAAAAAGATCTGTGTAGAAATGTTGTACAGTAGCTTCTAATGGCCGTCTGGTTTCAGCCCTTTTCTTTCAACAGTATGTGAACCATGGAGTCCCAGCTGGGGACTGTTGGAGTTTCTGTTTCCATTCCAGGCCTCCTCAACAGGGAGCGCTGAGCAGTGGATAAATTCTGTCTACACTATCTGGTTGCTTGTCACTTGTCACTCACATTAATGTTGGTGCCGCTGTATTAAAAGCACTCCCTTGACTCTGAAAGATCAGCGGTGCCGGACAGCATGAACGGCTTGAAATGTGTAAAACGCATAAGAATGTTTCCACACTAACAAGGGAGAGTGTCACTGAGGCCGTCTCCAAAATGTCACAGATTCTTGAATAGGTGCAGGCTGTGGAGTGTGCGGAGGTGTTGATTGGTTTTCCTAAAGACACCGTTTTCCAACGAAAGCCCGAACAGGGGTTGCCACAAGCAGATCTCATTTTATGGCCCCTGGCTCGATCCAGAGAGCTTTCTATATTTCCGCCATAAAAATAGTATTATGATCCTCGTTTAAACCCCCATTATGAAGCCAGGATGTAAAATGGAGGTTTGAGTTGAAAGTAAAGGTGGATTTTCCATTGCTTAATACCTGAAAACAAGTGGAAATGCAAATGTGAACTTTGCCTCTTGTATAGCAAAGAACGTTCTCAATCCACAAGGAAAAGTCACCATGCTGCTTTGTCGAGCAGCACATGGGGTGAATTACTGTTGACTATTTACTACTGTTCCATTGGTGGGAGACATGGTTTATGGTCATCTTTTAATCCTCTCTATTACTGTATTTATGCTTGCTGAAACATCTGCTAATTATGAGAGATTGCATAAAACACCTACCTACTGTCTAAACCCTGTACACTAGCAAGGAGGTAAACCTGCAGGCAATTTTCCTCTGCGGAATACACTCTTGACCAACACTTGATACCTGAGTGACTCAGTAAGTGTGTGTGTGTGTGTGTGTGTGTGGAAGTGTGTGTATTCAGCATCTCATACAGCTAAGGCTGGGCTGAACCTACAGTAATTGTGCGTCCATCTGGAAAAGGAGTCAAGCTCGTAAATCACAAAATCCAGCGCCGCGGGTTGGCAAAGGACTCTCTACCATAAATGTGTCTATTGTAAAAAAAAAAAAAAAAAAAGAAGAAAAGAAAATGCTAATTTACTGTTCAACGACATATAGAATTGCCCTCTTACAAATACAGATGTTTCTCAAAGTACAGGAGCGCCTTTCCCAGCAGTGTTAGTGCCACCTGTAGAAACGCTTACCTTGCCTACTATATCCAGGTCAATGGCATTAACCTGTTTGTAGGAGGGCCTGCAAATGAAAAATGGATTATAGGACTTAACAAGATGTTCCTAAATGAATTATGTGTTGTAAAATTTGATAGCCACAATCCTAGTATGCAGTTAAATGTAAAAATCAGTTTATCAGTCCAACCTGACTATGGTTTCCCCAACACAGTGCACCCACAGACACATGCATGCATAGGCTACACACACACACACACACTTACACACAATATTCATCACAACCTGCTTAACAAAATTCACAGAAGTAACTCCAACCACACAGCCAGTATAATATTCCGTATAATATATTATATTCAATAGCAGGTGCCTCATGAGTTAGTAGACATTGCTTAAAACATGTAATTGATATAACCAATCTCATTTATGTCATATGTTTATATGGGTGGGAGTGCGAACACATTTAAAAATGTTCACTAACTATCCCTTGACATCTCCGCATTACCCTATTTGGGGCTCCTGTTTATAGGCCCATCACTTTGATGGAGAGTCACCCCAACAACATCACATAACAGTGTTGGATTTCAAAGGCCCGCTGGCACGCAAACCTCTCGTGTGCATCCCTTTGAAGCTCATGTCTGTGGTCGGATACAAAACAATACCTGGTAAATATAGAGGCCACAAGATCAGGTATTAGGCTGCAACCGGAGAAGGAATTACCACAGCTTCTCTTTACATACAGAGAGTTTCAAACCTATACATAAGTTATTACTATATGCTTTAAAGAGGCACTCTTCAGTTGCTTCATCAATGTTTGTACTTCTGAATTAATCAAATGTACCCATTGATTCTCGGAGAATGTAATTTATAAATGCCTCATCAAATTGTGTTTGTCACATGCTTCGTAAACAACAGGTGTAGACTAACAGTGAAATGCTTGCTTACTTTTCCAACAATGCAGAGTTAAAGATAAGATTTAAAAAAATGGAAATAGTGACGCAAGGAATAAATACACAGCAAATAATAATAACGAGTCAAAATAACATGGCTATATACCGGGAGTACCAGGACCTAGTTGATGTGCAGAGGTACGAAGTAATTGAGGTAGTCATTTACATACAGGTAGGGGTAAAGTAACTAGGCAACAGGGTAGATAATACAGTAGCAGCAGTGTATGTGAAAGTGTGTGAGTGTGTTTGTGGCGTCAGTTTACATGTGTGCGCATGTTGTGTGTGTGTGGGGGGGTGGGGGCATATGTAGTGTGTGGGTAGAGTCCAGTGTGTGTGAATAGTCAGTGCAAGAGAGTTAGTGAAAAAAGTGTCAATGCAGGTAGTCCTGGTTGCCATTTGATGAGCTATTTAACAGTCTTGTTTAGCAGTTTTATGGCTTGGGGGTAAAAGCAGTTCAGGGTCCTGTTGGTTCCAGACTTGGTGCATTGGTACCGCTTGTCATTCGGTAGCCGAGAGAACAGTCTATGGCTTGGGTGGCTGGAGTCTTAGACAATTTTTCGGGGCCTTCCTCTGACACCGCCTGGTCTAGAGATCCTGGATGGCAGGGAGCTTGAAGCTCTTGACCCACTCCACTACAGCCCCGTCGATGTGGATGGGGGCATGCTCGCCCCTCTGTTTCCTGTAGTCCACAATCAGCTCCTTTTGTCTTGCTGATGTTGAGGGAGAGGTTGTTGTCCTGGCTCCACACTGCCAGCTACACAGTCGTGGGTGAACAAGGGAGTACAGGAGGGGACTAAGCACACATCCCTGAGGGGTGCCCGTGTTGATGGTCAGCGTGTTGCATGTGTGGTTGCCTACCCTCACCACCTGGGGGCGGACCATCAGGAAGTCCAGGATCCAGTTGCAGAGGTCAATTGTCGTACCCAATCAGAACCCAAAATATAAGCTTGTTATACTCTAATGTTTGTAAACAAAGTAAATGTAAACAAACACTATGTCGCCTCAAAACATGGTTAAAACTAGACTTTCTGATCTCATGGATGTTCAGTCCTTCCACCCATAGCTCTACCTATGAATTTGAGAGTGGTTACATTTCTCCAGCCCTATCACTCAGCTTTTTACCAAAACAGGGCTGGGGAGTATGCTTTATTGTTTCAACTGCTGATGGCAGCTTTAATTAGAAGTTACCAAGTAAAACCTATGCAGTCCAATAACATGCGTGAAAATATTTACAGTTTGATATATTCACTGAATTTAGAAATGAAATAAGCTATGAAGTTATGATAATGGATTGCATTTGTTTAGTACTTTTTACTGGTCTCAAATTATTTTACATTTAATAGGTGTTAAGTCACCCAATCCACAAATTTTAATTAATTATTGGAAAATATTAATTATTTACGACATTAGAATATGGGTTGATACACATTTTCCAAAGGTCACAATGTTTCCAAGATAAATAAGTATGAGTGTATGTGTCAGCTATTGTCTCTGGGCCAGTAGGTGGCATTCTTCCATCTGCATAGAGCCACTGTGACTGTATCCTGGTCCATGTGGCAAAAGCCACAAACGGATCTCTCTCTGTCTCTCACTCACTCTCTGCCTTTCACTTACGCTATACGCTCTCTTGTCTCCCCATATGAAGATACTCTCTCTTTCCCATATGTCTCTCTCATGCTCCACCTCTCTCTCCCCTCAATCTCTTTCTCTCTCTGTTCTTTCTCTCTTTCTCCCTCCCTTCCTGTCATTCCCTTTCTCTGTTTCTGAGTGTGTCCACTGTCTCTTTAGGCCTCTTTTGAGGCCTACTAGGAGCCTATGTAGTCACCATGGTACAGAGGCAGTGTAATATGAGCAGAGTCCTTGACCAGGGGGGTAGAGGGTAGAGTTGATATACGCGTCAGGGTCGTCACTTCAACAGCCACTCCAGACACCAGTTTAGGCATCAGGTGTGTGTCACCTCTCAAGTTTAAAGGCCTGCCTGGAGGCAATGAAAGGACTTCTGCTGGGTCCTTCTCATTTAGCTCACAAAACTCTATCCATATCCAATGGAAACAGAATATTTTCAGACCACTACAACGGCAATCAATCAAATGTATTTAGAAATCCCTTCTTACATCAGCTGATGTCACAAAGTGCTGTACAGAAACCCACGGTGCTGCACGGTGTAGAAGTACCACATACTGCTGGTTCAGCTCAAATGTTATCAGCCAACACTACTTTGCCTTTGAAACTCCCTGATATCATCACTACGTTTGGTAAGGAATGAGTACCGTATAGACTGAAACAGAAAAGGGTTGATCTAATCTAGGCTGCTGCCTGCCCAAAATATACTGTAGGCCTAATGTCCTCATCCCTATCATGTTTATCAGTGCTCCACTGTCATGATCGAGAGGCTTGTTTTGTTGTTTTGCATGTCATGGTGCAACACGTCATAAGCTCCCATGACCTCTAAGCCCTGGCCCTAAAACATTCCCCCTGTAGTGTTGCGGCCTCTGACTGCTGGGCCTTTAGCACCACTGATTTATGGATACGACTGTGGATTAGCGATAAAGACACCTGTCCTGCCCTCCATCATCAGCTATTCCCACGCTAAGGAGCTCTGTGCTAACCTCAGCTGGAATGTCATCTCGCCAACCCCCGGTGGGTCAAAGGGACCATGTCCTATTGACAGTCCTCCTCACTACGGCCTTGTTACCCCAAGCCTGCTCCCCTGAACAAAGTGCCAATGTTGACAAACCTACAGCAACAACTTTTACTGAGGAATGGCAACCGTGAGGAGCATATTTGTGATTGGATTCGGACTTGTTGTTTAACAGTATGGAGGAGATGCAGAGATGGGTACTGAGTCAAAGATGTCAAATTGTCCATTGGTTTACTAGGCCTAAAAAAAAATATGAGTAATATGATTATTGTGGCAGATGTTTGTGTATATAGCACATTTTCTGTTTAGGTTTTCAATATATCACAAACTGTTTCTGCATAAACGCAACATGCAACAATTTCAAAGATTTTACCGAGTTACAGTCCATATAAGGAAATCTGTCAATTTAAATTAATTAATTAGACTCTAATCTATGGATTTCACATGACTGGGAATACAAACAGATATGTGTCTGTTGATCACAGATAGCTTAAAAAAAAGGTAGGGGCATGGATCAGAAAACCAGTCAGAATCTGGTGTGACTACCATTTGCCTTATGCAGCACGACACATCTCAATCGCAGTTGATCAGGCTGTTGATTGTGGTCCCACTCCTCTTCAATGGCTGTGCGAATATGCTGGATATTGGCGGGAACTCGAACACGCTGTCGTACACATCGATCCAGACTATCCCAAACATGCTCAATGGGTGACATGTCTGGTGAGTATGCAGACCATGGAAGAACTGGGACATTTTCAGCTTCCAGGAATTGTGTACAGATCATTGCTGCATGAGGCTGTGCATTGTCATGCTGAAACGTGAGCTGATGGCAGCGGATGAATGGCACCACAATGGGCCTCGGGATCTCGTCACGGTATCTCTGTGCATTCAAATTGCCATTGATAAAATGCATTGTGTTCATTTTCCGTAGCTTATGCCTGTCCTTACCATAATCCTAAGCAAACCGCTCGCCCACACAATGCCATACACGTGGTCTGTGGTTGTGAGGCTGGCTGGACGTACTGACAAATTCTCTAAAATGACGTTGGAGGCAGCTTATGGTAGAGAAATTAACATTACATTTTCTGGCAACAGCTCTGGTGGACATTCCTGTAATCAGCATGCCAATTGCACACTCTCTCAAAACCCGGTGGCAGTGTGTTGTGACAAAACTGCCCATTTTAGAGTGACATTTTATTGTCCCCAGCACAAACTGCACCTGTGTAATGGTCATGCTGTTTAATCAGCTTCCGGATATGCCACACCTGTCCGGTGGATGGATTATCTTGGCAAAGGAGAAATTCTCACTAACATGGATTTGAAAACATCTGTTTACAAAATTTGAGAGAAATAAGCTTTTTATGCATATGGAACATTTCTGGGATCTTTTATTTCAGCTCATGAAACATGGGACCAACACTTTACATGTTGTGTTAATTTTCCTGTTCAGTATATATTAAACCATGTTGGATTAGGGTAAGTACCAACAGCCCCACAGAAGTTGAACTCCAACCCCTGTGGCACACACGTTGTTGATGTGACTGATTTGTGGTTCTTCCAGGTTGGTAGGGTTATGGTCCTCTGCCACCGTGGAAGAGCAGCTTGTGGCGTTGGCCTTCTAAAAGAGTGAGAAGCACTGGCATACCTTCTGACCATGACATGACACCACACCACCCTGGTCAGTACCACAGCTATTTCACTGCAGATCTTTATGTCACTGCAAGGACATCTTTGTTTTTAAACACTTACTGGAAGGATCATCAGTCTAAAATAAACCAGCAAGATGTGCTGCTGAACTCACAAGAAGCACAAAGTGACCTTTGACTGGGACATGCAAGGGTAACAAAGAATGGCATTGTGAAAACCGTATGGTTTGGTGCACAGAAGCTACAGTTTTTTATGGAAGAAGTATAATACAGTGATATAAGAGTGCATTACAGTCAAAAGGTAAATTAATCTACTATTGATTATTACAAATGGATCAATGTAGGATTTTTTTACAACACCATAAAGCCTTGGCTGAATAAAACAGAATGACCTTTTTCTTGCTATTGCGCTGTAGTTGCAAACCACTGAATGACATTTGTAATAAATCACAAGAGCACACGTGAACTAAGCTTCTTCCCATTGGGGATGGGGGAAAGATCGAACAAAGTAAGAGGGCCATGGAATGGTTGGGTTCTTTCCATAATCACATCCTTGTCATTCTTGGACCTGCCTGGCTCTCTGAAGTCTTTGTGTTGCTAACCCCCCATAGAGGAGCATCAATGAGAGATAGACAGTGGTCTGACAGCCTTGGGTAGCACACTGTGTAGCCTCGCCCTGTTGGACTTCACTGTGGTAAATCTATTGCGCTTGGGCAGCCTGTTCACATAGTGTGTCCCTCTTTGCTTCTGCAGGCATTGGGACCGCAGCTCAACATTATCTAATGGAACAGAATTCATTAGACCGATTGAACAGATCACCATTTAACAGAAGGAGCAGTTTGTGGGGAACCTGCTATGATACCGATCTGGTTTCCATCTACTGTAGTTATACTCCGCTTGGGATGTTCGTATGCTCTCCGTCAAATAGCTAAACCGTTTCAGAGATCCGTTTTTAATAAAGCAAGCCATCTGTCTGACTTACATGGATAGAATGTATCTACATTCTTTACAACTGAACGAATAAAAAAAGATAGAATTTGAGATTGTGGTCCAATGCCAGTGATGCCTTAGCTATACAGAACCAAATTGATTGTACGGTGTAGTGCGAGGCATAACAAGGGTATGATTACTCGCACCTCGTTCACTGACCTGGTTTCCATGACTACCGTCTTCTATTGCACACTGGTATTGTCGACAGAGTGAATTTGTCAAAAATAATGCTGAAGATAGCATATTTTCTCTGCAATTAATTATTTTTTGGGAGAAAGAGCTCTGTGGGATTCAACTGTTTTTCACATATGGCTGCACTGACTGATCAATCTGGTTTACATTAAGTTTATTTGTAACGGTCGTCATAGTCGTTCTCCTCCTCAGACGAGGAGGAGCATGGATCGGACCAACACGCAGAGTGGGTAGTGCTCATGATCATTTATTAAAACGAAACTGAACACTAACACGAAACAAAATAACCAAAATGAGTACAACCGACAACAGTCCCGTGTGGCACGAATACAAACACGGAAACAAACACCCACAAAACACACGTGAAACCCCGGCTGCCTTAGTATGATTCTCAATCAGGGACAACGATTGACAGCTGCCTCTGATTGAGAATCATACCAGGCCGAACACAAAATCCCAACATAGACAAACCCACCCAACTCACGCCCTGACCAACTAAATAAATACAAGATAAAAGAAAACAGGTCACGAACGTGACATTATTTGTTTCAATTTGTGTGTCCCTCCCCATTCTGAGATGACTCCTCCAGACACCGGGGCTTTGAAAACCATGCATCGTATGAAAAAAACAGTATGCTGGTCACAGATGTTTAAAAGGTTCCTGATTCAAGCCTGCGGATGACTAATTTGAGCCACTGTTTTGAAATAAGTTTGGACTGACAGTATTGAAACTTCCTGCAGCCGTGCTTATTGCTTTTTGTCATATCGCACAACTATAATACACCTATAACCTTTACAGAAGCTTCTGCCATGGACAGATGATATCCTATGCTAAATCTACGCATAAATAAATGGTCATTAGATCATTCAACTTAGATTTTCATATATTACCCCTCAAACTCCCCTGTATGGAAAAGTATGCTTGAGACTAGACCTGCCATGAAGAACGTACCCGCCATATCCCCCTTTCCCAGCTGTTGTGCATTTTCCAAATCTCTGCTGATGCTCCCCAGAGCTCTGAACATCCCAACCACCACAGTGACCCACTGCACAACTCAAGCAGCCCATCTTCTCCACACTGTAATTATGGCTGGGTAATGTATCAAGGGACGTACTCGCTTAAAAGCTTTGACTGTTCTTTTTGAAATGGTATATGGCCTGTCTTGTGGGTGGGAGATGAAAGGTGGAAGCCAAGACTGGGCTTCTTGTCAGGGGGGAGACCTGGCTGGAGAGGCTACGTGTCGCTGTGACGTCATTCCGGGCTTTTGACCAACATGGATAGGAGATACATCTACCTGGCTGAAACCATTGGCTGTGAGGATGTTTGAAACTGGTCTAGAAAATTATATTTTGTTTTGCCACACTGTCAAATGTTATCGGTCTACCTGACCGGTGTTTACCCAAAATTATAGTTAGTAAACATGTGTGTAGGTTACTGATGTTTCAAAGGACACACATCTGGAGGTGTGTGCGTGTAGTGTGGTCTCGTTAGTTTTTTATCAACAGATGAAATCCATAATACCCCCATTAGTGTATATTGAAAAGGACAAAATGATGTGTTCAGAGAACAGGTGGCATGCCCTGCTGCTTTTATGGGTGCAGATGTGTAAGCTAACCCAGAAGGGTAGGAGCCAGTGACTCGCAGTGCCCCTGCAAAACGATGGTCCACAGAGGTAGGGCCGGACATTTGGCTCCACCTAGCCACTTTGAGGACCGTGCTTGTCTCGCTTGCCTCACATTGAAGACCTTGGAGTCCTTGGAAGAAATGAGAAAAGGAGCCTGGTCTGTCCAGCTCTGACTCCTTTTCTGTATAGAGTTACGTGCTATAGGGTTGGTTCATTACAATAGGTTCTGATGGTGAGAACCAGCTTCTATGCAGGGCTGCTGCAGGCACATTTTTATTGATATACACTACTGTGATCCCCTGTGACATTCCTGAAACTGATTAGGTTAGGTGACTTCTTGGCACTGTCTCTGCAGAAGATAAATGGGTGGCAAGCAACACAGGCAGAACATTTATGATGAAGTATGTTCTTGTAATTGTTGGTCAGGCTTGTGCTTCATGGCAATTTGTTCCTAAAAAGGCCTGAAGACTCTATTTGAAAGAAAGTGACCTTACGTGAACACAAACTTACTATAAGTGTGTTCTGTCATTGCTTTGTAAAGGTAACCAATGGCAAAGCAAAGGGTTGGTCTTGGTTAATAAAAATAATCCAAAATGCGGTCAACTTTTATTCCACCCGATATAACATCAATGTATCGTTAATGTAGTCTTTTTAGTACCCTCCAGTAAAGGTATTACAATTATGTTTTCCCTTCCCCAGCTGACCAGTGACCACAAAGATGCTTCTCCATGTTTAGGTTGAATCTCCATGAAATGAAAAGGTATATTACAAGGATGGGCTGCCATTTGTTTTTAGGAGTTACCCCTACAATCCTTATAACAGAATGAGTAATGTTATCTTGCCAACAGGTTCCCCTTTACTCACTCTGAAGGAAACGTGCAGTACAGCCATACTTTAAATGATGAAAATGGACTGAAACATGCTACCTTGACATCTAAAATCTTAAACATCCCTTTGCACTAACGATTAACTTCTACCAGTATCCGATATACTCTTTGAGGAGTTCTGCGGTTTTGAAAAATGTATTAAAATAATTTTGAAGTATTTTAATCCCTAGTAATGGAAGTTCATTAGTTGAACTTGGCCAGTCATTGGAAGGTGAGCAAGCTTCTGGGAACTGAGGTAAAAATGCATGATAAGTAACGTGGCAGATGTCCTTTAAACACTTCTTCGACGGGAGCAGGTACTGTTAGGGCAGATGGTTTCTTAGCCAGTTTCCATGAATACTGTACATGCTTATATCAAAGGATATAGATACCTACACATTTTGTAACATAATATTGTTACATGCATACATTGAATAGTGTTTTAATTTTACTTTGTCTCTGAGTACACTTCGAATATAGTTCATTTTTTACAATAATTTTGGATAAGTAATCCCTCTGTGTAGCATGGGATTTCTCTTTTTGCTATATACAGGAAAACAAGACAGGTTTCCTTGGCAAAGGCATATATCTTTAAAAAAAATCGAAATGTATCTGTCTTTTCTCTGTGATATGTACAGTAAACTTTGAAGAAAATGTATTCCAATAAAAATGTGTCTGACTCCAGAAGCCATTTTACATTATACCTGTGCTGTTAAATTGAGAAAACATATTCCATGAGACACTGGCTCAAATATGATACCCAAAACAGAAATAAATCATACTCTAAAATTATATGCATGTAAATGCTGAAATTCCATGACATGTTTTGTAAAGCAAAAAATATAAACGGTTAAAAATCACAGACATCTTGCATTTGAAAGAGAAAAGAATCGTGGAGGAATGTCCGTTGGGCTGAGGAGGCTTTGCGGTATCAGGACTGTGCTCTAGCCGTTTTGTTCTATCTGGGTGGCAGGGATGTCTATCTGGAGAGAGCCATGAGAATGGATTTCCCATTGGATGTCCTTGAGCAGAATTATTCCTTTGCTATGTAATTGTGCTTGAACTAAAGGAAATTGAGGTTGATGGTAGGACTTGGCTCCAGGGACAATGAATTACCCTAAACATAACAGCCTGATTAATTCTGTACAGCAACCTGTCACTGACGACTAGAATTGTGTAATTGGGTTGAGTAAACACCACTACATTTATTGACTCTGAAGTTCCCCACTATAATGTTTTTCCCCACTGTAATGCTTTAACATTGATTGATCATTATGCATGGAGGTATTGTACCTTGGATAATTCAACAACTGTTTGAACACTTAAATGCTTGCTGTAAAGTAATTATGGTTCTTGTATTTCATGAAAGAGCAATGGCGATAAATGTTAATCTTACATGGCATACATTTGGGCCCAAGTCTTTCTTCAGATGAGGATGATTCAGTTTAAAACATCATACTGCCTGTCTGGGGGGGCACACTTTTTTGTCATAATTTTCAAATAAACATAATTTATGTTAATACCTGCACCTACACAACTGAGGGCAGTGATCCATACACACTATAAAACACGTATTTCTCGTATTTCTCAACTTTACTTTTGCCTATACTCCATGAACAAGCTTGTATAATGGTAACTAGTGAGAGAGTGCATCATCAATTGCACAAACATTTATTTAGCACCTTCCATCAAATTGCATCTTGCCTAATCTATATATGGACCCCTTAACTCACATCCAGCACATCAGCCTCCCTCCAACACCATCCTCCATGCTCCACCATCTTTCTTCCACACAGACAGTGTGTGTCCTCTCTGAAGGCCACCTCAGCCTGGCCTAGTGCTGCAGGATGGCTGCTAAAGCCATCAACCTGCCCTGGCCAGGGCCAGATAAATCACCTAGTAATAACAGACGTCAGCAGATAAGGGGGGCCGAGCTACCTGCATTAAATCTCTTCTCCTGCTGTCCTCTCAACGTCCACTTTGGTGTGGGGAGCAGCGTGTAATCTCTGGAGTTGCCCCCCACCCTCGCACCACACCACCACCCCAACCCCCTGATTTAGGGCTGTGAGAATTTTTGAGGGGTCTCTTCCCATTGCACCTCCTCTTTCCTTTCTTAAGGAGGCTGTTTGTTTAGGGTGTTCTGGTTTGTCACTATTGTTTATGTCACTAGTGCTATTGTACCTGAGACACTGTTCTCACAAAACCCCCATATGCCTACTATTTTTGTGAACTCGTACATTCCGTTGGCTTCTTGCTAAAACATTAGAGCTATAAAAAAATATATATTTCTAACCCACTGGGGAAAAACGTCAGATGACTTCAACAAAAGGACAGCGAATACATGTAATCATTTGCTATCCCTATTTATAATTAGAAATTAAATGTGCCTCGTCAGGGAGGAAATGGAAGACAACCAGTGGTTTACAGAAGCTGTGATGTCATCTCCAAGATGGCCTCTTTTTTTTTTCTTCTAGTAGCATGACGAATCGGAAGTAAAACTAGCCCCTAATAATTCTTCAGACAATAGATAGGCCTGTCTTGAAATGTATTTCCTGCCTCAGAAAACGTAACGTTATGACTAACTACTGTTCCCTGAAGGAGGGAAATGAGGTACAACATACTACGGGGAGTCGCACTCTCGTTGAAGGATCTAAAATCATGCCTGACAAGGCCAATGAAATATGCGCCTCGCTGGAAGCTCTGCCTTCCACAGGTGATAAGCGTGAGGCTCGGGTTCATTCCTTCAATTGAATACTGCTCTTCACCGATACCAGGAATGGGCAGTGTGGGGCCAAACAGGTGTTGTACCTAGTTTCCCTCCTTCATGGATCAGTAGTGAAAGTCATAACGTTACGTTCCCTTTCAGTCAGTCCACTTCGGTACAACATACTATGGGGAAATAGAATCACCCCCCCAGCCGACCCCAACGAATGATAAATTAAACGGTCCCGCCAGGTGTAGCAGTCTGGGTAATGTGCACATGGCACACTGCCTGGTGACTTTCCTTTGTCCCCGCCATGAGCACACTGTGGGCTAGACTGGGAGTAGTGACATCCAAGCGATAAAACCAAAAGTGTTTGGTGTTGCCCAACTCGCAGCAGCACAAATATTTCTCCCTTTAAATCTCCCTTTAAACAATTCCCAAGACACTGCCAGGCCCCTGGTGGAGTGGACACGTACACCGCTAGGTAACCCTTGCCCCTTGCTGTTATATGGCAGGTAGCCTCTGAAGTACAGTGGGAGAGACTGCCCTACCACAAGCTGGATTAGCAAAACAGACAAAAAGCTGGTCACATAACTGGTTATCCCATGTCCGTTCAATGTATGTGCGTAAAGATCGCTCACAGGGAATGTAACTTCTGTTGCTCTTCAAAAGGTGGAGGTGAAAGGGGAAATAGCTCAAAGCTAAGGACCTGTAGGACATAGCCATGACTTTCTGGCCAAAGGCTGCATTTGGACAAAACGTCACCTTAGAGTTGCCAGGGGCGAACTTAGTACAGGAAGGATGTACAGATAACGCGAGGAGGTCCCCAACACGTTTAGCCAAAGCCATGAGCAGGGAGGTTTTTGTAGGAGAGGATCTTCAGATCCACCGACTCCAGATGCTCAAAGGGGGCCGAACACAGTGCCTCCAAAACCATCGCCCAGTCCCATGTGGGCGCAATAGGTTTAGAGACCGTCTGAGACACAACATACACCTTTCAGGAACTACACAACCAGGGGGTGGGCTTCTGGTGAGGCTCCGTCAATTCACACATGACACGCTGAGATAATGGCCATGTAAACTTTTAAAGTGGAGAATGCTCGAAAAGCTCCTGTAGGAAGACAAGGATGTCCCTCAGAGAGCACTGAAACCAGCCCTTTATCTTGGCACCAGAGCTCAAACGCTTGCCACTTATACGAACACAGCCCTCTCGTGGAGGGCGCCCTTGCGGACTGAATGGTAGCAATAACTTTGGAGGTAAACCTCTAGCCATTAGATTGGCCTTCTCAGAGGCCAGGCCCATTGGAACCTTATCTCCAGACATACCTGTGCGCCTGGGACAACAGGTCCCTGCGCAACGGGAGTTGTTGTGGGTCCCTGCTTAAAAGTAGAATGATCTCCACAAACCAAGGCTGACTGGGCCAACGGGGAGTCAAAATATCAATGATAAGCCTTCCTGGCGCACGCTCTCCAACGTGGGCTGAATCAGAACCACTGGCGGAAATGCATAAAGGAGCATCCGAAGCCACTGGTGCGCCAGAGCGTCCATTCCCAACGGGGCTCTTGGGTCCCTTGTCGAGAGAAATTGACGACACTGCATGTTTTCTTGGGATGGGTAAAGATGTACGTCGGCCCTGCCAAACCTCTCCCATATCTGGGCAACCACCCAGGGGTGTAGTCTCCACTCTCTCAGGAAAAGCCCCCCCCCCCCCCCCCGGGATAGCAGACCCTACCCCAGTTTAGGAAACTGGGAGCATGCATCGCCTCAAGTGAGAGAAAATGCTCACTGCACCATAGCAACAGGGAGTGAGCCAAAGCGAGGAGGGCAAGGGACCATATGTCCCCCTGCCTGTTGATATGCCACTGTCGTCATGTTCTTGGATCTAACCAGCACATGCCAGCCTGACAAACGTGTGAGGAGGCACCTGAGCACCAAGTACATCGTCAGAAGTTCCAGGTAAATGATATGCTGGGCACTCTGTGACACTGTCCTTACTCCCTGAATTGAGTGGGGTGCTGCGTCTGTCGTGACCACATTTAAGAACAACACTTGGCCATGAGAACCCCTTGCGACAGTAGCCGGGGATCGGGAACACCTAAATCGACTGGTTTAGGTGGCGAGATGCATCCAAGCGGGTGACTAGCACCCAGCGCTGGAACAGCCGCATCAATAATAGTCCCAGGGGAAAGACCACTATCATAGAAGCCATCATCACAGTAGGCACAGGAACTAGTGAAAATGTTGGGCCAAGCAGAGCTGGAACCCGGACACCCTCTCCAGGGATAGAAAAGTGTGATTTACGCATGAGTCTAACTTTAACCCCATTCCTGGGTCTCGACTGTTCTTTTTCTGGTTTACAATGCAACCTACAGTATAGACCGAAAATGAATGTGTGTAACACTGCTTGTTCCCTTGAACAAGTAATCTTATCAGCCAACTGTCCAGATAGGTCAACACCATCAACCCCTGGACCCTGAAACGATGTGAGGCGAGGGTGACTAGTAAGCTTAATTTGCCAGAAGTTATTCCTGCTAGCCGACATTAGCCATGATGGGTCTTCTATTCTAAGCTAGGCTAGCTAGCCTCTTTGACCTCAGCACGGTCCTTTTTGAACAGCGGCCACCAACCTTTTCTGAGCCAAGATCCCTTTCTTAGTCAAAATGCAGGCCAAGATCTACCATTCAGAATGTTTTGAAAACAGGACCTACAAAACGCAAGCCTAAGCCACATTAAACTATTAACGACCCAGTGCAGTCAAAAGTGATATTCCTGTGTTTTATATATATTTCCACCCTATGAGGTTGGAATAGTACTGTGAAAATGATAAGAGCTGTAAGAGCTGTTTGAAAAGACCATTTAAAATGTCAGTTTTCCTGTCCCCACTCAGACCAGTCCCAGACAGTCCAAGCAAAATTCTTTCTTGAGAAATTGCGCTTTTCTAAGAAGCTATTTTTGATTGTTTTACATTAAAATGGTCAAAAGTAATCAGAGTAAGGTTTGTTAATCGTTACCCAGAAATGATTTATTGAGATAAAAAAACGGCTGCATTGGACCAATAAAAATCATTCTGTAGCAATGAGGTTTGTGTAGTAGGCATTATCTTTTATTTAGCTAGGCAAGTCAGTTAAGAACAAATTCTTATTTATAATGACAGCCTACTGGGGAACATTGGGTTAACTGCCTTGTTCAGGGGCAGAATGACAGATTTTCACCTTCTCAGCTCGGGGTTTCGATCCAGCCACCTTTCGGTTACTGGCCCAACGCTCTAACCACAAGGCTACCTGCTGCCTAATGGTTATACTGCGTGTTTGATATATTGGCTATTCTTGAATTGCCATGCCAAAGTTTGTTCTTCTCAGACTATTTTAAAATTGTATTTCAAAACGTTAGGTATATGATCACTTGTATATGATCACTTGTGCATTACTTGTGAGGCATCAATAAAAGTAATTTGCTTTTATTTACATTTTTTGACTGGACTTCTCAGCAGATGGAGGGACAGAGAGTGAGAGAGAGCAGCAGTGAAGCTGCGTCTACCATCCCATCTGCTCCTCCTCCCTCCGCTGACTGACAAAGGGGTCACCGTCTTCCAACCGATGGCAAAACTCACACTTCATTATTTTTGACTCATGCACCAAATCATGTTGTTACTCATATGACCAGAGAACGTGAAATACTTATTGATATTAGAAAGACACAAGCCGCTAATAACTCAGTCTATCAATACATTTTGTAGCATGAATGTATAGGGAGAGGGCATTTTATGGCTTTTAAAAGTGTTGAATAAAGTGTTAACAGTGATTAATAAAATCACTTCTAAAAACAGCAGCTTGTTGAGTCTTTCTCTAGTCATGGTTTTTAATGTTTTGAAATCTCACACTGTAGAGTCGACTATCAACTGCTGTGGGCTTGTGGAAACTGCAGAGGGCATATGTGGTGATCTGAGCTACACTAATCTCAGCAAAAAAAGAAACGTCCCTTTTTCAGGGCCCTGTCTTTCAGATAATTCGTAAAAATCCAAATTACTTCATAGATCTTCATTGTAAAGGGTTTAAACACTGGTTCCCATGCTTGTTCAATGAACCATAAACAATTAATGAACATGCACCTGTGGAACGGTCGTTAAGACACTAACAGCTTACAGATGGCAGGCAATTAGGGTCACAGTTATGAAAACTTAGGACACTAAAGAGGCCTTTCTACTGACTCTGAAAAACACCAAAAGAAAGATGCCCAGGGTCTCTGCTCATCTGCTTGAACGTGCTTTAGGCATGCTGCAAAGAGGCATGATGACTGCAGATGTGGCCAGGGCAATAAATTGCAATGTCCGTACTGTAAGACGCCTAAGACAGCGCTACAGGGAGACAGGACGGACAGCTGATCATCCTCGCAGTGGCAGACCACGTGTAACAACACCTGCACAGGATCGGTACATTCGAACGTCACACCTGCGGGACAGGTACAGGATGGCAACAACAACTGCCCGAGTTACACCAGGAACGCACAATCCCTCCATCAGTGCTCAGACTGTCCGCAATAGGCTGAGAGAGGCTGGACTGAGGGCTTGTAGGCCTGTTGTAAGGCAGGTCCTCACCAGACATCACAAACCCACCTTCGCTGGACCAGACAGGACTGGCAAAAGGGCTCTTCACTGACGAGTCGCGGTTTTGTCTCACCAGGGGTGATGGTCGGATTCCCATTTATCGTCGAAGGAATGAGCGTTACACCGAGGCCTGTACTCTGGAGCGGGATCGATTTGGAGGTGGAGGGTCCGTCATGGTCTGGGAAAGTGTGCCACAGCATCATCGGACTGAGCTTGTTGTCATCGCAGGCAATCTCAAAGCTGTGCGTTACAGGGAAGACATCCTCCCTCATGTGGTACCCTTCCTGCAGGCACGTCCTGACATGACCCTCCAGCATGACAATGCCACCAGCCATACTGCTCGTTCTGTGCGTGATTTCCTGCAAGACAGTAATGTCAGTGTTCTGCCATGGCCAGCGAAGAGCCCGGATCTCAATCCCATTGAGCATGTCTGGGACCTGTTGGATCGGAAGCTGAGGGCTGGGGCCATTCCCCCCAGAAATGTCCGGGGACTTGCAGGTGCCTTGGTGGAAGAGTGGGGTAACATCTCACAGCAAAAACTGGAAAATCTGGTGCAGTCCATAAGGAGGAGATGCACTGCAGTACTTAATGCAGCTGGTGGCCACACCAGATACTGACTGTTACTTTTGATTTTGACCACCCCTTTGTTCAGGGACACATTATTCCATTTCTGTTAGTCACATGTCTGTGGAACTTGTTCAGTTTATGTCTGTTGTTGAATCTTGTTATGTTCATACAAATATTTACACTTGTTAAGTTTGCTGAAAATAAACGCAGTTGACAGTGAGAGGGCGTTTCTTTTTTTGCTGAGTTTATATATACAAAAGTATGTGGACACCCCTTCAAATGAGTGGATTCGGCTATTTCAGCCACACCCGTTGCTGACAGGTGTATATATTCGAGCAGACAGCCATGCAATCTCCATAGACAAACATTTGCAGTGGAATGGCTTTACTGAAGAGCTCAGTGACTTTCAACCTAGCACCATCATAGGATGCCACCTTTCCAACAAATCAGTTCCTAAAATTTCTGCCCTGCTAGATCTGCCCCAGTCAACTGTAACTGCTGTTATTGTGAAGTGGAAACGTCTAGGAGCAGCAACAGCTCAGCCACGAAGCTGTAGGCCACACAAGCTCACAGAATGGGACTGCCGAGTGCTGAAGAATCGTCTGTCCTCGGTTGCAACAAACTGCCTCTGGAAGCAACGTCAGCACAAGAACTGTCCGTTGGGAGCTTCATGAAATGGGTTTCCATGGCCAAGCAGCCCCACACAAGCCTAAGACCATGCGCAATACCAAGCGTCGCCTGGAGTTGTATAAAGCTCGCCGCCATTGGATTCTGGAGCAGTGGAAATGCATTCTCTGGAGTGATTAATCACACTTCACCACGCTTGACCATCGGACAAATCTGGATTTGGCTGATGCCAGGGGAACACTACCTGCCCGAATGCATAGTGCCAACTGTAAAGTTTTGTGGAGGAGGAATAATGGTCTGGGGCTGTTTTTCATGGTTCGGGTTAGGCCCCTTAATTCCAGTGAAGGGTAATCAAAACGCTACAGCATACGACATTCTAGAAGATTCTGTGCTTCCAACTTTGTGGCAATAGTTTGGGAAGGCCCTTTCCTTTTTCAGCATGACAATGCTCCTGTGCAGGAAGCGAGGTCCATACAGAAATGGTTTGTCGAGATCGGTGTGGAAGAACTTGACTGACCTGCACAGAGCCCTGACCTCAAACCCATCGAACACCTTTGGAATGAATTGGAACACCGACTGAGAGCCAGGCGTAATCGCCCAACATTAGTGCCCGACCTCACTAATGCTTTTGTGGGTGAATGGAAGCAAGTAGCCGCAGCAATGTTCCAACATCTAGTGGAAAGCCTTCCCAGGAGAGTGGAGGCTGTTATAGCAGCAAAGGGGGGACCAACTCCATATTAATGCCCATGATTTTGGAATAAGATGTTCGAAACAAATTGTAAAAAAATAAAAGGAATGCAAGGATTTATTGTTGGGCTTTTTACAGGAATGTTTGGTTATCGACCAGGAAAGCCTTGGCAATCGACCAGACCGTTTGATGACCACTGGTTTAGAATAACCAAGCGACTTAACGCTAGCTACGTACAGTGCATTCAGAAAGTATTCAGACCCCTTGACTTTTTCCACATTTGTTACTTTACAGCCTTATACTAAAATCGATTTTTTTTAAACTCATCAATCTACACACAATACCCCATAATGACAAATTGAAAACAGGTTTTTAGAAATGTTAGCAATTGTATTACAAATAAAAAACAGACCTTATTTACATAAACATTCAGACCCTTTGCTATGAGACACGAAATTGAGCTCAGGTGCATCCTGTTTATATTGATCATCCTTGAGATGTTTCTACAACTGTATTGGAGTCCACCTGTGGTTAATTCAATTGATTGGACATGGTTTGGAAAGCCACACACCTGTCTAAATAAGGTCCCACAGTTGATAGTGTACAGTCGTGGCCAAAAGTTTTGAGAATGACACAAATATTAATTTTCACAAAGTCTGCTGCCTCAGTTTGTATGATGGCAATTTGCATATACTCCAGAATGTTATGAATAGTGATCAGATGAATTGCAATTAATTGCAAAGTCCCTCTTTGCCATGCAAATTAACTGAATCCCCCAAAAACATTTCCACTGCATTTCAGCCCTGCCACAAAAGGACCAGCTGACATCATGTCAGTGATTCTCTCGTTAACACAGGTGTAAGTGTTGACGAGGACAAGGATGGAGATCACTCTGTCATGCTGATTGAGTTTGAATAACAGACTGGAAGCTTCAAAAGGAGGGTGGTGCTTGGAATCATTGTTCTTCCTCTGTCAATCATGGTTACCTGCAAGGAAACACGTGCCGCCATCATTGCTTTGCACAAAAGGGGCTTCACAGGCAAGGATATTGCAGCCAGTAAGATTGCACCTAAATCAACCATTTATCGGATCATCAAGAACTTCAAGGAGAGCGGTTCAATTGTTGTGAAGAAGGCTTCAGGGCGCCCAAGAAAGTCCAGCAAGCGCCAGGTCTCCTAAAGTTGATTCAGCTGCGGGATCGGGGCACCACCAGTACAGAGCTTGCTCAGGAATGGTGCAGGCAGGTGTGAGTGCATCTGCACGCACAGTGAGGCGAAGACTTTTGGAGGATGGCCTGGTGTCAAGAAGGGCAGCAAAGAAGCCACTTCTCTCCAGGAAAAACATCAGGGACAGACTGATATTCTGCAAAATGTACATGGATTGGACTGCTGAGGACTGGGGTAAAGTAATTTTCTCTGATGAATCCCCTTTCCGATTGTTTGGCGCATCCGGAAGAAAGCTTGTCCGGAGAAGACAAGGTGAGCGCTACCATCAGTCCTGTGTCATGTCTACAGTAAAGCATCCTGAGACCATTCATGTGTGGGGTTGCTTCTCAGCCAAGGGTGTGGGCTCACTCACAATTTTGCCTAAGAACACAGCCATGAATAAAGAATGGTACCAACACATCCTCCGAGAGCAACTTCTCCCAACCATCCAGGAACAGTTTGGTGACAAACAATGCCTTTTCCATTATGATGGAGCACCTTGCCATAAGGCAAAAGTGATAACTAAGTGGCTCAGGGAACAAAACATCGATATTTTGGGTCCATGGCCAGGAAACTCCCCAGACCTTAATCCCATTGAGGACTTGTGGTCAATCCTCAAGAAGCGGGTGGACAAACAAAAACGCACAAATTCTGACAAACTTCAAGCATTGATTATGCAAGAATGGGCTGCCATCAGTCAGGATGTGGACCAGAAGTTAATTGACAGCTTGCCAGGGCAGATTGCAGAGGTCTTGAAAAAGAAGGGTCAACACTGCAAATTTTGACTCTTTGCATCAACTTCATGTAATTGTCAATTAAAGCCTTTGACACTTATGAAATGCTTGTAATTATACTTCAGTATTCCATAGTAACATCTGACAAAAATATCTAAAGACACTGAGGCAGCAGACTTTGTGAAAATTAATATTTGTGTCATTCTTAAACCTTTTGGCCACGACTGTATGTCAGAGCAAAAACCAAGCCACGAGGTCGAAGGAATTGTCCGGAGAGCTCCGAGACAGGATTGTGTCGAGGCACAGATCTGGTGAAGGGTACCAAAACATTTATGCAGCTTTGAAGGCCCCCAAGAACACAGTGGCATCCATCATTCTTAAATGGAAGAAGTTTGTGACCACCAAGACTCTTCCTAGAGCTGGCCGCCAAGCCAAACTGAGCAATCGAGGGAGAAGGGCCTTGGTCCAAGAACCCGATGTTCACTCTGACCGAGCTCCAGAGTTCCTCTGTGGGGATGGGAGGAGCTTCCAGAAGGACAACCATCTCTGCAGCACTCCTCCAATCAGGCCTTTATGGTAGAGTGGCCAGACGGAAGCCACTGCTCAGTAAAAGGCACATGACAGCCCGCTTGGCACCTAAAGGACTCTCAGACCATGAGAAACAAGATTCTCTGGTCTGTTGAAACCAAGCTTGAACTCTTTGGCCTGAATGCCAAGCGTCACGTCTGGAGGAAACCTGGCACCACCCCTACGATGAATCGTGGTGGCAGCATCATGCTGTGGGGATGTTTTTTCAGGGACTAGGTGACTAGTCAGGATCGAGGGAAAGATGAACGGAGCAAAGTACAGAGAGATCCTTGAGGATCCAGAGCTCTTTTGGCCCTCAGACAGGGGCGAAGGTTCACCTTCCAACAGGACAACAACCCTAAGCACACAGCCAAGACAGCTCAGGCTTGGCTTCGGGACAAGTCTCTGAATGTCCTTGAAGTCCAGCCAGAGCCTGGACTTGAACCCGATTTGAACATCTCTGGAGAGACCTGAATATAGCTGTGCAGCGAAACTCCCCATCCAACTTGACAGAGCTTGAAAGGATCTGCAGAGAAGAATGTGAGAAACTCCCCAAATACAGGTGTGCAAAACTTGTAGCGTCATATCCAAGAGTACTAGAGGCTGTAATCGCTGCCAAAGGTGCTTCAACAAAGTACTGAGTAAAGGGTCTGAATACTTATGTAAATGTGATATTTCAGTTTTTATTTTTATTTTATTCATTTGCAAAATGTTTTTTCTTTCTCATTATGGGGTATTGTGTGTAGATTCAATTTAATCAATTTTAAAATAAGGTTGAAACGTTACAAAATTTTGAAAAGGTCAAGGTGTCCGAATTCTTTCCAAATGCGCTGTATACTAAACTGGAGAGCTACTCAAGCAGTTCCAGTGTTAGGAAGCCGGAATAGCTAGCAGTAGCTAGCTCGCCTCAGCAAGTTAACTAACCTGTCAAGCCCGTTATGCAGTGCTCGTTAGCTAGCCTGGTCTCGAAAGTCTACGTAGGTCTAAATCCCTGAGGTGGGACCCAGACCCTTCTGGGAAGAGTGGTGTGGTGTGGTGGTGGCAAGTGGTGCTTAATAACGAAGGCAGACACAGGCGGTGGGGGGATACCCACATAACCTGGTCGCCCTATCTCTTTGATTAGCCTCCCGTAACCGGCAACAGAGCACACAGAAGCCGGGAGACAACTCAGACTCAGCCAAGGTACGGACACCCGGGAGAGGAAGTCACTATCGGAAACACCAATCCCCCTAAAGAATGCTACATGATTGTCAAGAGAACCTGCGCTGCGGACTAGTAGGGGAACACTGCCAGCCATCTCCTAGTCTCGCACACAAACTGATTTGAGCGAGGGCAGCCTGAGCATGCACCGAGCAGAGACACCATACATACTTCAGGACACAATGTCAAGGGGGTGAGCAACATAAGACAGTGTTGTGTTCCAATTGTTTGTTTTAGTAGAGTGAGTATTGTTCCTATTCACACCGAGGTGAAGAGCGGAATAATTTAAGGCACATATACAAGGCTCACGCTTATCACCTGTGGAAGGCGGGTCTTCAAGTAAGGCGCAGATTTCATCTCCCCATAGTGTTTTTTATACCGAAGTTGACTGACTGAAATGGAACTATAGTTCATATTATATCCACATTCTTAGTGATCAATCACAATGCAAGGAAACTTGAAATGTATCAACTTCCATCCAAACATTGATGGGAGATTTGTCAGTACTGTCCTCTGGTGCTCTCTCTGAAGCAGCTACCACGACCACCGTTGACACAACCAGACGATTCCATGCAGGAGTGTTTGAAGTCCCAGCTGCTCCCATTTCCTCTGTCCACAGGTGCTGGCAACACCAAAGCACTGGTTGGCCAAATAAGGTTAGGAGCTTACGGCATTGTCTCATAAAACACAGCTTTAGTACAAAGATTCTATATCTCCTATAAAAAAAGAACATGTTGGATTCCAACATCTGTCCAACAGCTGGAAGATGTGTTAACCCATAAACAAAGTAACATTAGAGTCTAATGCAGGTGTAAAATGCGGGGTCTCTTCAATGGCAAAGGTTGGAAGACTGCGTGTGCGTAATGTCCTCCTTGATTGATACACCATATTTCTTTGGGGGTGTTGAATCACGCATGAGTTTGATAATGTGGGCTTGAGTGCTTCTTGTCGTGAGAGAGCCATATGCAGCGCTGTTAATATTAGATTGAGCTTTAATTGGCTGTCCATGCTTTGAATGAGGCTATATCATAAAAGATGATTATTACATTGTGAAAAGGAAACGTGTTTATTGGGGGAGAGTCGCAGATAGTAAACTGCAAGTTATTATTATTCTTTTTTTTGTGTTACATTTCACTTTGTTCAGTCACCTCTGAAATAGTGTTTATCTGCTTTATTGAATTTAGGTCAAAGTTGACATCAGGGTTGCCTAGGGCTGCAAAGTGAGGGTATATTACTGGAAACTTAAGTTTACCAGCAAACTACCAGAATTTTGATAACTTTCAAGGAATTTATGGAATTTTATCAGATGACATCTAGTGGCCTTTTTGCATACTTCAGGTTATTACAGGTGTCTGTAGTTATCTCTGGCCCTCTGTGTGGCCTTGTACATGGCCACATGTACAATATATGTAAGATGATTTTAAAATAAAAAATAGAATGACAAAGCTGTAAAACATTATCTTAAATATAAACCATCAATTTAGTGAATACCATTGGTGTTAAATATGAGGGTTGTAGCATGTCTTTTTTTGTAAATGTTTTGAGGCCAAACTGGTGGCAGTTTGACCATTCTCCTCAGTGAATTTCATAAAATGTTTAATTGTAAAACATTTAAAGTTTTCCTTTTTAGATAAAACTATCCTAAATATAATCACGCCACCAAATAACGGATTAATACACACAATTGTGCAACGGTCTACAGTAACCTCAACAGCACTCTGTAGGGTAGCACTATTGTGTAGCCGGAGGACAGCTAGCTTCCGAGCTACAAAACCTAGGAGGCTCATTGTTCTCACCCTCTTCTATAGACTTGCACAGTAATGATGTCAACTTCCAGAGGACGTCCTCCAACCTATCAAAGCTCTTGCAGCATGAACTGACATGTTGTCCACCCAATCAAAGGATCAGAAAATAAATCTAGTACTGAAAACATAAGCTACAGCTAGCTAGCACTGCAGTGTATAAAATCTGGTGAGTAGTTGACTCAAAGAGAGAAAGACAATAGTTGAACAGTTTTGAAAAAATGTATTTATTCCAAAATTAAGGAGAAGCAAGAGAGCAATAGAGAGAGAGAGATTTTTTATTTATTTTTAAACTTAAAGTTTCACTTACTTAGCTAGCAAATGCAGCTAGCTAGATTTAGTCTACTGAAACACCCTGCTCAAACAGAGGGATGCTATGTTAGCTAGCTGGCTATGACTTTCCAACACAACACTGGAACTCTTCCAAGGGAAGGTAAGCTTCAGGTATTACTAATTTATTGCCACCGGGGCCCGTCGGTGTAATTGCTTTTAAACCGTACACCGTAATGGTTACTGCATGATTGTACAGGGTTTACTAACGCGTTAGTTCTATTAGCTATGTTGACTATGATGTTACTTTAGCTAATATGTAGGCTGTTTTTAGAGGTTTGGCTTGGAAATGTTTTTTTCGCCTGGTCACATACAGCTGATGTGTTGTGCATTGAAGTTCACAAGCGAAGGGAAGATAAGGAATACAGCGTGGCTGTTATGAGAGTGAACTCTGTTTACGTGTGGGCAGGGGTTTATTCATTCCGCCGATTCTGTTGAAAAATGTTTCTTAAATGGAAGCAAACGGAACAAAACAGGGATAAACATACCTGAATTTGTTGAATGGAAACTCTCGTTTGCAACTGTTGGATTAATAATTTCACCCTATATCAGCTAGATGCAGGCAAGAGTGTACGGTATTGAATGTCACTGTCTGTCACCTCAAATTTGTCTCTTGACCTGTGTGCACCTTTATTGTAAACGTTCATTCAGAGGTTAGGTTGTAGCAACCTCATTATGGGTATACGGAAAATTTGAGTATCATGTAGTAGCCTAAACCTATCGCTGTTACAATGAACTAAGTGAATACAATATGAATGAGAGTCATCCAATATGCTATACTAAAAATAAGGCCATGCTCATGATTTTTTTGTGTCTCTTCCCTCATCTTAAACAGCACTGACCTGGCTGGGAATTATATAGAAGAAACCGACATACAGTGTCAATAGTCTGGAGTGGACTAACACACTATCTTAGGCTAGGATCTAGGATAAATGTTTTGGTAGATACAGTGGGGTCCGGAATTATTGGATCCCTTGATAAAGATGCGCAAAAAGAGACTGTATAGAATAAATAATACAAATACTGAGCTATATTGTATGCAAAACAAAATGAAATGATTTTATACTAATACAATTGCTCAGAGAAAGAGATTTTGTAGTAAAACGTTTAAAAAATCAAAAAAAGATAGGTGTCAAAATTATTGGATCCCATGTTTTCAATACTCCAGCACCCTCCCCTTGCGAGGATCATTATGCACAGTATTAGGGTGTAGTCGTTTGAATCATTATCTTAATCTGTTACTCCAGCAAGTAAAGATTCCTAATTTGTAAGGTCAAAGTGTTGCCTGGAAAAAGGACTGACCTGTTTGTACAACAGAGTGAGAACAAATTTATTCCATGAGCTTTTGAGCGGCAGCGCCTCAGGCATCTCTTTTCATCTACTATAACTCTGTTGACATCCACCACGCTTGCAAGCTGTTTTCACTTTCCCTTAAAAGGACTTTCCCAAGTCCCCCAACAGGCCTCGTTGTGAGTTACAATAGTATTTGGGCATGAAGGGCCTCAGCAGTACACCAATGTGTTGCACAGCTGATACCAATCATAGCAACACAGGGCCAGCAGCAGTCTAACGTTTACCTCAGGATAGGTGATGAGGTGCCTCAGCCCCTTCAAACAGACTGTTCTCCATCAAGCACAATGTTTCCCATGAATTAGCATTCAGGGCAACCCTGATAAATAGCCACCATGCAGCCAGCATTATTGCCCACACAAGGAATATATTGGCTTGGATTGCATTTAGAAACAGAGATCAGACTAGCACCACTACATATGTAAGCATGAAATGCTTGTACGGAAGGTAAGGATATGAATGCTTGGAAGTCCAGAGAAGTGTCTGTTGCAGACATGAGTTTACATTGGTGAAATGTAATGTTAAACAAAGACTCCTGGTCCTCCCGAGTGGCACTGCATCGCAGTGCTAGCTGTGCCACTAGAGTATCTGGGTTCGAGTCCAGGCTCTGTCGCGAACAGGAGACCCATGGGGCGGTGCACAATTGGCCCAGCGTTGTACGGGTTAGGGGAGGGCCGGCAGGGATGTCCTTGTCCCATCACGCACTAGCGACTCCTGTGGCAGGCCCGGAGGCGCAGTGCGCGCTGACACGGTCGCCAGGTGCACGGCGTTTCCTCCGACACATTGGTGCGGCTTGCTTCCGGGTTATTTGGACATTCTGTCAAGAAGCAGTGCGGCTTGTTTGGGTTATGTTTCGGAGGACGCATGGCTCTCGACCTTCTCCTCTCCCGAGTCCGTACGGGAGTTGTAGTGATGAGACAAGACTGTAACTACCAATTAGATTCCACGAAATTGGGGAGAAAAAGGGGTATAAGTAAGAAGGGAAAAAAGACTCCTGATTAGGGCCAGAGTGTTTACAATGACTGGTCAGCCCAGGTCAGGAAGTACATATGATTTTGATCATACCTGCATCTGTTCAGACCAGATTTGAGAACATTGGACTTTTGTTTCTAATATATGTGACTCACCACCTGGATTCAGTCTTATGTAGCAAAATTTTTAATTGTGTTTTTAACATTGGATAAAAGTAGAGACTCAGAGCTAGAAAATGGTATATCACACACTACAGTCGAGGAACAATTGGGAAGTATTTCTGCTTTGAAAGTTGATAAACTCGTATCCTGACTTTTGAGAAAATGGCCTTTGAATGTTTTGGTATCTAGTGAAAAGCTCTTCTTTGTCTACACCCATTCAGCATTGTTCACACCCTCTTAAGCTTTAGTCCCACCCATCTCGTTTCGCTCTCTGAGTGCACACTTGACGCTCTGGCCGATGATTAGATAACATGATAACAGCCTAACCAGCTCTGCTGGCAACAATTTCTTTACGCTTTTTTGCAGACGTTTACTGACACCGGCCATATTCAACGGGTGTTGTACACACATCACGTAACGTTAGCTAACGAGCCAGCCAGCTAACATGAGCTAGTTAAACAACAATGAACAGTGCCAACAATGCCACAGGGCTGGGAGCTAACCAACCAGGTTCAATGTTAGCTAGCTTTGAAATCAGTGGAATTAGATCACACATGTAACGTTAGCTAACGAGCCTGCCAGCTAACGTTAGCTAGTTAAACAACAATGAACACAGTGCCAAATCATGCCGTTACTACCCTGCATGAATACGGCTAGCCAGCTAGATAGCTAACAGTACACTTTAGCTTGAAATGAAACCACTTTCTGTAAAAATTTGAAAAGTGTAATATCTGAAAACATCATCATGCATGATGGACATGTCTCCCTGTCAGGAATGCCATACCACGGTTGCCCTTAGTTTGAAGATGTAATCCGGAGACAGGTGTTTTCTCCATCTCTTTAGCTATCATACTCTAATTCCACTGATTTCATAACTTGATCCTCCAGAAAGTGGAGAGCAACACATAAGCAGCTCCACCTCACAATACATTAAACAATCCGCGTTCGACAGGACTACCAACACATACTGATGAGCTCAAATAGACAGAAGCCTGCTATATGGCAAACCAATCATAACTCATCTTTCTGCATTTCCAGCCCACTCATTATCTCAACTAATCATGGCTAGTGGTAAGGTTGTTGCCTGTTTCTGTGGCTTAACCAACAAGGCTCATAATTTAACAATTTTATTCATATTTACAGATGGCATACAAGTTTGTTATTAAGGCACATGAAAGTTCACATGCTCGAGAAGGCATTTCTGCCCCAAAACAAATGTTTATTAAAAAAGGTTTTTATGTTCAAATGGCTCTCTGGTGAAGTTGTGACTTGCGACATACGCCTAGTTTCCTGAATCGGGTCACATATTGTTTCAGTGTATCTCAACAGTATTTTAGTCTGTGATTCCAATTGGCTCATTCCATCCCTCTCCTCTCCCCTGCCAATCTTTTCCAGGTCATTGCTGTGAAAGTGTTCTCAGTCAACTTATCCTGTGAAGTAAGGGTTAAATAAATACATACATTTTGGAGACAGAGCCGTCTAGGAGCAGACAGCTGTGAAACGCGTCAGTTTCTCTGTGTGGGTCATTCTTACTGAGAGGCCCTTAACCCAATCAGTGTGCAGGGGTCAACTTTGCCTTGCAAAATACTGAGTAGGGTTGTGACAGACAAGCTTGGCAGTAACGTTTAACAGCCATTTCTGCTCTTGAAAGTTCTGTTCTCATTTCACAACCGCAGTAAGACTTTAAACCTGTGACTGACAACGTAGGCCTTCACTCATTTATTGTGAACAGACTTGTTGGTTGAGGTCAAAGGGGAACTGGGGAGACGTAGTCTTCATATTAGGGGGGGGCCTAATTTTTTTAAATTCCTCTTGTCTCTCAAAAGAATACCAGAAGGATAGGGTATTACTTCCCATTCATTGGCAGGTGGGTGGAGAGGGACACTCATTCAACGTTAGTTTGTAATATAGGCAGGAAGTCCATTCTTAAGAAACCACAGCACAGGGAGACAATATACCTTACCAGGCCTTTTTGAAGACAGCAGCTTGTGTCTAAAGATTATGTTCTCCCTCTCCTGTGCAGCTGTCTCTCCTTTGTTTAGGTAGATTATTTTCAGCGGTGGGAGCTTCAGGCTGAAGAATGCGGGATGTTCTCTCCCCTCTGGTCCTGATGGACTATGCAGGTTTGGGAATCAGGAGAGAAATTGGTGGCTGAAAGAGAGGGACGCTGCGACTGGGAAAGTTATCAGGACACTCGATAGGAAATGTAATGGAACTGTCTTTTCTTCCTTTTCAGGTAGTGCACCACTCCCTCCAGTGCCGGCTCTCGCCTTATGGGGGCCCTGAAGCGAGATTCGGTTGGGGGGGCCCCCACCTTGCGGCAAAATATTTTAGTGGTCCCCCTCTTGGTGGAGGGCACATTTTTATTTTAAAGCTAATTCTATTTTAAAGCAAATTTTATTTTAAAGCTAAATTCTACACATTTTGCAATGACTTAAGCCATGTTAATGATATCTGAGTGAGAATGACTAACAAAATCAAATGGCAGCCTCCTGGAGGTCAGAGTCCCTGGGCATGTGCCCCTTGCGTGCCTGGTCAGTATTGCATGCCCGGTCAGTTACTACAAGTTTGGATGGCTGCTAGACGAACTACCAATCAAAAACATTTTAGTTGACATGGCTAATTGAGTGACTGTCCTATCAGCGACCTAACAGCTTATGCAACTGCTGATGCACAACCAAATTTTGAAATTGCACCTTGTGTATTCTACTATTCTTACTCTCATTACTGCCCGGGGGTCCTAAGCGACCACTTGTGTCTCTTATACCTGGAACCGGCCCTGTCTCCCTCTTTCTTTCTTTGTCTCTCTCTCTCTCTCATCTTAATACTTTCCTGCTCTGTCCCTCTGCCTCTGTGTCACCCAGTCTCAGTACAAAGGCCCTGGTATGAGATGGGAGATGTGAGGTGGGCGGCCAGTGTGGATTGCCGTCTCTGGGCGGCCAGTGTGGATTGCTGTCTCCCTTTACCGGAGGAAGTGGATCTGCGTGTCCGATCCCAACGTGCATAAAGCTGTCAAACACCAATTGATGGTGATGAACAACCTCTGGTGATCAGGGAGAGTGATGACTGGTTTAAAGATATATGGGATGAATGATGATTGAGCCGTCCAGGTGTAATATCCTTCATTCAAAGACAGTGATATAGACTCAAACTGCCATTATGCACAGCTAAATGTTCACTCTTTCCACTGCCATTTGCCTTCGAAATAAATATGTAAGGCACAGTACAGAAATAAGCAATAAGAAATAAGGCAAAAACATTATAAATCTATAGATACATCATTTACATGGTTTATTAATTGGATGTTGACATGTTTGTGGCAGCTAGTCCTCACAAACATAATCAGAATGAGTCATAGGGGACTTAAAAAGGAGTAAACCCTGCCTAAATGTCAAAGCCCTCCAGCTCTGAATGTAACGTACTGTTGTAATAATGTTTATTTATGAAGCCCGGCCATGATCAAGGCTCAGTTCGGGTTGTTTATTTCACTTTCAGAATCTTTTTGTCTCTGTAATGGCTCATGGCTCATTACGGCCATATGTTGTTCCTAAACCCGAAGTTCTAGAGCATTCTTCCTTATTTTGTTTTGCGCACATTGCACCCATTATCTGTTTCCACTAATTCCTGTCGAGAGCAATGCCTTTTTGCCTTGCTCATGCTCTCAAGACAAAGGTAAGTGTGGGTGGAGGGGGTTGTTGAATGAAGGCCTTTACTCGTCCCCCTCATGAGGGTGAAGGCGGACCCCTGGGGGCAGGAGTCCCACTACCCCTTTTAAGTGCTTCTCGAGCTTCCTGCTCCGGCCAGCCTTTGTTCTGCTGTTGTGAGAACAGGGGCTGCACACAGAGCCTGGGCGCTCAAAGCATGTGTTCTTCTAATTTGCCTTGATAACTGCCAGATGATGAGGCCAGGGCCAAGCAGCACACAGGGGGCCCCTACCGGCTCTTCTACAGCTGCTGTGCTGGTGGTTGTGGTGGAGGGGACAGGAAGGGGTCCGTCTGCTAGAGTGGGACAGGGAGAAGCCGGGGCTTCTAGAGAGCAGTTCCTGGCAAGACAACTCCACTTCCTGTGTCATGGGAGCTATCTGAGTCACCTACTCCTCTACATCTCAGTCCTCCATCGGTCTTAATCATGGGGTGCCCGCAATAGGCCTCTTTGTCAAGCGGCAACCATGGACACACCATATTCCTCACACAGCACACCCGCCCTTCTCTCGACCGGCGACATTACAGCAACCAGTCGGAGGCAAGGCGCTTTTTCCAGCGTCAAGCCAGTGGCATGCCTACTCCCTGTCACCACTTATTTTTATATATTTATGTATTTTTATTATTTAAGAAAAAGTTTTGTGGAAAAGTACTGTAAATGATTGTGTGCAAAATATATCAGCTAACGAGAGGCAGTGCTGCATTTTTTTGTCCTCATGCTAGCTAGCAGTAGCCACCGCAGTCATTTTGGAATGGCAGTGTCAGCCAATCAGCTCCTTTCTTGTTCAACGCAACATGCCATTCCATAATGGCTGCTGTGACTACTGCTAGCTAGCATGAGGACAAAAATTGCAATTTTCCAGGAAAATTGGAGTACAGTGGCATATCCCATGCCTGCATTGAAGTACGTTTCTGACCCATATCTCATGCTGGCTCCACGGTGTGTTAATGTAACCATGATTGTGTTCAGACCCCAATGCAGCTCAGTGTAAACAAGCATAACGATAGGGTTGTAATCTTCTGGCAAGTTTCTAGCTAGCTAGCTAATATTAGCAAGACATCTAACGTCAGCAAGCTAGCCAAGTAACGTTAACTATCTAGGCTAGCTAGCTAGCTTGTGTTATTGTCCTCGTTGACATTACCGTAACACAAGTAAAACTACACAAAAATGAAGGAAAGCAGTAATGTTACTTACTTGAACAAACAAACTTTGCATTCTAATCTGGTACATAAACAACTAAAAACAATAAAATAAAAAAACAAGGTCTATTGTCAACGGCAAATGATTCCACTCTCTCTATGCAAGATTCAAATCTAGGCTACCGAATTGGTGCTTGTGAATGGGTGCTCCATCTCCATCTATATTGACTGAATGGGTGCCTCTAGTGTATTATTGTTCGGTATTTCAAGGAGGTAATAAATACAAACAATTAAACTGTTCTTTAGTTCCAAAAGCCTGTGGAGTTTTTTTCGAAAGCTACTGGCTACTATCAAGTATGAAAGACCGGTTTGAAAGCTCAATGGAGGATGGTAACAAAGATAACTTCCTGTTGAAGGCTTTTCGGCTTCTTCTGTGGGATTTGAGGTGCCGCGACCTACTGTACGTTGTGTTGCCACGAAAAAAAACTATTATTCAATCTACTTAATCTGTAAATTATTAGCTGTGTCACTTTTTGTGTCACCCTGAATGATTTTAAATGCATTATGTCCACGTGTGGTTGTATTGTGTTTTTTAATTGGCAATTTAATCAAATCAAAATCGCAACAAATGTAAGGTATTTCTACAAACAACATAAACAGCTTGCAGCTTCTGGTTGGCTGTGGTTAGCTGGAAGGTGACAGGCTGAATTTGAGATTTTGAGAAATTTCTTGCTATTGTCTTTAAAATTAACTCATGGCTAGATGGCTTGCCTAGGGATTATAGCTGTCCTCTAAGTGGAGGCTAAAAGCCAGAGATGGAAAACTGGCCTGCCAAGGTCTGATGATTGCGGGCTACTCGCCAGAGATGCAAATCACGTCTTGAGCGGCAAACTCCGCTTGCCTGCTGGCGGTAGAAATGTATACCCATTTTAGTCTATTTGATGAATGTAACCTAATTAAATACAATTTCAGGCAAATTACCTCAGCCGTAGTTAAGCAGCACACTTGCCCATAAGTCCAAAATTTGCCCACAGATATTGAAGTATAGTGAAAACGGCTTCCTTTAATTTGGCTACTAATATTTACTAGTCATTTTGATAGTGTATGTGCCTTCTATGTCAAAGCCTTTGTCGTTTTTATTTCCTCTTGGTTAAGTCGACACTCAGTTTCTGTCTGCAATGATCTGTAATGATCCATTCAAAGAGAATCACCTTATTGAAATCCAGGATGCCGGCTATCTGTCAAGGCCCATCTGCCGTCTAATGAGCTTTCAAGTAGCCTACGTGTCACGATCGTAGTGGTAATTATACTCGGACCAAGGCGCAGCGTACGTAGAGTTCCACATGTTTATTAATTGAAACTCACAAAAACAATAAAGAGCAACGAAATGTGATGTTCTGTAGCGCTCACAGGCATCAACACGAAAACAAGATCCCACAAAAACCAGTGGGGAAATGGCTGCCTAAATATGATCCCCAATCAGAGACAACGATAAACAGCTGCCTCTGATTGGGAACCATACCAGGCCAACACAGAAATAAATGCACTAGATCAACCACCCTAGTCACACCCCGACCTAACCAAAATAGAGAATAAAAAGGCTCTCTATGGTCAGGGCGTGACACTACGCTACTGGTATTGAGCACGCTGTAATGTCAACATGCGCTTGGTAATTTGGCCTATCCTTTACGCTCTATGGCTATTAAATCTGTTTATGTTAGATCAGCCCACAGTCTGATGCAGTCTTAATTTATATTCCTGCTCGTTAGACGTCATAGCAGAGCTCTGTGTGTGATGGAGGGGCTGTGAGTGTACATTAGTCATGAAGGTGCCGGGTCTTACCATGTATGTCCTCCAGCTGGACAGACAATTAGACGCCTCTCCTCTCTGTCTGAGATGCATGGAGCAGAAGACGCAGCACGGCCATTTTGTAATCAGCAATGGGCCTCTGTTGTGTTATTTAGCGCTAATGACGATTTCAGGGCTTTGTGACTGACGTGCACTCACTGAGCATCAAATGACCAGACATGGACATAGATTCAGTTAGCAGTCAATATGTGTGAGTTGTTGTAATCCAAAAAAATCTATTCCTTTATATAGTACCTTTTATTTCACTTGAATGAGAACACATTCTCACGTACTGCAATTACCTCTAGAATTGTTCCATTGAAACACAGTCCAGGTACAGACAATGTACAGACAATGGACCAGCCGGTATGTCCGATAAACTATTTGTGGCCTATACCAGATTTGAGCATCTGACTAAAAAACTTGAACATCATTACCCCAAAGTGACTGTGTCTTGGTTAAAGAGCATGAAGTTATAAACACATATGATTTTCCACATGAATGACCCACATGCAGCTTCCACCCACTGTCTGTATGATTATGTGAAAGCATGACCAGGAAGCAATTAGTTAGGGCTGGGAAGTCTGAAGAAGACGAGAGGTCTGTAGGTCAACACAGCAGCTATTTCCACTTACCCCTCTGTCAGGGGTGAAGGCCAGTGTGTTTCGTGCAATGAAGTTTCCTTTGTCTTCTTGAAACAGGAGAGAGGGAGACACTATATTTAACCGCCCCATTGAAATGCACAGGCTGTATAGACAGGTATGAGGAGTTAAATGTTTCTGAGCCGTGAAAGTCAAAGGCTCTGGTATTTCCCCATGAAAATTCACCGTCCATGAATTCATTGTGGCTAAAAGTATCACAGATGCACTCATGGATTAAGGTAACATATGTTATTACACATTTATGCAATCGTAATAACAGTGTTTTCTTAATTTGCTAATAAACTCATAACCCCACCAAACGTTCTCAGCGACACATGGAGGAAGACGCTGCTCTTGTCTACAGAGTGAATTTAGCTGTCAACACTCGGTGAGAAAAATGTTTGATGTTTCCATCCTGCTTTCACCTCCGCAGGGAGATTTTCTCCACTGACCCAGTTGTCCGCCGTCAGGACGAGAACGCTGCGTGGAGCAAGGCCATGTTACACCGGGGGCGGACACTGAAAGCCCGGACCATTAAATGCTGTATCAAAAACGTTTTACTGCACCTTGTAGGGGAAACATTGCAAGACGAACAGCCGTAATAATGACAAACCTCTCTATTGCAGAGGATATGGAATAATATTTGAAGAGCCTGTTACAGATGGTTAAAAGTACGGCTTTGGGATCTTCAGTCTGGAAATGCTCAAGATACCCAAGAAGATGTACAATGGAAAAGCTGATTTAATCAGAATCGTCCTGCTTTAATATTTTTGAATGACTGTGTTTCGATATTTAAGTCATAGTTTTATTGTTATAATAAACTGAAATGCATCTCGAAAAAATTTTGTTTATCATACAACAGAAAATATGGCCAGTGGTTGGATTTCATTGGTCTCAGTCCAGTGAAACCTCAGTCTGGAACTCCAAGGTTCAGAGAAGCTGTCGCTCTCTAGAACCCCCCCCCCCCCCCCCCCCCCCAAAAAAACCCAACAACATTAGAGACCTCGTATTTGTACCTCTTGTCTGTCTTAGTCTAATCTATTTTGTCTTTCAGACTTGGACTGTCCTTGGAAACTGCAGGCATATTCCAGTCCTCACAGCTCTTAACAGTATTGTCGAACCTGAGATGTTTGGCCTTCTCCTTAAAGGCTAGATGTCATCGAATGATAATTGACCATTTCGTGACAGGTGATCGTAGTGTTGAATGACATTTCCTTCCATTACTGGAGAGAAAGTATGGGCTGTCTGTGAATACAGTACATGTAAGCCCACCATTCACAACCAGCAGCTCTCCAGAGTCAACCACGCCCGTGGTTAGGGGGAACAGCTCCAAACACACAGGTGAATGAGCAGCAGCACTACAGTATTCGAGTTAAGGACCTAGATTTATGACCCCTGGGTTACACTGTAGGCCCAAATGCCCAGTAGGGACACCATTACATTTCCCTTGCTGTAACCACCACGGCCTCATTATTCACTCTCTTTGACATTGTCTTGTCAAGTGGAGTCTGCTGATATAAATGTAGTCCACAGGGTCAATACTCAAGAATCACGTTGAGTCTGTAAGGGAGGGGTAAAATACCCATTGTCCATTCGTGTTTCTAATCATGACTTGAAGCCAGACGAGTAATCATGTACACCACAAATCTCTGTACCTCACATCCGTTATATTGAAAGCTGATGAAAGGTGCCTGACCACTGGGCACACATTGGTTAAATCAAACATGGAATAGACGTTGAATTGACATCTGTGCCCAGTGGCTATTTACATCGTTGAAGGATTATGGCTCAGACACTTTATGATTAACTGTGCGCATCTTGGATGGGAGACCTGTTCTCGAGCAGATCGATGCTGAGGTCAAAGGTCACAATAGAAGAGCCAGACAATGTGAACTCATTAGAGAACACGGGTACCTTCAGTTTGATGTCCCACCCTAAAACTGAAACCACCAATGATTAAACAGGAAGCTAGGAAGACTTGGACCTAAAACACAGGAGACTTACAAGAGCAGGAACACAGGCCTATGTAGTCATTAAAGAGTGCATTAGGAGTAATGTTTTCCCCATGTGCTTGGGCTAACTGTAAGATACATGGAAAACAATTAAGAATCATACAGTCATACAGGCAGGATGGCGGGTTTAATCCAATCATTAAATTATAAGATTAAGAACATATGCCTACAGTATGCAAGCTGCTGTTAAAATGAAATGACTAAAAAAGTTTTTTTCAAAAATAATATTTCTGAAAAACAAAAAGCCCAGACACAAAAGTAGATCTGAGAGTGACCCAATTCTGTGAAAATGAAACAAAGAGTGTGCAGCTCAATTACACTTACAATTTCCAATTGTTCTGCTAATTTTTCAAAAGCGGTAAAAGGATTATCCATCGGTTGCTGTTGTAAATTTACTACAACTGGTCACATGGCCCCTTGGAAGACGCAGTGCAACTTTGCCAGAAGTCAAGCGAGCGTATTTTGGAAACGAGGCCACAACTTCAAAAGAGACAATTAGCCATCCTACGGTGGGCCACTCCTTAGGAGACAGTGAAACCAGCTGCTACACATTTGAGAACGACTGTGCTACTCCCACACTGTTTCCCCTTTTAAATCCACTCGTGGTTTTTGTGGCATATCGATCAGAAATCAAAGTGGTATTTTATGGATATATACTGTGGCTATAAGTGCATAAATAATAACTATACGCCTAAATATATTGCTGCCTTCAAGTGCTGTTGGAAAGGTGAACATACAAGTTTCCGACTTAAATGATGCTCAAAGTCAGAATTACTAATAGTTAAAGAGGGACCGAACTGGCTGATTTTGCCTAGGTTTTCCTCTACTTCATTAAGAGTTCTTTGATGGGGGTTTCTATTGTGTGTCGTCACATGTGGGATTCAATCTGGCAACACAGTAACACAGTTACAGTCACTCATCCAACACAGTCTAACGAGCTCTGCTAGGGTGAGTAAAATGGTAATCGTGAACCAACTTTAGCTTTATTAGCTTCGGTGCTTGACTGAGACGTCACAGATACCCCTAATCCCAGACTTTCCTGTTTTAGAAAATACTTTAGGTACAAAATTATAATTTTTACAAATGTTATTCCATTTTGGGACTATAATCAAATCAAATTTTGTAACACACATCGAATACAATGGGTGTAGTAGACCTTACCGTGAAATGCTTACTTACAAGCCCTTAACCAACAATGCAGTTTTAAGAAAATAGAGTTAAGAAAATATTTACTATTTTAAAAAAGTAACACAATAAAATAGCAATAATGAGGCTATATATAGGGGGTAACGAGTCAATGTGCAGGGGTACAGGTTAGTCAAGGTAATTTCTACATGTAGGTAGGGGTGAGGTGACTATGCATATATGATAAACAGTGAGGCAGCAGCAGTGTAAAAACAAAAAGGGGGGGGGGGGGGGGGGGGGGGTTAAATGCAAATAGTCCGGGTGGCCATTTGATTAATTGTTGAGCAGTCTTATGGCTTGGGGGTAGAAGCTGTTAAGGAGCCTTTTGGACCTAGACTTGGCACTCCGGTACCACTTGCCGTGCAGTAGCAGAGAGAACAGTCTATGACTTGGGTAACTGGAGTCTTTTACTATTTTTTGGGCCTTTCTCTGACACCGCCTAGTATATAGGACCTGGATGGCAGGAAGCTTGGCCCCAGTGATGTACTGGGCCGTACGCATTACTCTCTGTAGAGTATACAAAAAGTATACATTTTTTCCCCACAGTTCCTCTTCAACCAAAATATTATAAAACAAAGGCGTTTTTAACGTCCTCAAACTTTGACAATGTGGATAATGTTGCTAGTTTGACAATGTTTGCAAGCTGGCTAACTTTAATATTAGCAATGTTAGCTAGCTCATCTGGCTAGCTAAACTCTCAATGGCTGATGAATTGTTACCTGAGTTGAAAAGCACTTGAATGCAATAATGTCTATTTTACAACTTCACCAACTGCGAAATCCGAATTCCAAGAACTATTTGAAGGCAGCATTTAACTTTATAATTAGGAAATGGTAAAAAATAGAAAAGGTCAAGGGTGTATGTACAGTACCAGTCAAAAGTTTGGACACACCTACTCATTCAAGGGTTTTTCTTTATTTTTACTATTTTGTAGAATAATAGTGAAGACATAAAAACTATGAAATAACACATATGAAATCATGTCGTAACCAAAAAGCAAAGAGAAACGACAGTCCATTACTTTAAGACATGAAGGTCAGTCAATCCGGTCTTTGAAAGTTTCTTCAAGTGCAGTCGCAAAAATCATCACGCGCTATGATGAAACTAGCTCTCATGAGGACCGCCACAGGAAAGGAAGACCCATAGTTACCTCTGCTGCAGATATGTTCATAAGAGTTACCAGCCTCAGAAATGGCAGCCCAAATAAATGCTTCACAGAGTTCAAGTAACAGACACATCTCAACATCAACTGTTCAGAGGAGACTGTGTCAATCAGGCCTTCGTGGTCAAATTGCTGCAAAGAAACCACTACTAAAGGACACCAATAATAAGAAGAGACTGCTTGGGCCAAGAAACACGAGCAATGGACATTAGACCGGTGGAAATCTGTCTTTTGGTCTGATCAGTCCAAATTTGACATTTTTAATTCCAACCGCTGTCCTTGTGAGATGCAGAGTAGGTGAACGGATGATCTCTGCATGTGTGATTCCCACCATGAAGCATGGAGGAGGAGGTGGGATGGTGTGGGGGTTCTTTGCTGGTGACACTGTCAGTGAATTATTTCGAATTCAAGGCACACTTAACCAGCATGGCTACCACAGCATTCTGCAGCGATATTCCATCCCAACTGGTTTGCGCTTTGTGGGACTATCATTTGTTTTTCAACAGGACAATGACCCAAAACACTTCCAGGCTATTTGACCAAGAAGGTGAGTGGTGGAGTGCTGCATCAGATGACCTGGCCTCCACAATCACCTGACCTCAACCCAATTGATATTGTTTGGGATGAGTTGGACCGCGGGATGAGAAGAAAAAGCAGCCAACAAGTGCTCAGCATATGTGGGAACTCCTTCAAGACTGTTGGAAAAACATTCCAGGTGAAGCTGGTTGAGAGAATGCAAAGGGTGCCTACTTTGAAGAATCTCAATTATAAAATATATTTTGATTTGTTTAACACTTCTGTTTTGTTACTACATGATTCCACATGTTATTTCATAGTTTTGATGTCTTCACTATTATTGTAGAATGTAGAAAATAGTCAAACTAAAGAAAAACCTTTGAATGAGTAGGTGTGTCTAAACTTTTGACTGGTATTGTACGTTAGAGATGTTGACTGTGGTTTGATCTGGGCGGTTAATAGAGGTTTTACAACCCATTGCTAGATACAGACCACACAAAAACTGTGATCATAAATACAAGATGATACGGTTCTTCTTTCAAACAGTTTGAAGCAACTATATCTTCAGGATTTCCTCGTTATCAACACGTACTACAGAAATCGATATTGTTGCAATTAACCAACATCAAGCACTTTTTTCAAGGACAAAAGGCAGTAACCACTTTTATATTTCAGGACAATAAGTCTGCGTTTAGACCAATTCTGATATTTTTTTCACTAATTTGTCTTTTGAACAATCAGATCTGCTCTGAAAAAGATCTGATGTGAAAATATCTGAATTGGGCTGCCTGTCTAAACACAGTTTAAGATTATTACTTGCATGGTTATTCCAAGGACCCAATTGGAGGCTACTTCCTAATGGATAAAAATACACCCCCCCTTCCCAACCTGTGTGTGCGTGTATGTGTGTATGTCTGTGCCTGTGTGTTGTGTGTGTGTCTACCTTGTAGCCTATACATTAAACTAGAGCAAAGAAATCACCCTAAATCTCCTTACATTTATCTACTTTCCTGAGGCTACACCTCTTTGAAGAGAAACAAAACATACTTTGAACGTAACCTGATGAACTTAATAGATGTTTGTTTGGACTACCCTTTCATCTATTTAATGGAAACACGGTATGAAACTTGTAGCTGTCAGAACTTTAGCAATTATGGACATTGCTGTTTACCTGACCTCAATTCTACACACTTACCCCTCTGATATTACCAGTGACTCAATGCCTCAATTTAGAAAAGCATCATGGCGACTTTCTTTAACTGTGAACTGTGAACTGTCATTTGTTGTTAGTCTCTGTTGAAAATGTATAAATCATCCTAACTTTGACAAAAGTTGCTTAGGATCCCTTGAAGTTGTGGTGAATGGCCCTATGGTTCCCAGTGAAAAGGGAGACTGGAAAGTATCGAGAAAAAATACAAAAACACTATACCTCAAATAAAAATACCTAGAAGTAAAATATACACTTTCTTCATAAACTAAGCTGTTACAGTGCCTTCGGAAAGTTTTCAGACCCCTGGACTTTTTCCACATTTTGTTACCTTACAGCCTTTGTTACCTTACAGAAACTAAGAGATCTTCTGTTGAATCTGACAATTAATCTTGATGGTTGTACAGTCGTCTCAAATAAAACTGTGAAGGACCTCGACGTTACTCTGGACCCTGATCTCTCTTTTGACGAACAAATCAAAACGGTTTCAAGGACAGCTTTTTTCCATCTATGTAACATTGCAAAAATCAGAAACGTTCTTTCCATAAATGACGCAGAAAAATTAATCCATGCTTTTGTCACTTCTAGGTTAGACTACAGCAATGCTCTACTTTCCACCTACCCAGATAAAGCACTAAATAGACTTCAGTTAGTGCAAAACACGGCTGCTAGAATCTTGACTAGAACCCCAAAATTTGATCATATTACTCCAGTGCAAGCCTCTCTACACTGGCTTCCTGTTAAGGCAAGGGCTGATTTCAAGGCTTAACTGCTAACCTACAAAGTATTACATGGGCTTACTCCTACCTAACTTTCCGATTTGGTCCTGCCATACATATCTACACGTACGCTACTGTCACAAGACGCAGGCCTCCTAACTGTCCCTAGAATTTCTAAGCAAACAGCTGGAGGCAGGGCTTTCTCCTATAGAGCTCTATTTTTATGGAATGGTCTGCCTATCCATGTGAGAGACGCAGACTCGGTCTCAACTTTTAAGTCTTTACTGAAGACTCATCTCTTCAGTAGGTCCTATGATTAAGTGTAGTCTGGCCCAGGAGTGTGAAGGTGAACGGAAAGGCACTGGAGCAACGAACCGCCCTTGCTGTCTCTGCCTGGCCGGTTCCCCTCTCTTCACTGGGATTCTCTGCCTCTAACCCTATTACAGGGGCTGAGTCACTGGCTTACTGGTGCTCTTCCATGCCGTCCCTAGGAGGGGTGCGTCACTTGAGTGGGTTGAGTCACTGACGTGATCTTCCTGTCTGGGTTGGCGCCCCCCTTGGGTTGTGCCGTGGCGGAGATCTTTATGGGCTATACTCGGCCTTGTCTCAGGATGGTAAGTTGGTGGTTGAAGATATCCCTCTAGTGGTGTGGGGGCTGTGCTTTGGCAAAGTGGGTGTGGTTATATCCTGCCTGTTTGGCCCTGTCCGGGGGTATCGTCGGACGAGGCCACAGTGTCTCCCGACCCCTCCTGTCTCAGCCTCCAATATTTATGCTGCAGTAGTTTGCGTGACGGGGGGCTAGGGTCAGTCTGTTATATCTGGAGTATTTCTCCTGTCTTATCCGGTGTCCTGTGTGAATTTAAGTATGCTCTCTCTAATTCTTTCCTTCTCTCTCTCGGAGGACCTGAGCCCTAGGACCATGCCTCAGGACTACCTGGCATGATGTTGCCTTGCTGTCCACCTGGCCGTGCTGCTGCTCCAGTTTCATCTGTTCTGCCTGTGGCTATGGAACCCTGACCTGTTCACCGGACGTGCTACCTGTCCCAGACCTGCTGTTTTCAACTCTCTAGAGACAACATGAGTGGTAGAGATATTCTGAGTGATCGGCTATGAAAAGCCAACTGACATTTACTCCTAAGGTGCTGACCTGTTGCACCCTCGACAACCACTGTAATTATTATTATTTGACCCTGCTTATCGTCTATGAACATTTGAACATCTTGGCCATGTTCTGTTATAATCTCCACCCGACACAGCCAGAAGAGGACCGGCCACCCCTCATAGCTGGTTCCTCTCTAGGTTTCTTCCTAGGTTGTGGCCTTTGTAGGGAGTTTTTCCTAGCCACCGTGCTTCTACACCTGCATTGCTTGCTGTTTGGGGTTTTAGGCTGGGATTCTGTACAGCACTTTGAGATATCAGCTGATGTAAGAAGGGATTTATAAATAAATTAAAATGAATAAAATACAATTAAATCCTTTGCAATCTACACACAATACCCCATAATGACAAAGTGAAAACAGGTTTTAAGTTGTAACGATCGTCCTGGGAAGAAGGTGACCAAAACGCAGCGTGGGAAGTGTTCATGTTATAAATTTAATTAAAACTGAACACTAAACAAAATAACAACGAGGAAGAACGAAAACGAAACAGTTCTGTCAGGTAAAATACACAAAACAGAAAACAACTACCCACAAACACAGGTGGGAAAAGGCTACCTAAGTATGGTTCTCAATCAGAGATAACAATAGACAGCTGCCTCTGATTGAGAACCACACCCGGCCAAACACGTAGAACTAGACAGCATAGAACACAACATAGAATGCCCACCCCAACTCACGCCCTGACCAACCAAAATAGAGACATAAAAAGGATCTCTAAGGGGCGTGATATAAGTAAGTAAAAAAAATGTTTACATAAGTATTCAGACTCTTTGCTATGAGACTGGAAATTGAACTCAGGTGCATCCTGTTTCCATTGATCATCCTTGAGTTGTTTCTTCAATTTGATTGGAGTCCACCTGTGGTAAATTCCTTTGATTGGACATGATTTGGAAAGGCACAAACCTGTCTATATAAGGTCCCACAGTTGACAGTGCATGTCAGAGCAAAAAACAAGCCATGAGGTCGAAGAAAATTGTCCGTAGAGCTCCAAGACAGGATTGTGTCAAGGCACAGATCTGGGGAAGGGTATGAAAACGTTTCTGCAGCATTGAAGGTCCCCCAAAACACAGTGGCCTCCATCATTCTTAAATGAAAGAAGTTTGGAACCACCAAGACTCTTTCTAGAGATGGCTGCCCGGCCACTTGAGCAATCAGGGAAGAAGGGCCTTGGTCAGAGAGGTGACCAAGAACCCGATGGTCACTGACAGAGCTCCAGAGGTCCTCTGTGGAGATCAAATCAAATGTTATTGGTCACATACACATGGTTAGCAGATGTTAATGTGAGTATAGCAAAATGCTTATGCTTCTAGTTAAGACAGTGCAGTAATATCTAACACGTAATCTAACAATTCCACAACACCTACCTAATACACACACATCTAAAGGGATGTAATACAAATATGTACATATAAATATATGGATGAACAATGACAGACCAGCATAGGCAAGGTGCAATAGATGGTATAAAATACAGTATATACATGAGTAACGTAATATATGTAAACATTATTAAAGTGGCATTATTAAAGTGACTAGTGATCCATTTGTAAATGTGGCCAATTATTTTGAGTCTGTACGTAGGCAGCAGCCTCTCTGTGTTTAGTGATGGCTGTTTAACAGTCTGATGGCCTTGAGATAGAAGCTGTTTTTCAATCTCTCGGTCCCAGCTTTGATGCACCTGCACTGACCTTGCCTTCTGGACTGTAGCGGGTTGAACAGGCAGTGACTCGGATGGTTGTTGTCCTTGATGGTCTTTTTGGCCTTCCTGTGACATCGGGTGCTGTAGGTGTCCTGGAGGGTAAGTAGTTTGCCCCCAGTGATGCGTTGTGCAGATCGCACCACCCTCTGGAGAGCCTTGCGGTTGTAGGCAGTGCAGGTGCTGTACCAGCCCAACAGGATCCTCTCAATTGTGTATCTGTAAAACTTTGTGAGGGTTTTAGTTGACAATCCAAATTTCTTCTGCCTCCTGAGATTGAAGAGGTGCTGTCACCATAATGTCTGTGTGGGTGCACCATTTCAGTTTGTCCGTGATGTGTACACCGAGGAACTTAATACTTTCCACCTTCTCCACTGCTGTTCCGTCGATGTGGATAGGGGGGTGCTCCCTCTGCTGTTTCCTGAAGTCCACAATCATCTCCTTTGTTTTGTTGATGTTAAGTGAGAGGTTGTTTTCCTGACATAACTCTCCGAGTGCCTTCACCTCCTCCCTATAGGCTGTCTCGTCGTTGTTGGTAATCAAGCCCACTACTGTTGTGTCGTCTGCAAACTTGATGATTGAATTGGAGGCGTGCATGGCCCCGCAGTCATGGGTGAACGGGGAGTACAGGAGGTGGCTGAGCACGCACCCTTGTGGGGCCCCAGTGTTGAGGATCAGCGAATTGGAGATGTTGTTTCCTACCTTCAGATGGGAGAACCTTCCAGAAGGACAACCAACTCCACCAATCAGGCCTTTATGGTAGAGTGGCCAGACAGAAGCCACTCCTCAGTGAAAGGCACATGACAGCCTGCTTGGAGTTTGCCAAAAGGCACCTAAAGACTCTCAGACCATGAGAAACAAGATTCTCTGATCCAAAGTAACCAAGATTGAACTGTTTGGCCTGAATGCCAAGCGTCACGTCTGGAGGAAAACTGGCACCATCCCTACGGTGAAGCATGTTGGTGGCAGCATCGTGCTGTGGGGGATGTTTTTCAGTGTCAGGGAGACTATTCACGATCAGTGGTGGAAAAAGTACTCAATTGTCATACTTGAGTAACTGTAAAGAAAATGTAATAGAAAGTAATAGAGTAAAAAGTAAAAGTAATAGAAAATGACTCAAGTAAAAGTGAAAGTCACCCAGTAAAATACTACTTAGGTAAAAGTCTAAAAGTTTTAAATATACGTATCAAAAGTAAACGGAATTGCTCAAATGTACTTAAGTATCAAAAGTACTCGTAGTAACCATTTCAAATTCCTTATATTAAGCAAACCAGACGGCACAATAAAAAAAATTCAATTTATTTGCGGATAGTCAGGGGCACACTCCAACACTCAGACATAATTTACTCACTTTTGCATGTCAAGGAAAATGTATGGACTAAAAGTACATTATTTTCTTTTGGAATGTAGTGAAGTAAAAGTAAAAGTTGGCAAAAATATAAATGGTAAAGTACAGATACCCCAAAAAACAACTAATACTAAAGTATTTCTACTTAAGTACTTTAGACCACTGGTCAGGATCGAGGCAAAGATGAATGGAGCAAAGTGCAGAGCGATCCTTAATGAAAACCTGCTCCAGAGTCCTCAGGACCTCAGATTGGGACGAAGTTTCACCTTCCAACAGCCCAATGACCCTAAGCACAGAGCCAAGACAACGCAGGAGTAGCTTCGGGACAAGTCTCTGAATGTCCTTGAGTGGCCCAGCCAGAGCCCGGACTTGAACCCGATCGAACATCTCTGAAGAGACCTGAAAATATCTGTGCAGCAACGCTCCCCATCCAACCTGACAAAGCTTGAGAGGATCTGCAGAGAAGAATGGGAGAAACTCCCCAAATACAGGTGTGCCAAGCTTGTAGCGTCATACCCAAGAAGACTCAAGGCTGTAATCACTGCCAAAGGTGCTTGAACAAGGGTCTGAATACTTATTTAAATGTAATATTTCAAACACCTGCTTTTGCTTTGTCATTATGGGATATTGTGTGTAGATTAATGAGGGATTAAAAAACATTTCTTTAAAAAAATAAGGCTGTAACCAAATGTGGAAAAAGTCAAGGGGTCTGAATACTTTCTGAAGGCACTGTACATGTATCTGTCATTATTTTTTAAAGCAATGCAGTGTCCCTCTGCTCCTTTTACTGTAATGTACCCCAGATTTGTTGACGTGATATTATGTTGCATATTTTTTTCAAGCTTCTTGGCTCTTATGCACAACTTTCCTGTGGTATTTTCTGGGAGACAGACGGACAGCCGTTGCTGGAAATATCATGTGTTGGGTCGTCAACAAGACACCATCAAATTTTAAGAGTTGCTTGCAGTAACAAAGAAAAACAACACAATGGAACTGATTGCGTTGAACTCACTTAAAAGACCCGTAGGTGCTTTGCCCTAGGAATTGCTCCCTATGCACCCCTCCACCAGAAGGTATGTCCAATTTCTCAGGGCTTCTGAACTAACTCTGGTTGGGAAGAGGGGGGACCAATAATAAGGACCAATCTAAACCTATCTAATTAACATGATTACCATGCAATTTGTAGAAGTATTCAAAATCAGTGAACTGCAACTGATGAAACCCGGGATTGATTCAATTGACTTACCTTAAAAATTGACAAAATCAATGTACGAAGCATTTAGGCTGTCATTCTTCAAGTGCTCTGGACAAAATTACCACCCACTAACTTCTGCGATGGTCATTAATGGGACGTCCGGCACATGAGTCAACAGAGCAAGTCACTGGCATAATGAGAGGGGTTTAGTCCATTCAGTTTCTAGTCAACTGTGACATGGCTGCAAGTACCTGTCATTGACCTTCATCTAACTCCCTCAAACTCAACTCTGGACATCTAAGCCAGTTCCACTGCTTTTTTTCATTGTTCCCCACCAATCATGGACTGATTTAGACCTGGGACACCAGGTGGGTGCAATTCATTATTCATTATAATCAGGTAGAACAGAAAACCAGCAGACTCCGGACCTCGTAGGGTAAGAGTTGAATACCCCTGATCTAACAGAACTAAACAGTCCTCTCCCCTCAGAGCAGTTGGGAATGTCTGTCTCTCCAGCCACAATAACTGCAAACTTCAGCGTATGTGATCCATTAGTACAGAAGGATTGCACAGGCCAAGACCAGTGCTTATGTTATTCAGAGCTTCTGTTGGCAGGTCTTGAAGGGGTACTAATAGCCAGTGTTTTATAGGTGGCTAATGTCATACTGTACAGTTCCAAGACTTGCACAAAGGTCATCAAAAAGAAAGGAGGACCAACGGACTCTTCATATAATTAATTAAAATGCTTTTATTAGTATGGCATGTTCAATAGACACAAAGTTTTTTAAATCCATAGCGTCCCCACCATATAATCCGGTCAAAGAAATGGTTATTAGAAGGATCCAAAACTAAGTCATTTTCCCAAGTACAAACCAGGGTAGGAAGGGCTGTAGCAAGCTCCCATGGCACATCCTTTGACCTGTTTAAAAATACGGTCCTGAAAGATAAAGATGTTATGATTTAAAGTCCATTCAGTCAGTGAGACAATGAATTCTGTAGGAGGCACCTCAGTTTCAGGTCAGGTACTCAAGAAATGGTGCATAGCTGCCAAACCTTGTTGATGCTCAATGGTGGTGTATAAAGACTCCACATCCATGGTGACTAAAAAGGAAGCTGTACCTATATTGTTCAATTCCTTAATTTTGTTCAACACATCTGTGGTATCTTGAAGATAGGCTGGAAGTGACGTCAGAAAAGGGTTAATAAAGTAATCAATGTACTTAGAGATGGGTTCTGTCAGACTTTCATTACCACTAATGACCGGTCTGCCTGGGGGATTTTCAAGATTTTTGTGGACTTCTGGAAGAAGGTAAAAAGAAGCCATACGCGGACTGCCATTGAAAAGAAATTTGAACTCATTGTCTGAAATGTCTCCTTAGCTCCTGTGAGGATCCCTTTCAATTCAGTTTTTAGGTTTTGTTTTTGAGGGAACAGAAACTGCCTGACCTGAGACACTGGCGTCTGTACTTGGAGAGATGTTTTGTTGTACCAGGCCTTCAGCTGTAGATTCCTGTAGAAACGAAATAGGTCAATCTTTGTATTAAATTCATTAGTTGTATATGTGGGGGCAAAGGACAGTCCTTTAGACAATACCCTTATGCAATCATCAGATAGGGGTTCTCCAGAAATGTTGATCACAGCCTTGTTCTGGTCCTGCTCCGTGTGGTTGGATAGTCTTGATTTCTTCCTCCACCGCCGTGTTGGCCTCTTCCGCGTCCTCTCCCTCTCTTGTTGAGGAACCTGCGTGACTCCTCTTCCTGATCTAAAAAATCTTGGGAGGAGCTGGCCTCTGAGCGTCTGGGGTGATCCTCATCCTCACTGCTTGTAAAGTTGAAAGAAATAGATCTAGGCTTCCTTCTCTGCGGATGTGATTCTGAATTCTTGCGTGTTGGTTTTCTCCGGGCAAAGACCTTGCCATCTCTATAGTCTACTTCATCTCTTCTAAATGTTCTTAGCTTGTCTTGCTTCAATGTCAGAGTGAATGTGTCTACTTTCTCTTTCAAGATCTCATCACATTGTGCTTCGTTAGAATTGTCACTGTGTTCTGTGATTTTCCTTTTTACTTCTTCAATTTCTGTTTGGACTACTTGTCTGTCCTTTTTAGATTATTCTATTGGAAGTAGCATTAGGTCAAAAGAACACTTGTTGAGAATAGCCTCCCATTTATCTCTAAATTCAGTTTTACCTTGTGCAAAGGTGTCAAGCTAGGAGGCTCATTATTTGAAGTGCTTTGTGTGTATTACGTGTCATATAACATGTCAACCTGAAATCTATATAGATCTTTTGGAGACAGGCTATACTGTATTTACAGTATATCTGTAGCTCAACATATTTATATGATGGCTTCATATTTAGGCTGTAGTATATTATTCACACTGTAATACAATATTTATGCCAGGGCTATACGATGTTGTTCAGGACATCCCCTGTATCAATAGAGCATATCTACAAGCTATCAATTTCCAACCAGAGCTGCTCTCCGCCTCACAACACAGTTTGACACACATTGTTTTGAAATACCCAAAAAGCTTTGACGCGTGGCCATCTAGCAATGCTGGCCAACAGTGACTCATATTCTGCCATTGTATAGGGGATCACCAGGCTTTAACCGCTGACATGGCTCATCCCCTCCCCCTGCCCCCATACCCACCCATCCCCTCCACTGTGCACTCAGTGGAGTGATTGAGGTCCGTGCCAGAGGCGATAACAACAGAGCCCCATCCTGGATGAAAGGGTACATTATCAGTTTATTGCCTTGAAAACACTTAACCATCGTGCTGACTCAGAGAGGATGAAGCCCTTGTGCCGTCACGTCCCGTCCACACAGACGTGATCCCCTGCACCCCCGCCCATACAGTGGAGCTGGGCTGTGGTTCAGTGACCTGACAAGTTCTTAAGGAGGGCACCCCAGAGCCTCCATCATCTCAGGGATGTGTCAGTCATCCCAGACCATCTCGACCTGAATGTACTGTAGAAAGATGTAACTCAAAAGCCGAGACATCTTGTTCCCAGCCATGTGTTTTTCTGGAGTCTCCATATGAAAGCTTGGTTCACTCTCAGTTTTTTAAAATTGTTCTCTTGTTTTTATCTTAATTCTGTTATCTCACTGGAAACATGGTATTCTTGGAATCACTGCTCTTGGATTCAAAATGTGTAAGATTTAGGTTCTAGGAAACCACAGGGTTGAGAGAGAGAGAGAGGTGCAGTATGTTGATGTCAAGGCTGATGTCTCTTAAGTGTAATACTAGTGTTGTTAGCTGTTAATTACATACAATTGTTTATAATGCTTATGATGATAGGCTTACTACATTAAAGCATTGTGTGCGTTTGGAATTGCAGTGTTGAACTATTAATCCAAAGTGTTACAATAGGCATCAAGCAAGCAGTGAGAACAATTTGACATGTGTGCCATGTGTCAAAGAGACGTGGACCAGTAATCTCAAAGTATTTCATGACGTAATGTTCTGATTGGTTTAATCATATGTAAATGTAAACAAGGGGTACAGTGGGGGCGGGGAATAGGGTTTGAGTGTGACTGACAGTAACCAGTGGTAGGAACCTGGAACATCTGCAGTCACCGTGGCAATGAGATGACAGACAGGGCTTGGGAATTATCACGCAGATTACTGGTGCAGACTTTACTGCTATTCAGCCACCCTGCGTTTTATGTCAGCGTGTCTCCAAATGCACCGGCGTGGGGACTGTTGAGGGCATAAGAGCTGCTAGAACCATAAAACACACAAGTCAGTTGGGATTCGCTGGAAATGTACAACACCACTCTCTTGTTTTTCCCCAACACTAAATATAAACATGGACAGCTGAGGTGGGCATGATCAAATGCTTCCTGGGGTTAGAGTTCTGATTTATGCCAAAGAAACACCAACAACGCCTTTAATTGGGGCCGGTTCTGCCAGCACAAATTTATAGAACAGTTGCTTGGAGACTGACTCTTGGAGCCTGACGATGTCCCAGCTGTGCAACACGTAAAATGTTATTTCTGCAACCTGCATCCTTCATTTACTTAGTTATTGTGATCTTGCGTAGGAAATAAAAAGTGGCACTTGGCACACTCCCTTTGGTTAGAAAAATACAGAACTTTTTAAACTACCAGGCCTTCGGTTTTTTGGAATGCACGTGTGCTTACAGATCAATATTCCTGCTGTTGGAAGGACAGAGGAGTAATGGAGTGTGTTTGGGATGGAAAGTGTGTATGAAGTGGTGGAGAGGATGGCTCCACTAAGACCAAGGGGAGCTTGGGGCTGGTATTTCAGTGATCCCTGCCAGTCTAATTGGTTTGTGCAGGCGTCTGATTAGCCCCTGAATTGCAGCAATTACCAGAGGTGCTCTCATGTTTTCTCAGCTGACAGCTGAGCCAATCTAGCTGCAGGCCAGCAATTAGGCCTGTTTGCTTCTAATAGACAAAGTATAGACTGGCATCACACAGACAGAGTTACATGCATTACTGGGTTCCAGGAAAGAGTATGATTACCCACTGTCCTGAGATGATATCTGGTAATCGAGGCAACAAATACTAGTGTGTCTAGGACATTGGTTAACTATGACTGACTGAAATAGTTGTCACTGGAACCTTCCTTTTTATGCTCTTATGTTATTCCCAATTTGCTTCTCCCCATTTCATCAGGTTGAAGGTTTTAGTCAACCCCCAACAAGCAGCTGACAGTAGTCATAACAGGCTGTCACTGGGAACAAAGGCAGAGAGGGAGCAGGGATTTTAAAGCCTACTGAGAACAAATGTCACTGCTTTGCACTGATACAAAAGATGAGGAAAGTGGACATGAGAGTTGTATTTTCACAGCAGAAGGAGAAATCCCATTTCATCTAAAACATCCCAAAGCAGTCCTATAGTCTCTCAGCGTTATTAAAGGCTCAGACAGGTACTGTATGTATGTTCCACTTGTCTTTCAGGAACCTTCTCCAACTGTATATTTGTCTAAGGATACACCAAGGAGAGGACAAAAATCTAAAGTATGACATTTCATTGGAACCAAAATGTATAATCCACTCTGTTTGTTTTGTTAAGCTGGCTATAGTTGGATGACCATTATGTGCATGTTCATCTGCACCATCGGAACCATTTCACATAACATAACTTGTTGTCTTGCAATGCACATTGGGGTGGCAGCGTAGCCTAGTGGTTAGAGCGTTGGACTAGGAACTGAAAGGTTGTTCAAATCCCCGAGCTGACAAGGTACAAATCTGTCGTTCTGCCCTTGAACAAGGCCGTTAACCCACTGTTCCTAGGCCGTCATTGAAAACAAGAATTTGTTCTTAACTGACTTGCCTAGTTAAATAAAATAAAAATAAACATTGCTACTGGGCTTAGTATTGTCTTATTTAAAAAAATGTAACCTTTATTTAACCAGGCAAAACAGTCAAGAACCAATTCTTATGTTACAATGACGGCATACCCCGGCCAAAGCCTCCCCTAACCCGGAGAAGGCTGGGCCAAACCCTCCCCTAACCCGGAGAACGCTGGGGCAAACCCTCCCCTAACCCGGAGAATGCTGGGCCAAACCCTCCCCTAACCCGGAGAACGCTGGGCCAAACCCTCCCCTAACCCGGAGAACGCTGGGCCAAACCCTCCCCTAACCCGGAGATAGCTGGGCCAAACCCTCCCCTAACCCGGAGAACGCTGGGCCAAACCCTCCCCTAACCCGGAGAACGCTGGGCCAAACCCTCCCCTAACCCGGAGAACGCTGGGCCAAACCCTCCCCTAACCCGGAGATAGCTGGGCCAAACCCTCCCCTAACCCGGAGAATGCTGGGCCAAACCCTCCCCTAACCCGGAGAACGCTGGGCCAAAGCCTCCCCTAACCCGGAGAACGCTGGGCCAAAGCCTATGGGAGATATTGTATCAATTCAATCATTCTTTTTAAAAATCTTGCAAAGTCCTATCAAGTCATTCACTCTGGAAACAATGCCATGTTCAACTAACTACCATGACCCTGGAATCCGTCGAGCAGATGCAGTCTCCTCCTGCTCCATATTGCACCTCTAGCTGCCCTGAGGGTCACTTTAGAGTCGATAGGCCTTTCATAAGACCCGTGTCAGGAGTAATGCCACGTTCAAAACAACTGGGAACTTGGAACTCAGAAATCTCCGACTTCGGTGCATTTAAAACAACTGGGAGCTTGGAACTCAGAAATCTCCGACTTCAGTGCATTTAAAACAACTGGGAGCTTGGAACTCAGAAATCTCCGACTTCAGTGCATTTAAAACAACTGGGAATTCAGAAGAAAAAAACTAGCTCCAACTGGGAAAAAATCTATTTGAACTGTCTTCCAAATCGGAATCCCAACTCGGGAACTCGGGCCTCTTTCTAGAGCTCTGACTTTCCGACCTGAAGATCACTGACGTGATGATTTGACAGAATTCAGTTCCCAGTTGTTTTGAATGCAGCATTAGGTTGAGAGAGAGTGATGGGGTGGAAACCACCCAGAGGGGCATCAAAGCACTTCCTTCCTTTTTTCCTTGAGGTTGCTGCACTTGTGGACCCGAGGGAGGTAACCATCACGCCACAGAACCCTGACAGTTCCTGCTCAGTCCTTCCAGCTCCTGAGTGATGACTTGGGTGGAACATCGATTGCCATGCTCCACAACTTAGCCCAGACCCTCACGCTGGCAGACATGGCCTCGACTGCTCTAGGGAATGATCATATAACTTTGTCAGAGACGGGATCTTCCTGAATAGTACTGATGCTACAATTCAAGTTTGGGGTAACAGGGTTACTCTGCACCTTGTAAGTATGCTTATGGATCCAATATGAATAAGACTGGCTTTCTCTCACAGCACACAAAGGCTAAATGAAGGTGGACATCAACAACATGAAAGAGCATTTGATTAATAGCTTGAGGGAAAGCCATATAAACTTTCAGGAAATCTGGGTTAAGATACCTACCATATATTTCCAAGTAAAATTCTGTCCACAACCTACTGTGTACAGTACACGTATCACTAATGTAATCTCGTAAACATTGTTTTCCAGTTTTCATGAACAAAAAACATGGCTGTGTTGGGGAGGCATTTGTTCCACTCAGATTACTGTCTCATCCTCTCTCACATGATGCTAAACTCTACTGGATGTCTGGTCCAAACTTGGATGTTCAGGAGCTTTAATGTAAACGAATCCCACCAAAAGGCCTCTTTGTAATCGTCATACTGTCCTGCCAAATAGCTGCTATTACTATGCCGGCAAGTTGTCTGTCCAGTACTCTTCCCCTAATGACACAACACTTAGGAGTGTTCTTCCCAGCCTTATCAGTCACTTATGGTGTTTTAATGTTGCTTTAATGGCGCTAAGGAACCAAAGTCTCATTGACTTGGCAAAAGTTAACATATTTGTCCCTTCATTTCTGCAAATTTGCCAACTTGGAATTGTGAACATGCAATTCGATTCCAATTCCTTTGGCTGCTTCTTCGTAGGAACTCAATGGCCCGCACTTAAATGATTAGAGATCCATAAAAAATATACCTGGATTCAGTGATTGATCTACAACGTTTTTAGGAACCAGAAATTAAACACAAACTTGGAAAAACCCGGAGGAGATGCATTGCATCATACCCAAAATGACTTTCACAGCTTGCACTGGGGCTAAGCCTACATCCAGACAGTGAGAGAAAAACACCAGAAAGAGCAGATTCCATTTGGGAGCATCTATATCCTCTCTGTGAACTACCGAGCTGCATGCTTGGCAAGACGCAGGAGATAAGGAGCCTGCTTGGATTTTCTCCTGTGGTGAGGCAGTGGTACCTCTAAGAAATCAGACTGTTTAGGACTACTGGCTGGTTTAGGGGCAGATGCTACAGGACCATTGCCCTGGGCTTCTCTGGTTTATGTATTTTGGCTGCACCTCAAGGAGGCATGGTGTTCCTCTCCTCTCGTATTCCCAGACAGTCTGAACTGCCTTAAGCTTACTGTTGTGACGTGCCGGCTAACCTGCAAGTATTTCTGGCTGCCTGGACCCACTGAGGGAGACCATAGACTGTCTCACAGTCACACCTATTGTAGCAGGTCTGTGTGACCGTGCTAACCATTTGAGCCAAAGGCCAGGTCGATAAAGAAGATACTTAATCAGTTGCACAACTGAATGCATTCAACCGAAATGTGTCTTCTCTGAGTAAGAGATGTGCGGGGGCTGCCTTAATCGACATCCACAGCACATTTGTTGTTGGGGGGTTAACTTTCTTGCTCAAGTGCAACAGCAGATTTTTTCCACCTTGGACGGCTCGGAGATTCGAACCAGCGACTTTTCGGTTGCTGGCCCAACGCTCTTAAGCGCTAGGCTACCTTCTCCTAAGTTCAGCTTCCTCCTCTGTTTAATTGGTATTGCCTGGCCAAAGGCACATAGCGTGGGGTGGGAGGGGAGGAGACGGGGAGGGGGCTGCTGGTGTCATGGATGTTTAGTGTCAGAAGTGCCGGATGCTTCTATTCCTCCCACCTGTTTTGCCTGCCTTGACTGAACCTCAGAATCAATTAGAGCTCCGTCAGGCTGATTGGGAACAGCGCGCAAACACACACACACACACAAACACAAACACACACACACTGCTGTGCACAGTGAGAGATAGTAGCCAACAGGCTGATTTACTAGAGGCAGAGGTTCTCAGACTGCTCTGTTTATCAGCTCTTTTACTCTATAATGTTTCAGCTCCTTCAGGCTGATATTTTTTTCACCTGGCCTTTACCATCTGTTAAGGGAGAGATGACCTGCTCATAGACAACTCTTTCATTGTCGGATGAGACTCATTCACAGACTTAATGAAATGATGAAGCAGACAGCAGAAAAAAAGACATTTGCACTTATCATGCACCATTATGGTGTAATTACATGTAACTAAACGGTAAATATGTGAGTAAGTAATTTGAACAGAACATGGCAACTTTCCTTTCATTTCCATTTACCATGTACAACTGTGTAATTACATTCTAGTTGTCTGCTAACTATAAGGCATAAGGGTACAATGTTAAGTGCAACCAGAAACTTGTACCGGTAAACATCAACTCTTGCAGATGGCTTTAATTTAGAGAGGCATATCTTAACCACACACAGTGTGGTGAGGCCCGGTCCATCTCTTGCTCTTGGTTACGACTCAGGATCCAAGCGGCCAAACCAAAATCTAAATGAGTTAACTGGGGTCTGGGCACACAGTGCAGTCTGTAGCCAAAGGGCATGACCAAACAAAAGTGGGCCCAAACCAAGAGACCAGGACTTGGTGCTGAAGCAGCACTTCTCATCTGAATGCGGCACTCAAAATAAACCTCTTCCAATGACTTCACTCACCGTGGGGTTAGTGTAATTAAATCATGTAGCTCTGTTCTTTAGATATCATTTCTTCTTTTTGTGGGAGTCCAGAAATATCATCTGACTTCTCATTAATGATGGTAATAATAAATTATAAGCTGGTGGGTATGGTTTCCTTTCATTTTCCCTCATGGCTCGTTTCATAAATCTTGATTGGCTGGGTTAGATTATTAAAGCCTGGTTTGCCTCTGGGAATGCTAGAAATGACTTAAATAGCTACAGTATCTTTAGACAATTGTTCAAACTGATTACAATGTACAGTGGGGTCTGGAATTTTTGACACCCTTGATAAAGATGAGCAATTATGACTGTATAAAATAAATAATTCAGATACTGACCTATATTGTTAGCACATTTTTTTCAAATTATTTTATACTAATACAAATGTTCAGAAAAATATATATTTTTTAATTCTCTAAAAAGGTAGGGGATAAAATGATTGACACCCCTAAATGATTACTATAATCCTGAATGAATCGTGAATAATGATAAGTGAGAAAGTTACAGAGGTTCAAAGAGTAAACCCCCAAGACATGCTAACCTCCCCGTTATTGATAATGGTGAGAGGGTCTTGGCGTATAATCTTGGACCCTCTGTACCTTTCTCACTCGTCATTATTCACAATTCATTCAGGATTATCCATAATCATGGTAGCATCCACTTTAACGTAGAAGTGTATAGAAACATATTATATTCTTATTTATAATAAAAGTGACTCCAAAATGACACAAATGATTTACCACAAAATAATCTAAAACAAAACCAAAATGAACTGCAAATGCATCCAACAAGTTTGTAGAGTCACAAACTTGATGTAGTAATTCTGTGGTAGGAATATGGAACCAAATATTACACTTTTGACTACTTTATTTATGAGAATTTTGACCCCTACTGTTTTGAGAAAAAAGGTATTACTTGTTAAACAAAATCTTTCTCTGAGCAATTGTATAAAATAATATATACACTGAACAGAAACAGAAACACAACATGTAAAGTGTTGGTCCCATGTTTTATGAGCTGAAATAAAAGATCCCAGAAATGTTCCATATGCACAAAAATATTATTTATCCCAAATGTTGTGCACAAATTTGTTTACATCCCTGTTAGTGAGCATTTCTCCTTTGCCAAGATAATTCATCCACCTGACAGGTGTGGCATATCAAGAAGCTGATTAAACAGCATGATCATTACACAGGCGCACCTTGTGCTGGAGACAGTTTTGAGGGAGCGTGCAATTGGCATGCTGACTACAGTAATGTCCACCAGAGCTGTTGCCATAGAATTGAATGTTAATTTCTCTACCATAAGCCAATGTCGTTTTGGAGAATTTGGCAGCACGTCCAACCGGCCTCACAACCGCAGACCACGTATATGGCGTCATGTGGGTGAGCTGTTTGCTGATGTCAACATTGTGAACAGGCCATTTGAATACACAGAAATACTGTAACGAGATCCTGAGGCCTATTGTGAGGCTAATTTTAAATATCTATGACCAACTTGTTACACTCGATGAGGATAAAGGTAAGGAGTCAGGCGCAGAGAGCAAAGGTAACGGGGAAAATCACTTTTTAATGTCCAACCAGAAATACAACTGGTAACGTCAAAAACATTGGCGATAAACTCCAACTTGAATAAAGTCCAAAACTGGAAAGTAAATCCAGTCTGTGCAAAAACCCCAATGAAAATAGCAACCTCAGAATACAAACAGAGAAACAAGCCCGCACAAACATAAACGGGCTAAACGAACTTAAATAACACCACCCTAACAACCAAACAATAAACAGGTGAAAACAATTAGACAAAACCAAACGAAAAGGAAAAAAGGATCGGTGGCAGCTAGTAGACCGGCGACGACGACCGCCGAGCGCCACTCGAACAGGAAGGAAGGCCACCTTCGGTAATACTCGTTACAGTACCCCCCTCCTGACGCGCAGCTCCCGCAGCGCGCCGACGCCGGCCTCGAGGACGACCCGGGGGCCGAGGCGCAGGGCGATCCGGATGGAGGCGATGGAACTCTCTCAGCATAGATGGATCCAATATATCCCCCACCGGGACCCAGCACCTCTCCTCCGGACCGTACCCCTCCCAGTCCACGAGGTACTGCAGGCCCCTCACCCGACGTCTGGAATCCAGAATAGACTTTATCCTGTACGCCGGGGACCCCTCTATATCCAGAGGGGGTGGAGGGACCTCCGGCACCTCACCTTCCTGCATGGGACCAGCTACCACCGGCCTGAGGAGAGACACATGAAATGAGGGGTTAATACGATAATAAGAAGGAAGTAACAATCGGTAACACACCTCATTTATTCTCCTCAGGACTTTAAAGGGCCCTACACACTGCGGACCCAGCTTCCGGCAGGGCAAGCGGAGGGGCAGGTTTCGGGTCGAGAGCCAGACCCTATCCCCCGGTGCAAACACGGGGGCCTCACTGCGGTGACGGTCAGCGCTCTTCTTCTGCCGTCTACTCGCCTGACGCAGAGACTCCTGGACGGCTCTCCAAGTCTCCTTAGAGCGCTGTACCCACTCCTCCACCGCAGGAGCCTCGGTCTGACTCTGATGCCATGGTGCCAGAACCGGCTGATACCCCAACACACACTCAAATGGTGACATGTTGGTAGAGGAGTGGCTTAGTGAGTTCTGAGCAATTTCTGCCCAAGGGATGTATCTTGACCACTCCCCTGGCCGGTCCAGGCAATACGACCGCAGAAACCTACCCACCTCCTGGTTCACTCTCTCCACCTGCCCATTACTCTCCGGGTGATACCCCGATGTAAGGCTGACCGAGACCCCCAAATGCTCCATAAACGCCTTCCATACTCTGGAAGTGAACTGGGGACCCCGATCAGAAACAATATCCTCGGGCACCCCGTAGTGCCGGAAGACATGGGTAAATAATGCCTCCGCAGTCTGCAGGGCCGTAGGGAGACCGGGCAACGGGATAAGACGGCAGGACTTAGAGAACCGATCCACAACGACCAGGATTGTAGTGTTCCCCTGAGATGGAGGTAAGTCAGTCAGAAAATCTACCGAAAGATGGGACCACGGCCGTTGTGGAACGGGGAGGGGTTGTAACTTCCCTCGAGGCAGGTGCCTAGGAGCCTTACTCTGAGCGCACACCGAACAGGAAGAGACATAGAATCGCACATCCCTCTCCAAGGTGGGCCACCAGTACTTCCCCCTAAGACCTCGCACTGTCCTCGAAATACCCGGGTGACCCGACGAGAGTATACCATGAGCCCATCGAATCAATTGATCACGAACAGCGAGCGGTACATACCTACGCCCCTCCGGGCACTGTGGAGGCGCAGGTTCCTCCCTTAACGCCCGCTCGATGTCCGCGTCCACCTCCCATACTATCGGTGCCACCAACTTGGCCGCCGGAATGATGGGAGTAGGATCGATGGACCGCTCCTCTGAGTCATAGAGGCGGGACAGCGCGTCGGCCTTAGTATTAAGGGAACCTGGTCGATACGAGATAGTAAAACGAAATCTGGTGAAATACATGGCCCACCTTGCCTGACGCGGATTCAGTCTCTTAGCTGATCGGATATACTCCAGGTTACGGTGGTCAGTCCAGATGAGGAAAGGGTGCTTAGCCCCCTCAAGCCAGTGTCTCCACACCTTCAAGGCCTTAACCATAGCCAACAACTCCCTATCCCCCACATCATAATTCCGCTCCGCTGGCCCAAGTTTTTTCGAAAAAAAAGCACAAGGGCGGAGTTTTGGTGGCACACCCAAGCGCTGTGAGAGCACCGCTCCAACCCCAGCCTCGGATGCGTCCACCTCTACTATAAACGCCAAAGAAGGGTCCGGATGCGCCAACACTGGAGCCTCGGTAAACAGCACCTTCAACCTACAGAAGGCCCTGTCTGCCTCTGCCGACCACTGCAAACGCACCGGCCCCCCCTTCAGGAGTGAGGTAATAGGGGCTGCTACCTGACCAAAACCCCGGATAAACCTCCGGTAGTAATTGGCAAACCCTAAGAACCGCTGCACCTCTTTTACCGTGGTCGGAGTCGGCCAATTACGCACGGCTTTTACGCGGTCACCACCTATATCCACCCCCGAGCTGGAAATGCGGTAACCCAGGAAGGAAACGGCTTGTTTAGAAAACTCACATTTCTCCGCCTTCACGTACAAGTCATGCTCCAGCAATCGCCCAAGAACCTTGCGCACCAGAGACACATGCGCGGCGCGTGTAGCGGAGTAGATCAAAATATCGTCAATATACACCACCACACCCTGTCCGTGCAGGTCTCTGAGAATCTCGTCAACAAAGGATTGAAAGACAGCTGGAGCATTCTTTAACCCGTACGGCATGACGAGGTACTCATAATGACCCGATGTAGTACTAAACGCGGTTTTCCACTCATCTCCCTCCCGAATACGCACCAGATTATACGCGCTCCTAAGATCCAGTTTCGTGAAGAACCGTGCTCCGTGGAATGATTCCATCGCCGTAGCGATGAGAGGTAGTGGGTAACTAAAACCCACCGTGATGGAATTTAGACCTCGATAATCAATACACGGACGCAACCCACCATCCTTTTTCTTCACAAAAAAGAAACTCGAGGAGACGGGTGACATGGAGGGCCGAATGAATCCCTGTCCCAGAGCTTCCGTAACATATGTCTCCATAGCCAACGTCTCCTCCTGGGACAAAGGATACACATGACTCCTGGGAAGTGCAGCGTTTACCTGGAGGTTTATCACGCAATCCCCCTGTCGATGGGGAGGTAATTGGGTCGCCTTCTTTTTACTGAAAGCGATAGCCAAATCGGCATACTCAGCGGGAATGCGCACGGTGGAAACCTGGTCTGGACTCTCCACCGTGGTCGCACCGATGGAAACTCCTACACACCTGCCTGAACACTCCTCAGACCACCCCTGTAGAGCTCCCTGTTTCCACGAAATCGTCGGATTGTGAATAGCCAGCCAAGGAATCCCCAGCACCACCGGAAACGCAGGTGAATCGATAAGAAACAAACTAATCCATTCCTTATGATTCCCCTGCGTAATCATCTCCAAAGGAATTGTGGACTCCCTGACCAGCCCTGACCCTAACGGTCGACTATCTAAAGAGTGCACAGGAAAAGGGGGGTCTACCTTAACTAACGGAATCCTCAACCTCTGAGCGAGTCCGCGATCTATAAAATTCCCAGCTGCGCCTGAATCGACTAGCGCCTTATGCTGGAGAGAGGGAAAAAATTTAAGGAAACATATTAACAAAAACATGTGACCAACAGGAAGCTCTGGGAGAGTGTGGTGCTGACTCCCCCGAGGTGACCGAGGAGTGTTCTGCCTGCCCTCTCGATTCCCAGATGAACTCCTCCAGCACCGACCGGAAGTGTGCCCTCTTCGGCCACAACTGGTACAGGAGGAGCCTCCTCCGATCTCCCTAGATGCTGCCCCTCCTAGCTCCATCGGGATGGGAGCAGGAGGGTCAGGAGATGGAACGGACAGGACCCTTTCAGAACGTCCGCGAGCAGCTAGCAGATAGTCTAACCGGATAGACATGTCTATTAGTTCATCCAAACTTAGCGTAGTGTCCCGACAAGCCAGCTCTCTGCGGACGTCCTCTCTCAGGCTACACCTGTAATGGTCTATCAGGGCCCTGTCGTTCCACCCTGCTCCAGCAGCCAAGGTCCGGAAATCCAGCGCGAAGTCCTGCGCGCTCCTCGTCCCCTGTCGTAGATAGAACAATCTCTCACCCGCCGCTCGGCCATCTGGAGGGTGATCGAACACGGCCCGAAAACGGCGGGTGAACTCCGGGTAGTGGCCCCTCGCTGAGTCGGCCCCGTTCCAGACCGCATTGGCCCACTCTAGGGCTCTACCCGTCAGGCAGGAGACGAGGACACTCACGCTCTCTTCATCCGAGGGGGCTGGTCGGACGGTGGCCAGGTACAGGTCTAATTGTAGCAGGAATCCCTGGCACCCCGCCGCCGCTCCATCGTACGGGCTTGGAGGCATAATACGCAACGCGCTGGTACCGGGTCCCGCTGGAGGAGATGGTATAGTTGCTGGAGGGAGGGTAGGTGGGTTAGTAGGGAGACCACTCCTCTCCCAACGATCCATCCTCTCCATCATAAGATCCATAGCTGATCCGATGCGATGAAGGATGGACGTATGATGAAGGACTCTCTCCTCCATCGTGGGGAGAGGGGTGGTCGCTGCTCCTGCTGGCTCCATTGGAGGGTGCGGGCTTCTGTTACACTCGATGAGGATAAAGGTAAGGAGTCAGGCGCAGAGAGCAAAGGTAACGGGGAAAATCACTTTTTAATGTCCAACCAGAAATACAACTGGTAACGTCAAAAACATTGGCGATAAACTCCAACTTGAATAAAGTCCAAAACTGGAAAGTAAATCCAGTCTGTGCAAAAACCCCAATGAAAATAGCAACCTCAGAATACAAACAGAGAAACAAGCCCGCACAAACATAAACGGGCTAAACGAACTTAAATAACACCACCCTAACAACCAAACAATAAACAGGTGAAAACAATTAGACAAAACCAAACGAAAAGGAAAAAAGGATCGGTGGCAGCTAGTAGACCGGCGACGACGACCGCCGAGCGCCACTCGAACAGGAAGGAAGGCCACCTTCGGTAATACTCGTTACACAACTAATGCATATCTGTATTCCCAGTCATGTGAAATCTATAGATTAGGGCCTAAATAATACATTTCATTTGATTTCCTCATTGACTGATTTCCTCATGTAACTCAGTAAAATCTTTGAAATTGTTACATGTTCCATTTATATTTTTGTTCAGTATAATTTCCCAATTTTTGTTGAGCATACAATATTGCTCAATATTTAAATTATTTATTTTATACAGTCTTTATTGCTCATCTTTATCAAGGGTTTCAACAATTTCGGACCCCACTGTACAATCCTACAATAATAACATGGAACTTAGAGTTGTCCATCACTAAATGAGGCTAGATGAAGCCTATATACAGTGATTTTCAGAAAGTATTCAGGACTCACTTTTTCAACATTTTGTTACGTTACAGCCTTATTCTAAAATGGATTAAATAAAAAAAATCTTTATCAATCTAGACACAATATCCCATCATGACAAAGCAAAAACAGGTTTTTAGCAATTTTTGCAAATTTATAAAATGTTTTAAACTGGATAGACTTCTGGCAACGATGTGGCGAGGGGAAGCACCTAACTAAAGAGGCTGTGTAGCTCCAACTATAGTTTAACTAATTATTCAATGCCTAGTTACACATTTTGTTAACTAATTGTCCAAGATATTGGTTACATGGAAAAACGACTTTTTCTCCTACCTATCTTTCCGAGTTGGTCCTGCCGTACATACCTACACGTACGCTACGGTCACAAGACGCAGGCCTCCTAATTGTCCCTAAAATTTCTAAGCAAACAGCTGGAGGCAGGGCTTTCTCCTATAGATCTCCATTTTTATGGAACAGTCTGCCTACCCATGTGAGAGACGCAGACTCGGTCTCAACCTTTAAGTCTTTACTGAAGACTTATCTCTTCAGTGGGTCATATGATTGAGTGTAGTCTGGCCCAGGAGTGTGAAGGTGAACGGAAAGGCTCTGGAGCAACGAACCGCCCTTGCTGTCTCTCCAGGGCCGGTTCCCCTCTCTCCACTGGGATTCTCTGCCTCTAACCCTGTTACTGGGGCTGAGTCACTGGCTTGCTGGTGCTCTTTCATGCCGTCCCTAGGAGGGGTGCGTCACTTGAGTGGGTTGAGTTACTGACGTGAACTTCCTGTCTGGGTTGGCGCCCCCCCTTGGTTGTGCTGTAGTGGAGACCTTTGTGGGCTATACTCGGCCTTGTCTCAGGATTGTAAGTTGGTGGTTGAGGATTTCCCTCTAGTGGTGTGGGGGCTGTGCTTTGGCAGAGTGGGTGGGGTTATATCCTTCCTGTTTGGCCCTGTCCGGGGTTTTCTTCGGATGGGGCCACAGTGTCTCCTGACCGCTCCTGTCTCAGCCTCCAGTATTTATGCTGCAGTAGTTTATGTGTCGGGGGGCTAGGGTCAGTTGGTTATACCTGGAGTACTTCTCCTGTCTTATCCAGTGTCCTGTGTGAACTTAAGTATGCTCTCTCTAATTCTCTCGTTCTCTCTTTCTCTCTGAGAACCTGAGCCCTAGGACCATACGTCAGGACTACCGGGCATGCTGACACCTTGCTGTCCCCAGTCCGCCCGGCCTTGCTGCTATTCCAGTTTCAACTGTTTCTGCCTGCGGTTACGAAACCCCTACCTGTCCCAGACCTGCTGTTTTCAACTCTTAATGATCGGCTATGAAAAGCCAACTGAGATTTATTCCTGATTATTATTTGACCATGCTTGTCATTTATGAACATTTTGAAAATCTTGGCTCTCTCTAATTTTCTCCTTCTCTCTTTCTTTCTCTCGGAGGACCTGGGCCCTAGGACCATGCGTCGGGATTGCCGCCCGTGGTGACTCCTTGCTGTCCCCAGTCCGCCTGGCCTTGCTGCTATTCCAGTTTCAGCTGTTCTGCCTGCGGTTATGGAACCGCCACCTGTCCCAGACCTGTTGTTTTTCAACTCTTAATGATCAGCTATGAAAAGCCAACTGAAAATTATTCATGATTATTATTTGACCATGCTTGTCACTTATGAACATTTTTGAACATCTTGGCATAGTTCTGTTATAATCTCCACCCGGCACAGCCAGAAGAGGACTGGCCACCCCTCATAGCCTGGTTCCTCTCTAGGTTTCTTCCTAGGTTTTGGCCTTTCTAGGGAGTTTTTCCTAGCCACCGTGCTTCTACACCTGCATTCTAGCTGTTTGGGGTTTTAGGCTGGGTTTCTGTACAGCACTTCGAGATATTATCTGATGTACGAAGGGCTATATAAAATAAATTGATTGATTGAATTGATTGAATACCAGGAAAATTACAGTCAAGAAACACACTTCGGATCAGAGGGGTTCCCGAAATCCACATAAATATGGAGGATTGTGTAAAATATATTTTATGTAACCTATTTGATAACACACCAGAGGATGTTAACAACATGACCATCGAGAGAACACATCGGACACTGACGACACTGCGCCCAGGACCAGCCCCACGCTTAACAACATGACCATCGAGAGAACACATCGGACACTGACGACACTGCGCCCAGGACCAGCCCCACGCAACCCCCGGCCTATCTTGGTGAAATTCTTACGATACACCGACGGGGAGAAAGTCCGGCTCAGAGCAAAAAGAGCTTAGGACTTTTCACTTGAAAGGGACAAAGGTGGAGTTTCTTCCTGACTTTTCAAGGAGGTTCAGGACAAGAGAAATACATTCACAGAGGTGAGACACATGTGCATGAAACGGGGACTGAAATACTTTGCCATGATCTGGGTTACTGTGTGAGGATCACTACGTCGTTTCACAGACCTAAAGGAAACAAAGAAGTGTGTTGCGGACGTCAGTGAGGCCGAACAAATTGAGTAGCGTGGTAGGCTATGGAAGATCCGCATGGTTGACGGTGGTTCATCATGGATGGACTACCATTTTTCTCTAGGTGATAGAGCTTCCTATATTGTGAGTAACAGTCTCATTGAGTGTTTATGCTGCGAATGCTGCCTATAATTTATCTTTCTGGTTTACAGTTGATATCATTGTAGACTAGATTAAGCAGGATTATAGTCCAAGCATATTATTTTGTTTCATGGTTATAGTGTGTCACGCCCTGACCTTAGTTCCTTTTTTATGTCTCTATTTTGGTTTGGTCAGGGCGTGAGTTGGGGTGGGCATTCTATGTTTTGCATTCTATGTGTTGTATTTCTTTGTTGTTTGGCCGGGTGTGGTTCTCAATCAGAGGCAGCTGTCTATCGTTGTCTCTGATTGAGAACCATACTTAGGTAGCCTTTTACCACCTGTGTTTTGTGGGTAGTTGTTTTCTGTTTTGTGTTGCTGCACCTTACAGGACTGTTTCGTTCACTCTCTTTGTTGTTTTTGTTATTTCGGTGTTCAGTTTATTTATTAAATTAACATGAACACTTACCACGCTGCGTTTTGGTCTCCTCCCTTAGACGATCGTGACATAGTGGCGATAAACATATTATTTTAAGTTTTCACTCTTATAACAGCATGTTGAGTGCCCTTCTCTATAAGCATGCTGAAAGTCTGTTGGTAATTTATTTACAGAGAAATAGCATTGTATTTGGTCAAACACAATTTTTCCTAACAGTTTGCTAAGAGCTGGCAGCAAGCTTATAGGTCTGCTGTTAGAACCAGTAAAGGCCACTTTACCACTCTTGGGTAGTGGAATTACTTTGGCTCACCTGCAGGACTAAGAACAAAGACTTTCCTCTAGGCTCAGATTAAAAATATGACAGATTGGAGTGGTTGTAGAGTCAGCTACCATCCTCAGTAGCTTTCCATCTAAGTTGTCAATGCCAGGAGGTTTGTCATTATTGATCGATAATAATTTTCCCACCTCTCCCACACTAACTTTACAAAATTCAAACTTGCAAGGATTTTCTTTCGTTATTAGTTTTTTTATGCATGAATACAATTGCTCACTGTTTGTTGTTGGCGTTTCCTGCCTAAATTTGCCCACTTTACCAATTAAATAACTATTAAAATAATTGGCAACATCAAATGGTTTTGTGATGAATAAGCCATCTGAATATGATGAAAAGTTGAGTTGAATTTGTCTTTCTGACTATAATTTCATTCAAAGTACTCAAGTTTTTTTTCCATCATTCTTTATGTCATTGATTTTGGCTTCATAATACAGTTTCTTCTTTTTGTTGAGTATAGTCACATAATTTCTCAATTTGCAGTAAGTAAGCCAGTCAGATGTGCAGCCAGACTTATTAGCCACTCCTTTTGCCCCATCTCTTTCAACCAAACAGTTTATCAATTCCTCATCAATCCATGGAGCCTTAACAGTTCTAACAGTCAGTTTCTTAACAGGTGCATGTTTATCAATAATTGGAAGAAACAATTTCATAAATTCATCAAGTGCAGCGTCTGGATGCTCCTCATTAATCACATCAGACCAACAAATATTTTCAACATCATCCACGTAAGAGTCACAGCAAAATCTTTTGTATGATCTCTTATACATTATTTTAGGCCCAGCTGTTGGAACTTGGGCTTTCCTGGATATAGCCACTATATTGTGATCACTGCATGCACTGGGTATGGATACTATCAGGTATGAAGGTAAGACCCAGATGCAGACAACGTCAAATTAACAATGGTTTAATAATCCAAAAGAGCAAGGCAATAGACCGGTCAAGGCAGGCAGGGGTCAGTAAACTAGAGGTGGGGCAACGGTACCGGACGGCAGGCAGGCTAAGGGTCAGGATAGGCAGAGGTCAATAATCCAGAGGTGGAGCAAAGGTACAGGTTGGCAGGCAGGCTCAGGGGCAGGCAGAGTGGTCAGGCAGGCGGATTCAGAGTCAGGACAGGCAAGGGTCAAAACCAGGAGGGCGAGAAAAAGGAGAGACTGGGAAAAGCAGGAGCTGAGACACAAAAACACTGGTTGACTCGACAAACAAGACGAACCAGGGGATAATGGGGAAGATGGGCGACACCTGGAGAAGGGTGGAGACAATCATAAAGACAGATGTGTGACAGATACAGCTTTAGAACAAAGTTCTACAATATTAGTAAAAATGTGATCGATACATGTGGATGATCTTGTTCCTGTAGTGTTTGTAAACACTCTGGTAGGTTGATTAATAACCTGAACCAGATTACAGGCACTGGTTACAGTAAGAAGCTTCCTCTTGAGCGGACAGCTTGATGAAAACCAGTCAATATGCAGGTCCCCAAGAAAGTAGACCTCTCTGTTTACATCACATACACTATCAAGCATTTCACACATATTATTTAGGTACTGACTGTTAGCACTTGGTTGTCTATAGCAACACCCCAAAAGAAAAGGCTTTAGATGTGCCAAGTGAATCTGCAACCACAACACTTCAAATACACTTCACATAAGATGTTCTCTAAGCATTAAAGGGATATGGCTCTGAATGTATACAGCAACACCTCCCCCATAAGCATTTCTGTCTCTTCCATAGATGTGAAGAGATAGCGTAGCCTAGTGGTTAGAGCGGTGGACTAGTAACCGGAAGGTTGCAAGTTCAAATCCCCGAGCTGACAAGGTACAAATCTGTCGTTCTGCCCCTGAACAGGCAGTTAACCCACTGTTCCTAGGCCGTCATTGAAAATAAGAATTTGTTCTTAACTGACTTGCCTAGTTAAATATAAAATAAATAAATGTATTGCTACTGATGTATCATCAAATGAATTATCTAAGTGAGTCTCAGAAATGGCTAATATATGAAGGATATCTGATGTTAGCAAGTTATTGATTTCATGAACCTTATTTCTAAGTCTACATATATTATTTGGGCTATTATCAGCCCTTTCCTGGGTAGCTTATCAGAGATAGACATAATACTGAAAAGAGCCAACAAAGCTAAATAAAAAATATACATTCAGCAGTCCATTAATTCATTGTTGTGTGTGTGTGTGTGCGCTGCAGGGTTGAAGCTACGAACCCATAGGCTAGGCTCTCTCATCCCTCCCAGGCTTCTGGGAGACAATGAGCCTGTCCTAGCGGACGTAAGCAATGTCCCCACGTGCTCTGGCGTGGTGGGCACTACCAGTCATTCGTTTAGTGTTCTAGGTGGTGGGCACTACCAGTCATTAGTTTAGTGTTCTAGGTGGTGCGCACTACCAGTCATTAGTTTAGTGTTCTAGATGGTGGGCACTACCAGTCATTAGTTTAGTGTTCTAGGTGGTGGGCACTACCAGTCATTAGTTTAGTGTTCTAGATGGTTGGCACTACCAATCATTAGTTTAGTGTTCTAGATGGTGGGCACTACCAGTCATTAGTTTAGTGTTCTAGATGGTGGGCACTACCAGTCATTAGTTTAGTGTTCTAGATGGTGGGCACTACCAATCATTAGTTTAGTGTTCTAGATGGTGGGGCACTACCAGTCATTAGTTTAGTGTTCTAGGTGGTGCACACTACCAGTCATTAGTTTAGTGTTCTAGGTGGTGCGCACTACCAGTCATTAGTTTAGTGTTCTAGGTGGTGGGCACTACCAGTCATTAGTTTAGTGTTCTAGATGGTGGGCACTACCAGTCATTAGTTTAGTGTTCTAGGTGGTGGGCACTACCAGTCATTAGTTTAGTGTTCTAGATGGTGGGCACTACCAGTCATTAGTTTAGTGTTCTAGGTGGTGGGCACTACCAGTCATTAGTTTAGTGTTCTAGGTGGTGCGCACTACAAGTCATTAGTTTAGTGTTCTAGATGGTGGGCACTACCAGTCATTAGTTCAGTGTTCTAGATGGTGGGCTCTACCAGTCATTAGTTCAGTGTTCTAGATGGTGGGCTCTACCAGTCATTAGTTTAGTGTTCTAGATGGTGGGCACTACCAGTCATTAGTTTTGTGTTCTAGGTGGTGGGCACTACCAGTCATTAGTTTAGTGTTCTAGGTGGTGCGCACTACCAGTCATTAGTTTAGTGTTCTAGATGGTGGGCTCTACCAGTCGTTCACTTTCTTTGATTTGCTAAGCAGTGGCTATCAGAAACGCATTGATTTAAAATATTCTAACACTTGTCATGTTTTGGTAATAATATATTTACAACCTTTCAGATATGATGGCCAAGGTGATTCAAGTTACGTCGTGGAATGTGAACGGATTAGGTTAATATTTTAAAAAAACGAAAGGTATTGAATTATCTTGAACAAAAACACTCAGACGTGATTATGCTCCAAGAGACCCACCTGCTGGAAAAGGATGTTTCTCGGGTGGGAGACAGATGGGTGGGCAGTGCTTACCATAATAAATTCAACCAAATGAAAGAGGTGTCTCTATTCTATTTTCCAAAATGATAGATGTTCAAGTGGAAAAAGGGTTTAAGGACAAAGAGGGACTAATCTTGATTTTACTTGTAAAGATTTCAGGACAAAATATAATATTGGGAAATATTTATGCTCCGAATATGGAGGACCCAGACTTCTTCCTTCAGCTTAACAAGATAATACCGGATATCGGTGATTTTCCTCTGGTACTAGGGGGGGATTATAATCAGGTCCCTGACGCCTTTTTAGACAAATCCAAAACTGTTCTAACCAGGACTTCAAAAACTCAAGAAGCAATTAAAACACTGTGTAAAGATGTTGGTCTTTATGATATATGGAGATTGATCAATCCAACAGCTCGTGATTACACATTCTTTTCCAATAGGCACACTGTTTATTCACACATCGACTACTTCCTGATCTCACTCTCGCTCATAGATAAAGCGTGTGTGTTTGCAGTATGGGCACGATAGCTGTGACAGATCATGCACCCATTGATCTGACTGTTGGAATAGGGGAAGAAGGAGACACATTTAAATGTTGTTGCGAATGAACACAGGCCTCTTACAGGACAAGGTGGTTTGTGAATTCCTTAAAACACACATTACGACGTTATTTGAAACAAACAACAATAGTGCGAAACAGGTATATGCCTGGGAAGCTTTTAGAGCGTACATCCGCAGAGTAATGATACAACGATCAGCTACTATTAAGAAATTCGATAAACAGAAAATTGATCAACTTGAAACAGAGCTCAAAACTCTGGAGAGGGAATATTGGTCCAATCCTAACAACATTTCTCTGGTAAATCTGATGAAAACCAAATATGAGCTAAATACCTTATTCAGTAAAAAAAAAAGCTGAATATTTCATGTACAGGCTGAAGCAGAGATGGTACGAATCAGGTGAAAAGGCAGGAAAACTGTTGGCCAGTCCATTAAAATCTAGAGAAACCGATCAGCAAGTACAGTGGGTGGAATCAGAAATAAGACAGGCAAGCTGATTACCAGTCATAAAGAAAAAAACATAATATTTCGAGACTTCTATCAGGAACTTAAGACGGACCTTTAGATATGCAGAAAACAGAGGCGTTCTCTCAGAATTTGAACCTTCCTAAACTAAGAGGAAGACCGGAATTGGCTCGACCGCCCTATTAATTTGGAGGAATTGACCGAAACTACAAGACAAGTGTAACGGTTGTGAAATGGCTAGCTAGTTAGCGGTGGTGCGCGCTAATAGCCTTTCAATCGGTGACGTCACTTGCTCTGAGACCTTGAAGTGGTGGTTCCCCTTGCTCTGCAAGGGCTGCGGCTTTTGTGGAGCGATGGGTAACGATGCTTCGTGGGTGACTGTTGTTGATGTGTGCGAGAGGGTCCCTGGTTCGCGCACGGGTCGGGGCGAGGGGACGGACGTAAAGTTAAACTGTTGCATTGATGCTGTTGACCCGGATCACTGGTTGCTGCGGAAAAGGAGGACGTCGAAAGGGGGGTGAGTGTAACGGATGTGAAATGGCTAGCTAGTTAGCGGTGGTGCGCACTAATAGCCTTTCAATCGGTTAAGTCACTTGCTCTGAGACCTTGAAGTAGTGGTTCCCCTTGCTCTGCAAGGGCCGTGGCTTTTGTGGAGCGATGGGTAACGATGCTTCGTGGGTGACTTTTGTTGATGTGTGCAGAGGGTCCCTGGTTCACGCCCGGGTCGGGGCGAGGGGACGGACTAAAGTTAAAACTGTTACACAAGCACCCAGTGTTAAAACTCCAGGGTTGGATGGGATACCCAGTGATTTCGATAAAATGTTTGCAGAGTAATATTGAAAACATTTACCACATCGATTGACACAGGTGAGCTCCAGCCTTCTATGAGTGATGCAGTAATTACCCTAATCCTCAAAAAGGGAAAGGATTCCTATGAGGCTGGGAGCTACTGTCCAATTTCTTTGATAAATTGTGATGGAAAATTGTTTACAGAACTTCTGGCTATGAGGGGGAAACATATCATTAAGAAAATCCTCAATCCAGACCAGGTGGGATTTGTGAAAGGCAGAACTTCATCTGATAATCTTAGACACCTATTCCATGTCATCTGGAAGCCAAAATATTTTGATTCTTTAGTGGCAGCCTTATCCCTAGATGCATAGAAAGCCTTTGATAAGGTGGGCTGGGACTACCTGCATTATATAATAAATTAATTTGGATTCGGACAGGGCTTTCAGAATATTATTAAACTTATGTACAACAACCCCAAATCCATAGT